>NW_026068143.1:667201-689158 GCF_014885135.2 Alexandromys fortis | reverse complement strand
AGAGGGAGGAGGGGGAGAAGATTGGGGGAAAGGGAGGGAAATGGGAGGCTGGGAGGAGGCGGAAACTTTTTTTTCTTATTCTCAATAAAAAAAAAGAAAAAGAAAAAAAAGAATACATTTAACAATATAAAGGACAAAATGATACCAGCAGAATTCAGTAGTCCTACAACAGCAAGATCTGAATATCCAAACACTTATAAAGCAGAATAAAACATCCTTAAAAATAACTTTGTGAAGATGATAGAGTTCCTGAAATGAAAAATTCACTTAATAAAAGGGAGAAAGAAACAAACAAAAATGGAAGAAATCAATAAATTCATTAAGGAAAGTAAAGAAAGCCAAGGAAAAATTCAAACAGATAATGGAAACAATTCTGGACTTGAAAATTGAAATATAGGCAATGAAGAAAACACAAACTGAGGGAATTCTGGAAATAGAAAATCTTTGTATATGAATAGGAAAAGGAGATGCAAGTATCATCAACAAAATACAAGAGATGGAAGAGAGAATCTCAGAGGTTGAGGATACATATAAGAAAATAGATTTACCAGTAAAAAAAAAAAAGGTTAAATCCAAAATATTCTAAATAAAAAGCTTACAGGAAACCTGGGACATCATGAAAAGCAAAATCTAAGAATAAGAAGGATAGGAGGAGAATAAATCTAGCTTAAAGCCACAATAAATATATACAACAAGATGATAGAAGAAAGCTTTGCCAGCCTAAAGAAGGACATGCTTATATAAGCACAAGAAATTTACAGAACAACAAAATAAACTGGGCCAAAAAAGTTCCCACACCATAAGATAATAAAATTATTGAACACACAGAATAAAGAAAGAATATCAAGAGAGGCAGATGGAAAAGACCAAGTAGCATATAAAGGCAGGCCTATCAGAATTGTACCTGATTTCTAAATGGAGACTCTGAAAATCAGTTCCTAGATAGACAATTTGAAGACACTAAGAGACCATTGGTGCCATCCCAGACTATTATATACACCAAAACTTTCAATCATTGTAGTTGGAGAAAACAAGATATTTCATGAAACACTCAGATTTAAAAAATTCCAATCCACAAATGCAGTACTACATAAAGAGCTAGAAATAAAACTGCAACCCAAGAAATGTAGCTGGATCCACAAAAGCACAGAGGATAAAAAATCTCACACCAGCAAAATTCAAAGATGGAAACACACACGCACACTACCATCATCACCAACAGAACCAAAAAAAAAAAATGCAAGTATTAAAAATCACTGCTCATTAATATTCTGAAATATCAATGGACTCAACTTACCTAAAAATATAAATAAGCTAACAGAATGAATACAAATACAAGATCCATTCTTTTGCATCATAAAACAACACACCAACTTCCTAGACAGAGATTGCCTCCAAGTAAATGTTTGAGAATTTTTTTTCAATTAAACATACCTAAGAAGTAAGCTAGTTTAGCTAACCTAATATCTAAGAAAATAGACTTCAAACTAAAAGAAATCAAAAGATATAGAGAAGGATATTTGTTATTGATCATAGGAAAAATCCATCAAGATGAAGTCTCAATTCTGAATATTTATTCCCCAAATAGAAGGCTACTGACACTTGTAAAAAGAAACATTATTGGCACGGCGGGCGACATAGCTGGCGCAGCGGCCGGGACCGGCGGGTACTGACACAGTGGCAGACAACGCAGGTGACAGGGACCAGTGCCACACCAAGAGCAGATCGCCCCAGGACAATTAAATCAAAGAGGTAGGCCTTTGGTTGTCAAGGTCCCTGGCAAACAGGGAACCTGGTTCTTTTCCCGAAGACCCGTCTGAGGGTTGAGAGGGATCTTGGCCCCTTGCAGGAGCCAGGAAACAGAACGAGGGAATTTTGCAAGAGGAGCCTCTGGCCAGCAGGGAAACCTGATCTGGTTTTAAAAGACCAATTAGAGATCATCAATAGGAGGAGATGGGCAGGCGCCAAGGCAAAAATTCTCCCAATAAGCTGAAAAACAACATGAAAGCACCAGAACCCAATGATCTTACAACAGAAGGACTTGAACACCCTAACACAGAAGAAGTGGAAAAAATCGACTTTATGAAAGCAATAGAGTCCCTTAAACAATATGTAAAAAACACCTTTATAGAAATGGATGAGAAGTATAACAAAAAGTTTGAAGAATTGAGTAAATACGTACATGAGACCCTGGGAAACCAAGAAAAAACGAACAAACAGGTAATGGAAACAGTTCAAGAATTGAAAACTGAAATGGAAGCAAGGAAGAAAGCACAAACTGGGGACCAGCTGGATACGGAAAATCTAGGTCAACGAGCAGAGCCTACAGAAACAAGCATAATCAATAGAATACAAGAAATAGAAGAAAGAATCTCAGATTCTGAAGACACCATAGAGAAAATAAACGCACTGATCAAAGAAAACAGCAAAGCCAACAAATTCTCATCACAAAACATTCAGGAAATATGGGACACAATAAAAAGACCAAACCTGAGAATAATAGGAATAGAAGAAGGGGAAGAATTACAGCTCAAAGGCCCAGAAAATATATTTAACAAAATTATGGAAGAAAACTTTCCCAACATAAAGAAAGATATTCCTTTGAATATCCAAGAAGCATACAGAACACCAAACAGACTGGATCAAAGAAAAGCATCCCCTCGCCATATAATAATCAAAACACAAAATATACAGGTTAAAGAAAGAATATTAAGAGCTGCAAAGGAAAAAGGCCAAGTAACTTATAAAGGTAAACCGATCAGACTTACACCTGACTTCTCTATGGAAACCATGAAAGCCAGAAGGTCCTGGATAGAGGTTCTTCAAAAACTAAGAGACCATGGATGCAAACCCAAACTTCTATACCCAGCCAAGCTAGTATTCACTATCAATGGAGAAAACAAGACATTCCAGGATAAGAACAAATTTAAACAATACGTAGCCACAAATCCAGCGCTACAGAAAGTAATAGAAGGAAAATCGCAACCCAAGGAATCCAACATTGCCAACACTGACTACAATAACTCAGGAATCTAGCGAACCTTCACCAGTACAACTCAAAGAAGGGACACACACAAACTCTACTACCGAAAACAGTAAGAATAACCGGAGTAAACAACCACTGGTCACTAATATCACTTAATATTAATGGTCTCAATTCACCTATAAAAAGGCACAGGCTAAGGGATTGGATACGAAAACAGGATCCAACATTCTGCTGTTTGCAAGAAACACATCTCAACCACAAAGACAGGCATCTACTCAGAGTAAAAGGTTGGGAAAAGGTCTTTCAAGCAAATGGTCCTAACAAAAAAGCAGGTGTGGCCATACTAATTTCCAACAAAACTGACTTCAAACTAAAATCAATCAGAAGAGATCGAGATGGACACTTTATACTCATAACAGGAACAATTCATCAGGATGACATCTCAATCCTGAATATCTATGCCCCTAATATAAAAGCACCCACTTATGTAAAAGAAATATTTCTAAAACTCAAGGCAGACATAAAACCACACACACTAATAGTAGGAGACTTCAACACACCTCTCTCTCCAATGGACAGGTCAATCAGACAGAAACCTAATAGAGAATTAAGAGAATTATTGGAGGTAATGAAGCAAATGGACTTAACAGACATCTACAGAACACTCCACCCAAATAGGAAAGAATATACCTTCTTCTCTGCAGCTCATGGAACCTTCTCAAAAATTGACCATATACTCGGAAACAAAGGAAACCTCCACAGATACAAAAGAATATCAGTGTCCACCTGTGTCTTATCAGATCACCACGGATTAAAGTTAGATGGCAACAACTATGCTACCCCCAGAAAGCCGACAAACTCATGGAAACTGAACAGTCAACTACTGAACCACACCTGGGTCAAGGAAGAAATTAAGAAAGAAATTAAAGTCTTCCTTGAATTTAATGAAAATAAAGAGACAACATACTCAAACCTATGGGACACGATGAAAGCAGTGCTAAGAGGAAAGTTCATAGCACTAAGTGCCCACTTAAAGAAAACAGAGAAAGCATACATTGGGGACTTAATGGCACACCTGAAAGCTTTAGAAAAAAAAGAAGCAGAGGTGCCCAGAAGGAGTAGAAGACTGGAAATAATCAAACTGAGGGCAGAAATCAACAAAATAGAAACACAGAAAACAGTCCAAAGAATCAATGAAACAAAAAGTTGGTTCTTGGAGAAAATCAACAAGATCGACAAACCCCTATCCAAACTAACTAAACAACAGAGAGAGAACACGCAAATAAATAAAATCAGAAATGAAAGGGGGGACATAACCACAGACACAGAGGAAATCCAGAGAATCATTAGATCTTACTATAAAAGCCTGTATGCCACAAAACTGGAAAATGCAAAAGAAATGGACATTTTTTTAGATAAGTACCATATACCAAAGCTAAACCAAGACCAGGTGAATGATCTAAATAGACCTGTTAGTCGCGAAGAACTAGAAACTGTTATCAAAAATCTCCCTTCCAAAAAAAGCCCAGGACCAGATGGGTTCAACGCAGAATTCTACCAGAACTTCCAAGAAGAGCTAATACCTATACTCCTTAACGTATTTCACAATATAGAAACAGAAAAGTCATTGCCAAATTCCTTTTATGAAGCTACAGTTACCCTGATACCAAAACCACACAAAGACCCAACCAAGAAAGAGAATTACAGGCCTATCTCACTCATGAATATCGACGCAAAAATTCTCAATAAAATACTGGCAAACCGAATTCAAGAACACATCAGAAAAATTATCCATTATGATCAAGTAGGCTTCATCCCAGAGATGCAGGGCTGGTTCAACATACGCAAATCTATCAATGTAATCCACCATATAAATAGACTGAAAGAAAAAAACCATATGATCATTTCATTAGATGCGGAAAAAGCATTCGACAAAATTCAACACCCCTTTATGATAAAGGTCTTGGAGAGAATAGGGATACAAGGGTCATACCTAAATATAATAAAAGCTATCTACAGCAAACCGACAGCTAACATTAAATTAAATGGAGAAAAACTCAAAGCCATCCCACTAAAATCAGGAACAAGACAAGGATGTCCACTCTCTCCATACCTCTTCAATATAGTGCTTGAAGTTCTAGCAATAGCAATAAGACAACATAAGGGGATCAAGGGGATTCGTATTGGAAAGGAAGAAGTTAAGCTTTCGTTATTTGCAGATGACATGATAGTATACATAAGCGACCCCAAAAATTCTACCAAAGAACTCCTACAGCTGATAAACACCTTTAGTAGCGTGGCTGGATACAAGATCAACTCCAAAAAATCAGTTGCCTTCCTATACACTAAGGATAAGGAAACAGAGAGGGAAATCACAGAAGCATCACCTTTCACGATAGCCACAAAGAGCATAAAATATCTTGGGGTAACCCTGACCAAGGAAGTGAAAGATCTATTTGACAAGAACTTCAAGTCTTTGAAGAAAGAAATAGAAGAGGACACCAGAAAATGGAAGGATCTCCCTTGCTCTTGGATTGGGAGGATCAACATAGTAAAAATGGCAATTCTACCAAAAGCAATCTATAGATTCAATGCAATCCCCATCAAAATCCCATCAAAATTCTTCACAGATCTGGAGAAGACAATAATCAACTTTATATGGAAAAACAAAAAACCCAGGATAGCCAAAACAATCTTATACAATAAAGGAACGTCTGGAGGCATTACCATCCCTGACTTCAAACTCTATTACAGAGCTACAGTATTGAAAACAGCTTGGTATTGGCATAAAAACAGAGAAGTCGACCAATGGAATCGAATAGAAGACCCTGACTTTAACCCACAAACATATGAACACCTGATTTTCGATAAAGGAGCTAAAAGTATACAATGGAAAAAAGAGAGCATCTTCAACAAATTGTGCTGGCAAAACTGGATGTCAATCTGTAGAAGAATGAAAATAGACCCATATCTATCACCATGCACAAAACTCAAGTCCAAGTGGGTGAAAGACCTCAATATCAGTCCAAACACACTGAACCTGATTGAAGAGAAAGTGGGAAGTACTCTACAACACGTGGGCACAGGAGACCACTTCCTACGTATAACCCCAGCAGCACAGACAGTAAGGGCCTCATTGAATAAATGGGACCTCCTGAGACTGAGAAGCTTCTGTAAAGCAAAGGACACTGTCGCTAAGACAGAAAGGCAACCCACTGACTGGGAGAAGATCTTCACCAACCCCACAACTGACAAAGGTCTGATCTCCAAAATATATAAAGAACTCAAGAAACTAGACCGTAAAAGGCTAATCAACCCAATTATAAAATGGGGCACTGAGTTGAACAGAGATCTCTCAACAGAAGAAGTTCAAATGGCCAAAAGACACCTAAGGTCATGCTCAACTTCCTTAGCGATCAGGGAAATGCAAATCAAGACAACTTTAAGATACCATCTTACACCTGTCAGAATGGCAAAAATCAAAAACACCAATGATAGCCTTTGCTGGAGAGGTTGTGGAGAAAGGGGTACACTCATCCATTGCTGGTGGGAATGCAAACTTGTGCAACCACTCTGGAAAGCAGTGTGGAGGTTTCTCAGGAAATTTGGGATCAACCTACCCATGGACCCAGCAATACCACTCTTGGGAATATACCCAAGAGAGGCCTTATCACACAACAAAAGTATATGCTCTACTATGTTTATAGCAGCATTGTTTGTAATAGCCAGAACCTGGAAACAACCTAGATGCCCTTCAATTGAAGAATGGATGAAGAAAGTATGGAATATATACATATTAGAGTACTACTCAGCAGTAAAAAACAAGGACTTCTTGAAGTTTGCAGGCAAATGGATGGAAATAGAAAACACCATCCTGAGTGAGGTAAGCCAGACCCAAAAAGAGGAACATGGGATGTTCTCACTCATATTTGGTTTCTAGCCATAAATAAAGGACATTGAACCTATAATTCGGGTTCTTAGAGAAGCTAAATAAGAAGGAGAACCCAAAGAAAATCATATAGGCATCCTCCTGAATATTAAACTTCATCAGGCGATGAAAGGAGACAGAGACAGAGACCCACATTGGAGCACCGGTCTGAAATCTCAAGGTCCAAATCAGGAGCAGAAGGAGAGAGAGCACAAGCAAGGAACTCAGGACCGTGAGGGGTGCACCCATACACTGAGACAATGGGGATGTTCTATCAGGAACTCACCAAGGCCAGCTGGCCTGGGTCTGAAAAAGCCTGGGTCAAAACTGGTCTCGCTGAACATAGCGGACAAGGAGGACTACTGAGATCTCAAGAACAATGGCAATGGGTTTTTGATCCTACTGGACCTATTGGTTTCGTGGGAGCCTAGGCAGTTTCGTGGATGCTCACCTTACTAGACCTGGATGGAGGTGGGTGTTCCTTGGACTTCCCACCGGGCAGAGAACCCTGCTTGCTTTTTGGGCTGACGAGGGAGGGGGACTTGATTGGGGGAGGGGGAGGGAAAGGGGAGGCGGCGGTGGGGAAGAGACAGAAATTTTTAATAAATAAATAAATTAATTAAAAAAGAAACATTATTAAAGCTTAAATCACACATAAAACCCCACATATTAATAATGGGAGACATCAATAACATACTCTCATCAAGGGACAAGTCTGCCCAACAGAAAATTAACAGAGAAAAAAAGGGAACTAACATGTTATGACTCAAAAGGACTTAACAGACATCTTCAGCACACTTCCCCCAATGAATTTATCTTTTCAGTACCTCATGAAACCTTCTCTAAAAATGATCACATAATTGCTCACAAAGCAAATTTCAATAAATACAAAAAAATCTTGAATAACACCTTATATCCTATCAGTTTACTGTGGGTTAAAGTTAGAAATCAACAAAAACACAAGCTACAAGAAGCCTACAAACTCATGGAAACCAAACAACTCTCAACTGAATTACCACTGGGTAAAGAATTAAACAAAGAATTTAAACACTTCCCATAATTCAATGAAAATGAATGCACAACATACCCAACCTTTTGGGACACTATGATGGCAGTGCAAAAAAGAAAGTTCCTAACCAGAAGGCCCTACATAAAAAATTGGAGAAATCTCACACTAGCCAGTTAACCAAATACCTGAAAGCTCTAGAACAAAAAGAAACAAACTCACTCAGAAGGAATAGACAGAAAAAATAATCAAACTCAGAATTGAAAATAATAAAATAGTAAAAAGACAAAAATATAAAGGATCAATGAAATGAAGAATTGGTACTTTGAGAAAATCAACAAGATAGACAAAATCTTATTCAATTTAACCAAAAAGCAGAGAGATAATATCCAAACTAACAAACTCAGAAATGAAAAGGGGGACATAAAAACAGACACTGAGAAAATCCAGATAACCATCAGGTCATACTTCAAAAACCTGTGCTCCATGAAATTGGAAAATCTAAAAGGAATGTACAATGTTTTGATAGATATCACATGAGAAATTTAAATCAAGAATGGATGAAGAATTTAGATAGACCTATTACCCCTAAGGAAAGAGAAATACTCATTACAAGTAGCCCAACCAAAAAAAAAATTCTAGGGCCAGATGATTTCAATAGAATTATATCAGAATTTCAAAGGAGAGTTAATACTGATACTCCTCAAATTGTTCGATGCAATAGAAACAAAAGTAGAATTACTACATTATTTTTATGAGACTGATATGCAAACATACAAAGAGGCAACAAAGAGAGAAATAGACAACTATCACTCATGAACATTGATGCAAAAATACACAATAAAATACAGTCAAATTAAATGCAAGAACACATTTTAAAACTCAAAACAAAACCAAAACAACAGAACAACCACTATGGGCAAATAGGCTTCATTCCAGAGATACAGGGATTGTTCAATATATGAAGATATGTCAATATACCCCACCATATAAACAAACTAAAGGAAAACCCCACATGATCTCATTAGAGAGGACTTTCACAAAATCCAACACTCCTTCATGAAAAAGGTCTAGTAGAAATCATGGATACAAAGAACATAATTTAACATAATAGAAGCAATATAAAGCAAGCCAAGAGCCAATATCAAATCAAATGGTGAGGAAGTCAAAGTGATTCCACTAAAACCAAGAACAAGACAAGGTGGTCTCTCTATATATATCTATTCACTATAGCACTCAAATTTCTAATTAGAGCAATAACAACAAAAGGAGATCAAGGGGATACAAATTGGAAAGGACAATGTCAAACTTTTGCTATTTGTAGATGAGATAAGAGTTTATATAAGTGACCCCAAACATTCTACCAGAGAACTCCTAAATCTGATAAACAGCATTATTAATGTGGCAGAATAGAAGATTCACTAAAAATAAAATAGTAGTGTTACTATATGCAAATGATAAATGAACTGAGAGAGAACTCAGAGAAACATCACCCTTTACAATAATCACAAATTATATAAAATATCTTGGGGTAACTCTAACCAAACAAGTGAAAGACCTGTAGGACTAAAACTTTAAGTCTTTGAAGAAAGAAATTGAAGAAGATAGCAGAAAATGGAAAGACCTTCCATGCTCATGGATATGTGGGATTAACATAGTAAAAATTGCAATTTTACCAAAGCAATCTACAGATTTAAAGCAATATCTGTCAAAATTTCAACACAATTCTACCCAGACCTCAAAAGAACAATACTCAACTTCATAAGGAAAAATAAACAAACCTGGGATGGATAAAACATTTCCATACAATAAAGGAAATTCTTGAGGTCTTATCATCCTTGAATTAAGATTAATTATATAGCAATAAAAACAGCTTGGTTTTTTCGTAAAACCAGAAACGTGGATCAATGGAATAAAATCAAAGATATTGACATAAATCCACATGCCTATGAAATGAATGTTTTATTTTTGACAAAGAATTCAAAATTATACAACAGGGAAAAAGCATCTCCAAAAGATGGTGCTGGCATAACTGGATGCCATGTAGAAGAGTGCAAATAGATCCATATTTATGAACCTGAACAAAACTCAAGTATAATTGGATCAAAGACTTCAACATAAATTCATTTACATTGAACTTGATAGAAGAGAAACTGGAAAATAGGTTTGAAAGCATTGGCACAGGTGACTATTTACTGAATAAAACACCAACAGCATAGACACTGAGATCAACAATTCATAGAAAAACATCTAATGAAACTGGAAAGCTTCTGAAAGGCAATGGACACTGTCAATAAGACAAAACTACAGCCAACAGAGTAGGAAAATATCTTCCCTAAGCCCACATCAAACAGTGGGTTTTATCTCCAAAGTATATAAAGAATGCAACAAACTAGGTGGTGGTAGCACAGGTCTTTCATCCCAGCACTCTGGAGACAGAGACTAGTGGATCTCTGTGAGTTTGAGGCCAATCGGGTCTACAGAGCAAGTTCTAGGTCAGGCTTCAAACCTACATAGAAACCCTGTCTCAAAAAATCAAAATGAGAAACTAGACATAAAAATACCAAATAATCCAATTAAAACTGGGGTAGAGATCTAAACAGAGAATTATCAATGAAAGAATCTGAAATGGCTGAAATACACTTAAACTATTGTTCAACATCCTTAGTCACCAATGAAATGCAAATCAAAATGATGCTGAGATACCATATTCCACATCTCAAAATGGCTATAATCAAAAACATGGAAGACAACTTATTCTGCAGAGGAGGTAGAGCAAGGAGAGCACTCCTCCAAGGATGGTGGGAATTCAAACTGGGACATTTTCTTTGTTATTCAACATGACATTTCCTCAATAAATTGGGAATCAAATTATTTCAAGACCCAGCTATTCCAATCTAGGACATATACCCAAAGGATATTCAAGCATACCACAAGGACAACTGCTCAACTATGTTTGTAACAGCATCATTCATAATAGCAAGAATGTGGAAGCAACTCCTATGACCCTCATCCAAAGAATGGATAAAGAAAATGTGATTCATTTACACAAAATATTATTACTCAGCTGTAAAAAGCAATGATGTCACCAGGCAGTGGTGGCACATGCCTTTAATCCCAACACTCTGGAGGCAGAGACAGGTGGATCTCTGTGAGTTTTAGCAGCCTTATTTACAGAGCAATTTCCAGGACACTTTCCAAAGCAACAGCAAAACCCTATCTCAAAAAAAAACAAACAAACAAAAACTAAAAACAAAACAACAAACCCAATGAAATTTGCCCACAAATAGATGGAACTAAAAAGAAATCATTCTGAGTGAAATAACCAAAACACAGAAAGACAAACATGGTATGTACTCACTCATAAGTGGATATTAAGAGTAACATATAGGATAATGAACCTACAATCCAGAATCTCAGAGAGGCTAGATAACAAAGGGGTCCCAAAGAAAGATATGCATGGATTTCTCTGGGAAGGGGAAATACAAGAGATCTGGGCAAACTAGGGGAGGCAGTGTGGAAGATTGGAGGAAGGGTACTTGGGGGAAAAGTTTGGGTGGGTTGGATGTGGGTGTCATGTTCAGAGTGTAAAAGAAGAGGAGAGAAACAAAAAAGATGTCTTGATGGGGAAACTCCATTTTAAGTTTATGGATAAACCTGATATCTAGGAAAGCCCAAGAAATCCACAAGGATAACTCCATTGAGGGCATTAGTGGAGAGGGCACCTGAAGTGACAGTCTATGATAATCTGATTGGTTTTTATCTAATTTTCATCAAAAAGACTTATCCAATAACTGAAGGAAGCAGTTGCAAAGATCCATAGCCAAGTACTGAGTTGAGCTCAGGGGTCCTCTGGAAAAAAAAAAAAAATAAAGAAAGAAAGGATTGTAAAGAGCCAGGGGGTTCAAGGTCATGATGGGGGAACCCACATAGATAGATGACCAGAGCTCACGGGAGATCATGATCTCTGAACAAAGAGTTAGGGATCCTGCATGGGACAGAACTAGGCCATTTGCATGTGTGTGACAGTTGTGTAGCTTGGTGTGTATGTAAGGCTCCAAACAGTGAGATCAGAACCTGTCCCTAGGGCTTTATTTTCATTTGGGAACCTGTTCCTTAAGACCTCACCCAGTCTTGATACACAAGGAAAAGCTTGGTCCTGCCTCAACTTGATGTGCCATGTTTGTTCAAGTCTATGGGGAGAATTGTCCCTTTCTGAATGGAGACGAGGAGGGGTGAATGGGAAGGAAGGAAGAAGGGAGGTGTGGGGGAGGACTGGAGGAGACTAGGGAGGGGAAACTGTTTGGTATGCAAAATAAATGAAAAAAGGTAATTAAATAAAATAAATTAAAAAATAAGAAATAATTTTATCACAATACTAAATAAGTAGGATTAGTTTAAAGTAAGCAATACTAATAATATTTTTACAATAAAATAATAGAACCAAAGTTTAAATGAACACCAGTTCATTTAACCTGTTTTTGTACATGTGTTTAAACATGTGTTTGTACATGACTTCAGTTACATCACTGTGTATATAGAGGGAAGAGGATTAAGAGTTGTAATTCATCCTCAGTTTTGTAAAAAATTCACAGCTAGCCTGTGTTATGCAATACTTATCTAAAAATGGTAAAACAACAAAAAAGATGTAAATAGAGAACTATCATTCAGAGTTCTGGGATAAGGAAAATTAAGATACCAGTATCTTGAAAAATATTCTGCTGCAATAGTCAAAGATCAAAGATAAATCAGAAATACACTAGATTACAGAAAAAATACATCAATAACTATAAAGTACAATATTCTGACTGTTCTAAAGTAGTTTTGAAATTCTAAGTATATGGAGGTTGAAAGGACAACTGACTTCTCAATGTAATCAACTAGCCAAGTAGTCACACTGCTAGAATTGAGCTAGGCTAAGTCAGGGAATGAATATCATATTAATGAATATAAAATTTTGATGATTAAGAACAGGAAAGGCTAATTAGTAATATGGTATGTATATTTTCAAATTTTAGAAAAAAAGTAATATGTTGAAAGTAATGGTATCAAAAGTAGAGTTAATAAAGTAATATATTGAAAAACAGTTAACTTAAAGTTACAATAGATATTTATAAATAAAGATTGTTCAGCACATATGATTTTTTGTAGAACATTAGTAGAAACAAAGAACCCTAGAATAATTTGAATATGTTCAATAGCCAATGGGAAAAAAACTAATCTTTAAAATTCTTGAAATTAAAAAAAAATGAAAGAATGAAATGCCAAATGGCAGTGAAACACGTTTTAAAAAAGAGATCAAGATTCTGACTTCCTGACTATAAAGAAAACCAAGATAGTCACATGATTATAAGTTAAGATATTACACTAAAACACAGAGTACCTTCTCATAAATGAGCAAAATTTATTGTTACAATTAAATAATACTTCAGAAAGAAAAATGATAAATGAGTATACTTGAGAAACTATTGAAAATTGACCACTAAAATTTCCATAAATATATTTTTAGGAAGCAATAATTAAACAATGGTAAACTACATAATTGAGTAATTGTATGAGAAAAAGGCCCCACTCAAATGTAATCTAATGGAATACTCAAAAGTTAATGAAAAGTTGCATAAAAATCAAGAGAAAAGAAACTTGATACCTGGAAAGGGTGAACTGCCAGACTGGACAAAGCTGGAGCTTTCTGAATCTAGATGAAGGTTCCCATGACAACTGAATTGTGAGGGGCAGTCTTACCTCACAATAAAATAGCCAACAAAGATGATCACTATTCTTGAGTGTCAGGGCGGCCCTAGTAAGCAACATCAATATCAATATTGATATAAATTGAGGGTTAAAAGCAAACAAATTTTTAAAAATTGTAGTTATTTATTAGCATACAAATACACTGCTTTAAAACCACTTTAGAATAATTTAGAAGAGTAAGGTAGATAAGAAACACATATTAAAATCTACTTAAAATTTTACCTGATGAAGACCAGGTTTGATAAAACTCACGTTCCTATGTAGTAGTATGATAATTAGAATTATTTAGCAAAAATAACAGAGATATAAGAGAAATAAGAAACAGAAACACAAAACAGAATCAGAAGGGACATCCAGTGAATGCTGAATCCAACTCATTTCTTTTCCACACACTTAACATACTTCACTCCAAGAGGGGCTGGGTGCATGCAACAGACTTCATTTGCATGATAAAAGGAATAAACTTGAATTCTCCTGTAGGGATAAGTCTAGCCCCTTAGGGGGCTAATGTTTACTCCCACTCCCCCAAGCACTCCCCAGTCTTTCCCTTTTCCCTTCTCTCTCCCACCTCCCCTGCCCCATTCCCACCCCCACTCTTACCCCCATGCTCCCAACTTTTGACCAGCAATCTTGTTTGCTTCCAATTTCCAAGAGGATCTATATATGTTTTTCTTTGGGTTGTCCTTGTTATTTGGCTTTTCTAGGCTTGTCAACTATAGGCTTAATGGCCTTTGTTTGTGGCTAGTGTCTGAATGGGAGAAGATCTTCACCAAACCCGCATCAGACAAAGGTCTGATCTCAAAAATATATAAAGAACACAAGAAACTAGACATGAAACTTCTAATTAACCCAATTAAAAACTGGGGTACTGAACTGAAAAGAGAATTCTCAGCAGACAAATTTCGAATGGCCAAAAGACACTTAAGGTCATGTTCAACCTCCTTGGCGATCAGGAAAATGCAAATCAAAACAACTTTGAGATACCATCTTACACCTGTCAGAATGGCTAAAATCAAAAACACCAATGATAGCCTAAGCTGGAAAGGATGTGGAGCAACAGGAATACTCATCCATTGCTGGTGGGAGTACAAACTTGTGCAACCACTCTGGAAATCAGTGTGGTGGTTTCTTGGGAAATTAGAAATTAATCTACCTCAGGATCCAGCAATACCACTCTTGGGAATATACCCAAGAGATGCCCAATCATACTACAAAAGCATTTGTTCAACTATGTTCATAGCAGCATTATTTTGTAATTGTCAGATCCTGGAAACAACCTAGATGCACCTCAATGGAAGAATGGATAAAGAAGGTGTGGAATATATGCACATTAGGCTACTACTCAGTGGTAAAAAAAAAATGACATCTTAAATTTTGCATGCAAATGGATGGAAATAGGAAACACTATCCTGAGTGAGATAACCCAGACCCAAAAATATGAATATGGAATGTACTCACTCATTAGTGGATGCTATCCTTTTTCTTCTTAAGTTGCTTTTTATTATGTTATTAAGTTGCAAAGGGAGAAAATAAAGTAACAGATAAAATTAGTACTGAGAAGTAGGTTTGTTGCTGAAGACAACTTACTCATATGGTCCTAGAGTTTGGGAGGTGGTTTATGGAAAAACAAAGGGGCTTTAGATTTGCGTTTTAGAGACAGCATTATAGGACTTAATAGTGAGAGTAAGAAGACCAAATGCTGACAAAATTGTGACCACAGAGTTCTCAACACTCAGAACTGAGGACAGAAACAAAAACTCGATCAGTAATTAGACTAGAGATCATTTATTTCACAGTTTGACAAGTAACCTGACTTCATTCTCTTCCTATATTGGCTTAATGAAAATTAAATGGAAAGCTTGCTTGTTGGAGAAAAATTAAAGGTAGCTACTCAAATTCTCATTGTGAAAGATTTGAGAAGTACACAATTTGGTGAAGAAAAGAGTATTAACAAGTTTTAAAGTTTTGAACAGGGAAAGTTTAGAGTAAACAAATATCATCCCTAAAGACATTTCCATAATCTTGAAAAAGATTAAAATTTCCACTAAGGACCCAGAGCAGTGAGCCTCAAGGTCCCCAGTAAGAGAGCCCTGCACCCTCAGCCTGGGCTCCAGGGGCTCCTGTGCTCTCCTGGATCCTGTACTGCCTGTTCCGTCCTTCCTTCTGTCCCTGGATCACTGGGCTACCAGGAGGCCCTGTTTAGGTGCTGAAGAGTTCCATCTGGACGGGTGAGTGTGTGCTATCCAGGGGCGATAGTCCTGGAAGAGAGCACAAACCCCCCTCCCCCAGCTCCTTCTGCAGGGCTGACTTTTTTACCAGGATCCAGCACCCCACCTCTGGATTGTGTTGGGTGGGCTACTCAGTCTAGGGGTTTGTAACCCACCCGCAATCAAGTTACTCCAGGGTCTCGGAGGGGCGCTACCTGGAAGGGAATGAGCTAAGACAGAAGAAGGAGGCCAAGCAGATTTGTCAAAGCCTCCGTTTATTAGGGACGGGTTACAGTTTATATATGGTAAGGAATGGGGGGAAGGGCACTGGATGCGCATGGTCCGGGTCACGTAGGCTAGGTTACTTTCGGACGGTTAGGCCAGAAGTCACAAGTTGCCACACCTGGTTCCCTGGATGGCTGGAATGTGAGGCGGATTCTGCTAACAGATAAGTTAGTTGGGTGTGGGGTTCTCTGCAGACCCCCTAGGGTGATGGTTCTTGTAATGATTGGGGGGAAATGGCTCCTGACATATTCCCCCTCTCTTATATAAAGGCAAGCAGTTATTAAGTGGAGGGCACCAAGTCAGAGTCAACCCTGGTGTCAGATTTAAAAGAGAAGGAACTGGGACAAGTAGAGACCCTCCTCTCGAATGGTGAAGCAATTTTACCTCTCCTGGGAACAGAGGGGTGCCCGATGATTAGCATTAGTTCCTTGGAGCTTCTCAAATAAAAGGTATCTAGTAGGATTAAAGTAAGCAGACCACAGGGCACCCTGTCTTAGGCTATGTGAAAAGCGTTCCTCTTACCGGGCACCATGCCATGTTGAGCCAGCCTTTACGGCCTCTGTATGGTGTGCTATTCAGGTGAGGATTCACACTAACTCCCGTCATTGGGCGCCTGTATCTATCATTAATGAAAAACTGTGAAGAACTCCTCAAACAAAAGATATAATGATATAATTTTGGGCACCAATAACTCCATCTTCCAGACAAGAAGAAAGGGCTTTTTCCAAAACCAGTATTCACCTTTGAGTCTGGCCTAAGGTATCCTCCTTCCTAAATGCCTACTCCACATTAAAATTATGAGTGCTGTTTGCCAAAAATTAGTGCAGAAAGGGGTCTAAATCTAAAAATTTTTAACATATGCATTAAACCCAAACACTTTACTGCATGTGTCAAACCTTTCCCAACATCTATAAAAGCAGTTACAAATATCATTAGATCAATTGCAGTAAGAGTACAATGACATACATTGTTATTAAATACGACCAGTTCCAGTCTCTGAGCAACAGTGACAGGAACCCCAAATCTTCCCCCTTCTTAAGTGAAAAGGCATTAATATTTTAATTAAAATGAGTTCTGTGTCCCAAGGATTAAAACAGTCTGCTGTTTAGTCTGTATCTTAGCTTTAAAGCAAACGAGATTTCAAACTGTAGAGGCAGTTCAGCATTTGTGCTTCAGGGCAGGTGGGATTCCTGGGTGAGGCGAGCTGGATTCAGCTATCCTAGGCACATCCTGGCACTTATCTCAGGCGGGTCTCCCTGGACTCTGGAGGCAGGATGACACCCTGCAGAGTGGCATAGCAGGTTCTGTTACCAGGCACTCTTCTCCATGGGGGCAGGGAAGGCCAGACCAAGGACCTCTCTGCAATCGTCTCTGGAACTCCTCAGTGGGATGTCTGCAGCCTCGACATCATCAGGGGTCCAGCTTTTATTTTCTTTCTGTGAAAAAAAGCATAAACATACCCTCCACCCCAAATATATATAGGTCGGGTTTTTTTTTTTTTTTTCATAATGCATTGCAATGGCTTTTCCACCTTGTCTTAGCAAAGGTCTGCTTGGTGTTATCATGCTAGATCCGTTTGCATCTGGATCTGCTTGCAACTTTTATGAGTTGCTTTGAAGGAGCCTTGTTATGCTCCACAATTTTTTTTATTTTTAGCCATATATGCAGTTCTTCCATTGGAAGAGCCATTTGTAAAATTTTAGCATAAAATCCTTTAAGAGATTTTTTGCTATAACATTAGCAAAATACAGGCAATGATCTGGGAAAAGATCATTGTTTTTGGCCTTTGAATTGAGCAAAGGCAATTGTCCAGGAATCCACCTTAAAATTATCAATGTATCTATTATTTAGTATAAGAAACATTGATCATAGTCAATATTCTGACAAACCATTTTTTCAGGTGTTATCCTGTCCTTTTATATCAGACAGGCTACTGTTCTAAATTAAGAGTTTAATATCTTAACTGGCAAAACAGAAAAGGTTTAGTCATAAACAGCATTTTTTATAAAACTGTTGTAGAATAAGTTTTTCCTTAATATATACATTTGCCATAGCTGAATTATAATTCTTCTATTGGAAACTGTTTTTTGTAAGAATTTTACCTAGCAGCTCAAGGTCTCCCATAAGAATATTATAAGTAGGGCTTTAACCATTGAATATCTAATTAAAAGTTTGTAAGCTATCCTCCTCTTAAGCTGTAAGTCTGCCTTGCAGATTGGAAAATGGAAAAATGAAGCATTTTTTTAACTAGTAATGCTGGCCTCATTAGACACCAACATGCAGAAAAATGAAAATAGATCTATATCCATCTTCATGTACAAAATTTAAGCTCAAATGAGCCAAAGGCCTCAGCATATAAAAATTTATGTTGAACCTCATAGAGAAAAATTTTTTTGAAGTACACTTTGCCACACCCTAAACGTAGCCTCAGTGGCACAAACATTGTGAGAAACCATAAATTAGATCTCCCGAATCGAGAACCTTTTTAATAACAAGACTATAGAGTGGGAAAAGATCTTTACTTATTATAAATCCCTTTCAAAAATATATGAAGAACTCGGGAAATTAGTTATTAAAAATTTAATCCAATAAAAATATTTGTTATAGACCTAAACTGAAAAACTCTTAACAAACGTACTTAAAAATGACTGAGAGACACCTAAAAAAATGTTTGAATATAACATCCTTTAACTGTCAGAGAAATGTAAATCAAAACTCTGAGATTTTACCTTATCCTTGTAAAAATGACCAAGATTAAAAATTATTGTTAACAACCTATGCCTAAGAAAACGTGGGTAGGGAAAAAACTCGCTGGAAGTGAGCTGCAGCCCATAGCGGCAGCAGCGGCACTGGGAGCAGTGACCCGTGTTGGAAGTGCATACTGGCACGGCCATCCCTGGATCACACACAGCATTGAAAAACCTGGATAAATCCAAACTCTCCCAGCAGGAAGAGAAAAATCAAAAATCCAGGACTAGCTAATGAGGGCACCAGACCTCATGCCACATGGTTGTGAGCCTCCATGTGGTTGCCGGGAATTGAACTCTGGACCTTTGGAAGAGCAGGCAATGCTCTTCACCACTGAGCCATCTCTCCAGCTCCCCTAGCAGGAAGAAGAGAATCAAAAATCTAGGACTGGCCTGTTCAGCAACCCTGCACCAGGAACTAGCTCAATACAAAACCAGACTGCAATCTTGAAAAACTAGTTTTCCAGCTGCAATTATCACAGTACTGTTTTAGGAACTAGCTGATTATGACCCTGGGAGTGGTCCCGAGAGGCAGGGAGACGCGCCCCTGTGACCATCACTGGGATTTTGAAATTTTTTATGACTCTTCTGTACCACTAGGCTGTGGTCTCTTCTAAAAAATTCTTTTTCCCGATCACTGGGGGTCGAACTCCTCCCCCACCAACTAAGGCCACGTGGGCGACCTCAGCAAGGACAGTCTTTGGCAAGCCTGAGGGGGGGGGGCTGCGCCCTCCCAAGACCTAAGTGAGAGTCTCCCCAGCATTGAGGGACTTCCATTATGTAAAATTAGGCAAATATCTACCTCAAAACTTAACAGTACCCCTTTTGGGTCTAAATACGAAGTTGTTTAACCATACCACAAGGACATGTGCTCTGCCACGCCCATAGCAGAACTACTTTATCATAGCCAGAATCTGAAAATAACCCAAAGGTATCTTTTTTTTACATCTAGGATAAATGAGACATTAACCTTTTAAATATCCATGAATACCACAAAATATCTTGGAATAACTTCAAACAAGCAGGACAGAAGTTTTTGGGTCCCGTCATCTCTGCCTGTGAAGGTGGAAATATTTTTTATTTTTAACCATTATCACTTGTTTAGAGTATGACTCTGGCCCTTGATAAATTTAGTGAGAGGCCAAAGGAACACCTGGCAGCAGGAAAGGACCTCAAGCTGAAACATTACGATTCCCAGCCAAGAGCGGGCCGTACAAACGAAAAACTTGTAGGATAAGAACTTTATATCTTGAAAGATCCCCTACTTTCTTGCGAAAGCAGAAGAAACACAGTAAAAATGACAATTTCACTGAAAGCAGTTTATGGATTCAGTGTAAATGTCCATTAAAATTTATAGCAACATTTCTCACAGAACTCACATATAGATTTTATGTAAATGTTCATTAAAATTATAGCAAAACTTTTCACAGAACTCAAAAGAACAATATAGAACTCAAAAGAACAATCCCCAACCTTATAAGAAAGAAATAAAAACTCAGGATAGCCTAAACAATTCTAAAAATCCTCTGAATGCATCACAATCTTTGATTTTAAAAATTTTTCTACAGAAACATAGTACTGAACTTAATCTACCTTAGATATAAACTTTTACACCTACAAACTAAAGATTTTTGACCAAGCAGCAAGATTTTTAAAATGGAAAAGAAGCATATTTACTGTCCTAAATGCAGCTGCAGCTTTTTGAGTCTAGACTTCTTTATAGCAAACCTGCCTGTCAGCTTTCGCTCCATGTGGCAGGGTCTCTAGCCCCAGTAGCCAGCCTGCTAGGCAGACATAGCTGTGTGGATTGTATCCTAACTTCTCCCATCTCGAGGGACTCCCTTTTGAGTTAGCAAGCAAACATATAAAGCAAACATATAAAGCAAACACATAAATCTCTGTTTTTGACTCTTACTCCTCTGTCCCTGAGTGAATGCTTAAATTCCTGTATGAATTTCTCTTCCTTTGAAAGTGATTGTCTCACCCCTTGTGGGACGACATGAACCTGCGCCTACCTCCTGTTCTGCCATCTGTCCGAGTACTACAGCCGCAGAACCTTCTTTATTCTTCTTGTTGTCCCAGGACTGCGCTTGTCGTCTGATAGCTGACCATACTCCTAGTCACTGGTTCGGAAGCCAATGTTGATTGCGTTTGGGTGGGCTACTCAGTCTAGGGGTTTGTAACCCACCCGCAATCAAGTTACTCCAGGGTCTCGGAGAGGCGCTACCTGGAAGGGAATGAGCTAAGACAGAAGAAGGAGGCCAAGCAGATTTGTCAAAGCCTCCATTTATTAGGGACGGGTTACAGTTTATATATGGTAAGGAATGGGGGGCAGGGCACTGGATGCACATGGTCCGGGTCACATAGGCTAGGTTACTTTCGGACGGTTAGGCCAGAAGTCACAAGTTGCCACACCTGGTTCCCTGGATAGCTGGAATGTGAGGCGGATTCTGCTAACAGATAAGTTAATTGGGTGGGGGGTTCTCTGCAGACCCTTTAGGGTGATGGTTCCTGTAATGATTGGGGGGGAATGGCTCCTGACACCCACCCCCAACCCTGCCCTGCTGTATGCTAGGACCAGTGCTCAACCTCAGTTTGAAGCTCTCACAATAAGGCTACCCGCCCAGAGCGGTGAGCCTTAAGGTCCTCAGTTAAGAGAGCCCAGCACCCTCAGCCTAGGCTCCAGGGGCTCCTGTGTTCTCCTGGATCCTGCACTGCCTGCCCCGTCCTTCATTCTGTCCCTGGATCACTGGGCTACCAGGCGGCCCTGTTTAGGTACTGAAGAGTTCCATCTGGACAGGTGAGTGTGTGCTATCTAGGGGCAATAGTCCTGTAAGAGAGCCCAAACCCCCCTCCCCCAGCTCCTTCTGCAGGGCTGTCTTCTTATACACGACCCCCCCCCCAGCCTGCATTCTCGGCAAGGTCCTTTATTCAGGAACAGTTTTCTGCTCCTACACTTAGGCTTCCAAACAAGAACAGTGAGTGCCTGCCTACATGTCAGGCCTCAAAGACCCCTGAAAGGGAGCACGCGCACCTTCAACTTGGGA
>NW_026068143.1:657697-660220 GCF_014885135.2 Alexandromys fortis | reverse complement strand
GGGGGGGGGGGGGGGGGGGGGGGGGAAAAGGGGGGGCAGCAGGGGGGGAGAGACAGAAATCTTTAATAAATAAATAAATAAATTTTAAAAAAATTAAAAATAAAAAGCCAAAAAAAATTCTTTGATGTAAAAAAAAGATAATATCTTCGCTCTGTACTAAAATTCTTATAGAGGAATATTTGGAGAGTAATATGACCTGAATGAAGTTAAAATATGCATCAACATGTACATACCCTAATTTCTCCTTCATCAAAACCAAGTCTCTCTCAGTTTCTGCTGTCAGCTCTGTGGGACCATTTAAGTCCTGATCCCAATCTAAGGTTTTGTTTTAATTAGTCAGTTCTTCAGGTTTTATGCTAATATTGCACTATGGATGAGAAATATCTCTTAGCAATCTTTGTGAGTCATTAGTTTTACTTGGTCTATCTGTCCTAATATGCACATTTTGTGTTTTATTTTTTTATAAACCTATGTTATAGCCTAAATATTTAAAAGAATCTCCTTTGTATTTATTTGAGGAGCAATCTGTAATCCCCAACAAGGCTTTTTTTTTTTTTTTACTTCTTCAAATATTTTTCTAAATTATCTGCATTTGGATCAGATAGTAAAATATCATCCCTGTAACTGTAAACTATTTCCAATGGTGAACTTATAAACTATCATCACAGAGTGGTGATATTTAACATTTGCTGTGGGAGAACCGTCCATTGATTTTTTTTTCAAAGCCTGAGAATTATATGCAGGCACTGTGAAGTCATATTTTTCTCTGTCTTTTTCTCATAAATTTATAGTGAAGAAACATCTTATAAATCAATGACTATGAGAGGCCATCCTGAAGGTGTGAGTCACAAACAATCCAAAACCAGTTTGGAATCATGATTAATAGAATGGTTATTTAAAGGGGAAAAACTTACAGATCACCATCCCAGACAACAGCCCTTTTTGCAATCAGGAAGGGAGCCTAGTTGTCAGAAGCAGAGCCGGAAGCCAGAGAGCAAGCGGAGGGAAATGGCTGATTTTTAAAGGGAGTGAGACCATGCCCCAATGGTCTTCAGCTATTGGCTGAAGAAGCAGAAGGAGCTCCCGCAACACCTCCCCCTTTTGTTTAAGTAAGAGAGTTCTAAACCCACTATGAAATTATATGCAATAAGTACAAATATCCTATTCTAACTAGCTTAAGTCTTGTATAATAAATAACTTGGAGGTGCTTTGCTTACAAGCTACCCAACCAGCATGGAGACCTGATCCCGGTGCCAGGAAAGCCAGCACTGAGGTGAGTTTCTGACCCTGCGGCATCAGCCCGGGACAGGGAACTCAGAAGTTCCTCAACCCCCTATCCTTCCTGGGCTCTCTGCAAGGCCTCTACTCCCTGCATACTGCCTCTTTCTTCCTATCCCACCCAGCTTGCATTCAGAACCTTCCTCCCTTCTTCCCCTCTGCCCTGTTTGGACACATAACATCACCCAGGTCAGCCAGTATGGGCGTTGGGTCCGAATCCTCAGGGCACCCAAGCAGGTGGGAGTTCCTTTGTTTCAATAGCCTGCCTGCACCAAGCAAGGTAGGCACTTTGTTTACTAGCTACCCAACTAGCACAGAGACCTGATCTCAGTGCCAGGAGAGCCAGCATTGGGGAGAGCCATCATTGGGCATGGAGATCTGATCTCAGCACCAGGAGAGCTATCACTGGGAACAGGCATCACTGGGAAGGTACATCAGTAGGCAAGAAGACCTGATCCTGTTAAAGAAGATCCATAGGGGAGCATTCAGAGGAAGAGATGGGCAGGCGCCAATGCAAATATTCACCCAACAATCTGAAAAACAACATGAAACCACCAGAAACCAGCGACCTCACAACAGGAGGACATGAACACCTTAATCAAGAAGAAATAGAAAAAATTGACTTTATGAAAGTGATTGACGCCCTTAAACAGCATGTAAAGAAGGCCCTTATAGAAATGGACTAAAAATATAACAAAAGTTTGAAGAAATGAATAAATCAGTGAATGATACCCTAGAAAACCAAGGAAAAATAATCAGACGGATAACGGAAACAGTTCAAGACTTGAAAACTGAAATGGAGGCAAAGAAGAAAACACAGAGGATAGGCTGGACTTGAAAAATTTAAGTAAACAAACAGACAACAGAAACAAGCATAACCAACAGAATACAAAAGATAGAAGAAAGAATCTCAGATTCTGAAGATACCATAGAGAAAATAAACACACTGATCAAAGAAAACAGCAAGTCCAACAAACTCTCATCACAAAACATTCAGGAAATCTGGGACATAATAAAAAGACCAAACCTAAGAATAATAGGATTAGAAGAAGGAGAAGTGTAGCTCAACAGTCCAGAAAATATATTTAATAAAATTATAGAAGAGCCGGGCGGTGGTGGTGCACGCCTTTAATCCCAGCACTTGGGAGGCAGAGGCAGGTGGATCTCTGTGAGTTCGAGACCAGCCTGGTCTACAAGAGCTAGTTCCAGGACAGGCTCCAAAACCACAGAGAAACCCTGTCTCGA
>NW_026068143.1:599369-656654 GCF_014885135.2 Alexandromys fortis | reverse complement strand
ATAGCAAATACCAAACCTTTAGAGGTACCAACAGCCCTACCTTTAAAATGGCTAACTGAGAAGCCAATATGGATCAAACAGTGGCCTCTAGCTGAAGATAAATTGCAGGCATTGGAACAGCTGGTGCAAGAGCAACTAGATGCTCACCATATTGAAGAATCAACCAGCCCTTGGAATGCTCCTGTGTTTGTTGTAAAAAAGAAATCTGGTAAATGGAGAATGGTAACAGATTTAAGAGCTGTCAACAAGGTAATTCAACCTATAGGCCCACTACAATCTGGAATTCCTTTTGCCTTCTCTGTTACCAAAAGGATGGCCTCTTATAGTTATTGATTTGAAAGATTGTTTTTTTCACTATACAGTTACAAGAAAAGGATTGGCTATATATGGCCTTAGTCTTCCTATTCACCCTTCTGGCCCTATGCATTCAACCCATCTTGTGCTTTGTTTTACACGAGATAGGGTTCCAATTCCCAAAAACTGAACATCTACCTCTCAAAGAGGCCAATTCAGATGCCAAGATTCTGGAGTAATGTTACTTACACCCGCACCTGTGTCTAATAAGCCTTCAATAAAAGTGCCATTTATACAGACTCTTAGCTTTGGTCATTAATTGTTAATAGAAGTCTGCCAAAATATACGTTTCCTCTGTCCTACTGTTTTTTTTTTTTTTTTTGACTCATCCTCCACACGTAATTCATCATTTAGACCAGTATTACTTTTTACAGCAGAAATTGGAGCTTTTAATTTTCTTGGTGAGGCATGTTCTCCACTGTGGCAGGGAATGACTGGGACACTGTTGGTTGGGTGCCTACAAGAGGCCCCACAGGGAGTTTCCCGATGGTATCGGGTTGCCTTGTCTGTCTGTTTTTGCCCTGCATTCGTTGGACCAATGTCTGCCTTTACTGCATCTCCTACATATACCTGAAGGCCTAGGTCTCCTATTTTTGACATTCCCAGAGGAGATATTATTCCTAGAAATTCTTTGCCTGCAATCCCTTTTCAGATGTCCTAATTTACCACAATTAAATCACCTGGCAGTTTGATGTCTCCTCATTGCTTTGGAAATTGCTTCTCCTACCCAAGATTCATCATTATAGCTAAACGTCTCAACATTCATCGTATGCTGAATCCATAGGTGTTGATCTAGACCTTAAAGGCCCAATGATCTTTTTGTATTCTATGTTTGCATTCCCAAAAGCTAGAGATTCAAGAAGTATTCATCTAGCTTCTGGGTCTGTTACCCCTATGTCCAGAGCCTTAATTAATCTTTGCAAAAAGTCAATAAAGTGTTCTCTCTGTCCCTGCCTAATTCTGGTATATGATTCAACCCTTTTTGCTGGATCTTGTATCCTATTCCAAGCATTTAAAGCTGCTTGGTGACATAGACACAGTACTTCATCGTCATAAAGAGCTTGGACCAGTGGATCAGCATATTCTCCTTCACCAAGAATTTGATCTTGGGAAATTTCCACACCTTTTGATCTTCCTTGCTGTTCCATATGCTTGGATTCTTCTCTGAAATAGATTCCAAACATCAAGGAAGGTCCTTTATCTAAAACTGCAGACACTAACTGATGTAAATCATGGGGGGTAGCTCTAGCATTAGAAGTCCAAATCCTTATCGTTTCCTTAACATATGCAGAGTGGAAGCCAAAATTAACAATAGCATGCTTAATTTCTTTTAGATCATTCATTGCTCTTGGCATCCATCTAGCTTCTCTGACTCCCTTTGAGCCTTTAGAATTTGACGCTTTGTCAGAATAAATTATAGGGTATGTCACTAAAACCCTGGGTAAGCCAGTTCTAATAGCTGGTGGTGGCATTGTATTCTGTCCTTGTGCCTTCTTCCTCTGTTTACCAGCTCCAATAATTCTTTCAATCATTTCATGTCTTTTTATTATTGTCTTTTTTGAATCCTGAATCTCCTGACCTGCATGAGTTTCTAGTAAAGATTGTATGGTTCTTATGAGTGCCATATTCTTCCTAAATGATAGAATATTCAAAAGAATACTGAAACCTAGTAACCAGTAAATTAAGTTATCCCCATAGTCATATAAACCTTGCATGATATAACCCATTGTATTAGCGAACAAAACAGTAAAATTTGTGTTGGAAATGAAAACCGCCATATTACCTATTATCCAGCACGTGGCACTGTTGCCAAGTCATGATGAAAATGGGGTCCTGTTTCAGGTCTGCCTAGTATTTGTTAAAAACTGGGAAATGCAAGTTGCTCAACAAAGTAAATATAAGTGAATCAATTCCGTACACGGAACCATAAATCCAGAATCCGGGGGTAGAGAAGAGTAACCCGGAAGCCGTGTATGCCTCCACGTGACAGAGTCACCCCAAGGGGTTGCAGCTTTCGGCATCTGGCAACCACGTGCTCTGGTTCGCGACACTTAAGAGCTGAGCTTGCAAGGGAGATTTGAAAACAACTCAGAAAAGAGCAAAGCAAGCACGCAGAGACTATGCAGGCCTGTGGAGTTTAAATCCATGTGGGGAGACAATGATAGGGTACATGGGGACTTGAAGTCAATCTGCGGTGTCTATAGGGAAAATATAAAGAACTGCAGCAAGAAAAGCCACTGTGTGATAATTTATATTAAACTGCTGGCTCGACACGCAAGGCACAGGCCACAACCGCAAGGCACAGGCTGCAAGGCACAGGCCACGGCTGAGGGAGGGAGGGCTAGCGCCAAGCCGAAAGGCCGGCAGGCAGCTCAGCGGGAGAAGTAGGGGTCCTAAAACCAAATGTTGAGCACCAGATGAAGGCAAAGGCGTAAGTCACAAACAATGCCACATCAGTTTAGAATTATGATTAAAAGAATGGTTATTTATTTAAAGGGGAAAAAAAAAACTTACAGATCACCGTCCCAGACAACAGCACTCTGTGCAACAAGGAAGGGAATCTGGTCGCCGGAAGCTGTGCAGGAAGTAAGAGAGAGCGAGAAGGGAAGTAGCCGCTTTTTTAAAGGGAGAGAGACCACGCCCTGGTATCTCAGTGGCTATTGGCTGTTGGAGCAGAAGAACCTTCCGCACCAAAAGAGCACTGCATAGCCTGGAAACATCTCTCTGTATGGCAGCAGAAATCTGCCATGCTCTCCTATCTGCCTAAGCCTGATCCCACAGTCTGCCCAGGTGCAGGCGGGTGGCACTGAGCCATTGGCATGGTCTCAGAGTACTTTCTTCCAAATCCTGAGCAGGAATACAAACATCCAGTCTCATAAAAGCCATCGAAATGCTTTAAGGCCGGAGTTCACACTGGCGGCACAACCAAGGAAGCCACATTTTAAAATTATGCAACTTTTTTTTTTTTTTTTTTTGCTGCTATTGTTGAACAGGAAATCTCTCTATGGCATGTCCTAGCAAACAGTAAAAAGCTGTGTTAAACTCTCTTTTTTCTGCATTTAAATTAAGCTCTCTCAGGTTTTTAAGTGGATTTAGTTACCACGTTGGGGACCACTCTGTAGAAGGAGTGGCAGCCAGGCCTGCTTTTTGTCCTGTTTGGATGCTGCACAGCTAGCTTAGCTCCAGAATAATTACACAGAAACTATATTAAACACTGCCTGGCCCATTAGTTCTAGCCTCTTTCTGACTAACTCTAACATCTTGATTAACCCATCTCTATTAATGTGTGTAGCACCATGAGGTGGTAGCTTACTGGGAAAGAGTCTAGCCTACATCCATCTCGGGGCAAAGAATCATGGTGACTGCTTCACTTCCCTTCTTCCTAACATTCTGTTCTGTCTACTCCACCCACCTATGTTCTGACCTATCAGGCCAAGCAGTTTCTTTATTAACTAACCAATAAAAGCAACACATAGAATCAAGAGCCACCTACATCAATAGGCAGGCTTGGGAGAGGTAGCGTCATGTGGAACAAAGAAGCCCCTTCAGTAGGAGCTGGATGGACCCTGTGCTCCTTTCCCAGACGGTCTGCCTCGCCCCAGGATTGCACCCACTCACCAGTCTAGTTGGTTCTCCTCAGCTCAGGGACAGGGACTTCTGGAAGTCCAAGGACCCCACAGACAAAAGGGCGAACTTGGGGGGAGGGCAGGTTCATGTGGAAAAAAGTAGCCCCTGCAGCAGGAGCTCAAGGAGCCCTGCACTTCTTTCAGGTGGGCAGTTGCACACTCATCCCTCTGGGTGTATAACCTCAATGCAGGAGCAGGAACTGTTTCTGGGCCAAGGACCTTGCAAACAATAGGGCAGGCTTAGGGGAAGCAGGGCCATGTGGAATAAAGAAGCCCTTGCAGCAGGAGATGGAGGGGCCCTGTGCTCCTTTCCCAGACCATACACTCTGCCCCGGGGTGGCACCCACTCATCAGGCTGGATGGTTCTCCTCAGCAGAGGGACAGGGACTGCTGGAAGTCTGAGGATCCCACAGACAAAAGGGTGAACTTGGGGAGAGGGTCGGGTAGTGTGGATCAAAAACCCCCTGCAACAGGAGCTGGAGGTATGCTGCATTCCCTTCCACTGGACAGGTGCACACTCACCCCTCTGGGTGGATAGCCTCAGTGCAGAAGCAGGAATTGTTCCTGGGCTGAGGACCTCGCAGACAATAGGGCAGGCTTCCTTCTTTGAAGTTTTAAATTAAGTAAATCTATATTTATTAAGATTAAGATTCTATTTGCTTTTATCCAACCTTTGAAGTTTTACACATGATTAAAATAAATTACTTCCTCTTTAAAACTGTTGAAAATCTTTTTTTTTTTCCAATAGTCAATGTTTGAGGCTGTAACCAAAGAATATAAAAGTTGAAAGAAGGACAGTTATTTGGTGTTTGGTTTTCAAGGCCATCCCTGATCCAGATCTGGTAGCCTCAGTATGTAGCCTGGTTGCTTGATAAGAAAGGCCATGTTCATCCCAGAGGAATTTGTGCTAGCCCTAAGTACTTAAAAGATGAAAATATGTTGGTTCCCATCACATTTTCATTTAATTATCCCTTTTGCCTATGCAAAAGAGAGGTACATAACAGAAAATGACACCTTATTAATTATTCCATTGGCCTATGCACAAGAGAGGTAGATAACAAAAAATGACAACTGTCAACCAAAATCTTAATCAAGTATTCACTTTAGCTATAGTTATTGTACCAGATGTGGTGCCCTGACAAGTAGATTAGGACATCTCCTAGGGCCTATATGTGCCAGTTCATCTGGCAGTTGTTTTCTTTAAGACATGAGACATGAGGTTCAAATGGTTAGGAGGTTGTAATCATTCTGGACTTGTTTGTAAAATAGAAACATATCAGAAGATGGGAAATACTCCAACCAAAATTCAAGGTCCTTTATACTTATTGAACTTTTTTTTTGAGACATGGTTTCTCTGTAGCTTTGGAGCCTGTCCTGGAACTCCCTTTGTAGACCAGGCTGGTCTCAAACTCACAGAGATCCGCCTGCCTCTGCCTCCCAAGTGCTGGGATTACAGGCGTGCGCCACCACTGCCCGGCACTTATTGAACTTTCTAAAAGTCCCTAGGAATGATGTATGTAGGGATTCCTTTTCTTTCTTTATTGATTATGGCCCCTCTGTCACCAATAAAGAACAATGATTTGAGGTCTTATTTGATTCTGGAGGTAATATATTTCTTACGTGTGTATGTTACTCTGGGACATAAACCACATGACATGGAAATATTTTGAGTTTTGAATGGTGGCCAGAATAGGAGAAAGATCATTACCAGGCCAAGGGTTATGCGAAGACTACTCTATTGTTTGACCATATGATCCAGCAGGCACTTTTCTCTTGTAGGTGTCAGCAGAAGATAGAGAAGCAGTCTCGTGTCTCTGGCATGTCTTTTTATGTGAATCGCTTTAGAGACACTTGGAATTTTGTAATGAGGTTATACTACTATCTGAAGAAAATTATTTTTCATTTAAGAAGTAGCACTCTACCCGCTGTTGGACCTTGGAAAAAGATGAGCATTTGATATTGAGCTACAAAGTTACCCTTTGACACATGCTGTCCATCATGAGCTAGGTGTTATCTGACCAGCCAATACATAAAGGTATATGTGCACAGTAGCAATCCTTTATACATTGTAAGAGCTATCTATGTTTATTATCAGTCATGAATAGCCCTTCATGTCACAACCCAAGCTACATGAAGGAGTTGCTCAAATCCTTGTTTCCTATTTATGTTTATAATGCAGGCTGTGCTCAAGCATGTACTTATAGACTCATTGAGTGTACCCTATAATTGGTTGACTTAGGAAGAGAACATTGTTTTGTATGTACCTCCCAGGTATTGATGGCTGTAACATCATATAAATAGAAATTGTCATAGTATACCAAACTTGGGGAAGTTCATTTGGTCATACATTATGCCTGGAAGGAGAAATTTCTGTATTTGTAATTGTATAATGATGCTTCAGATAAAGGCAATGCTATTGCTACACAATCAGGATATGGAAAGAATATGATTGGAAAATTAATTGGAAATACATTTGTAGAAAATGTATATAGACTGATCATTTCAAATAGTCAAATCACATAAAGATGCCTGTCATTTATGTGGATGTTTATCAAAATGTGACTTTAGCAGAGGAGAAATTCTGCTAGGTAAAATATGGTAAGATAAAAGTAAGGTGACCCATTCACTGGGTTATCAACCTATTTTCTTATCTATTCCTGTCATTTTAAGTAGCCCCATGAACAATGTGCTCATGGTGGCTAAGATGAAGGATATGCACAGAATCAGTGATATGGGTGATCACTTACCAAGACTGACTTGTCAAAGGTCACTGCTGAGTTCTGAACTTACAGGGACAGATACCACCATGGAGCTCTAAATATGGAATGATTCTGTGGCATGACCAGTCAATGACCTGGTGTTAGTTTAACTATATTCAATGACATACATAATACAAAGGGCCATATATTGTTATTACCAGCATAGATAATTATCCTGCCTATGAATTTACCCTTCCTCCATGTAGTGCTTTTGTTAAAATTAGCTAAAATCTGTGAGCTCACAGAATGCCTTATCTATCTTTGTGTCATTCCACACAGCATTATGTCTGACCAAAGCAAATACTTTCTGGCCAAAAAATGTTTTGGAGTGGACCCAGGATAATATTATCCACTATCATTGGGCAACTGGCTTTATCAAAAAATGGAATGGCATTGTCTTTTAAAGACAAAATTATAGTGATAGGTGGGAGTAGCTGGCAGGGATGGAGCATTCTATTTCAGAAGACGGTGTATAATATAAATTTCTAAGATTATATATATCTTCCATAGTCAGGATTCATAATTCCAGAAATAATTGTATGGAAAAAGAAATAATTCCATTCACTCTTACTTCTAGTGGCCCTCTTAAATATGTACTTTGTATTCTCATGATCTTAGGTTTACTAGTTTAGAAATTTTTGTTCCATTGGGGCAGAGTTTTATCAGCAAGAGATTCAACAAATAGTACATTGAATTGAGACCTAAGACTTTGAGTTTTTCAGTTTCTGATGCTTAGTGTCAATAGGCTAAGAAAGGAATAAGAGTGGTAGGAGGTATGATTGATTCATATTATCAGGAAAATCTCCATTGTTTTAACACAATGGAGGAAGGAGGTCTTTGTCTGGAGTACAAGGAGAGTGTTTAAGGAATAGTTCTTTCACAGGGGTTTCTTACAGCCATTGTAAAGCACAAATATTTATATTACACATCATAGCAGTTGCAAAATTCTATCTATAGAATTGCAGCAAAAATAGTTTTGTAGTTGGGGGTCAGCATAGCATTCAAAACTGTTTTAAAGGGTAACAACATTAGGTAGATTGAGAATCACTACTTTCTTTAAGTATCCCATAGTGTTACCATATCCTATTAATGAAGTCACACAGAAACTATACTATTTAAATCACTAGTGGACCATTAGCTCTAGTTTCTTATTTGCTAACTCTTAAGTCTTAATTTAACCCATCTCCATTAACCCATGCACCACCTCGAGGTTGTGACCTACCAGCAAAGTTTCAGCATGTCTGTCTCCTGCAGTGGTTCCATGGCTTCTTTCTGACATGCTCCTTCCTCAGCATTCAAACAATTCAAAGAGAACATAATAGCATACAGTATCAAGATTTTCTGTGTATTTTCCATCTTTGTGTGGCTTTATTTTAACCTCTATTTCGTTTATTTTTACTTTTAACTTTTTGCTTTTTGAGACAGGTTTTCTGTATATCTTTGTCCTGGAATAACTCTGTAGGCTAGGCTGTCCTTGAACTCTCAGAGATCTGCCTGTCTCTGCCTCCCAGGCATTGGGATTAAAGGCAAGTGCTACCATACCTTGAAGTCACAGAGGTCAATCTCCCTCTGCCTCCCAAAGGTTGGGATTAAAGGTGTGTACTACCACACCCAACTACTCTCTTTCTACCTTTTTTTTTGTTTGTTTGTTACTTTAAGAACTTTAACTTTTAGCCTGCATATATTTTTAACACACTGTAAATCATTTAAAAGTTTTCTTTGTTTTTGATGCTCTCTTTACTGTATCTCTCTCTGTTTTTCTGATGACATGAGTCTTTAATTTACCAAGCAATATCAGTAGGACTAAAGCCGTGGCTTTGATGGCTAGATCTAGACCATTCCTTAGCTTTCAAGCCTCATGGCAGAGGTACCAGTGGCTGTAGCCATGTTTATCACCACAACTCTGTGGAGTTTCAAGGTCCTTGCCAGGAAACAAGCTTCAACAGTATGTCAACAGAAAACACTCAAGTCCTCTCTCTGTAGCTGGCCCTCCTGCCTCAAACAGTCAGAGTTTGCCCTGGCAGGACAGCCCAGAAAGCCAGCATTTTTAAATGGCGCAGCTTTTTTCTGCTATCCCTGAAAAATGAAAAGCATGTGTTCAGCTTTTCATCAACACTGTTGAAATGTTTTGTGGCAGGACGTCTTAAAAGAGCTGCAGGATTTTGCAGCTAAAGCTGAGTCAGGAAGCCTCTCTTAGATGAGAGTGCTTGCTTGCCTCTAGAAAGCAGAGCAGACCTGAGAAATTGCTGCTACCAAGAAAACATGCTTTATTCTTTCCCAAGCTTTCTCAGGCTTTCTGTGGATTCAGTTGTCCACACGTTGGGCAGCCATTCTGTTGTGGGAGCTGCGGGCCTCTTCCCACAGCCCGGGTCCTGTCCACCTGGTTAGCTTATGCCCTGAAATAACAACACACAAACTGTATTCTTTTAAACACTGCTTGGCCCATTTCTATCTAGCCTCTTCTAGGCTAATTCTTGCACCTGGACTAGCCCATTTCTAATAATGTGTGTAAGCACCCCAATGTGCGCTTACCGGAAAGATTCTAGCCTAAGTCCATCCTGGGTCAGAGCTACATCGCGTGCATCTACCCGGGAGAGGGGAGCATGGCCTCTGAGCTCACTTCCTCTTCCTCCCAGCATTCTGTTCTGTTTACTCCTCCCACCTATGTTTTAACCTATGAGGGCCAAGCAGTTTCTTTATTTTCATTAACCAATGACCTTCCTCCATCATTCTCAGGTTTAATATGGATATAGTCAACTATGTTGGAGCACCAGTTGGTTGTAGGAGGCCACTTATTTATTTTTCAGCTGCCTGGCACTTCAGACCCAAAAAATAATAAAAAAAGAAGCTATATTATTTAAATCACTACTTGACCTATTAGCTCTAGCTACTTATTTGCTAACTCATGCAACTTAATTTAACCAATCTTCATTAATCTGCATGCCACCAAGATGTTGTGGCCTGCCAATAAAGTTTCAGTGTGTCTGTCTCTGGTAGCGGCTCTATGGCTTCTGTCTGACTCTGCCTTCTTTTTCTCGGCATTCAGTTTAGTTTTGCCCACCTAGCTCTGTTCTACCCTATCAGGCCAGTCTAGTTTTATTTATTCATTAATGGTAATCAAAGCATGAAGAGTGGAATCCCACATTAGGTATGTTTTAATCCCCCCAAAGTACAAAAACCCACAGAAGTTCATGGTGAGGGTTGAGGGGGATACAGAATTGGTTTTAGAGGAAGATAGTTATAAATACCAGCAAAATCAATTTTGAAGTTATGAAGACTTAAACCAACATAAGATTTTTTTTGTCCTATTTTGTTTAGTATCATGTTTGTGCTTATGTGCACATATATTAAGCTAATATCTTTTCTTTAATTTCTAATCATGGAATATAGTGTTGATTGAGATAACAGTGGTTAAGAATTTTAAATTTATATTATCATATTTGTTATGAAACACTAAAAGACTGTGTATTCCTTGAGGAATTTTGCCACGTATTTTAAAAAGTAAATACTGTGTTTATGGTTATATATTCTCACATTTCCTTTATTTTTATTCCAATATGCAGTAGTATAATTGCCTAAGCATTTTTTTAGAAATTCAAAAAAAGTTAATGGATATATTTATAATAGTTACTTTTTAACATTTACTCACATGTACTTGTCATTGTGTATTTTGTTAAATTATTTTGAATCCTTTGTTCAAAAAGTACTGCATTTTAATATGTGAATATCTTTTCTCTTTTGTCTTTTAATTTATATCAGTCTATTGCTTTTAAATATTTTTAACATTGATTTGTCCCTTTTGGGCATTGGTAACATTCAGCCATCTTAGTTGGTCTACTCCTTGTGAGGTCATCTCTCTCAAAATTCTATTGTCATAGGAGCCTTCATGCACAATCAGTAATGCCAAACAGTGCAGTCTGGTAGTTTATCCTTTCCAGGTCAGATATATTTTAATATTTTTGTACTTTTTTTCTTTTTACTTTTAAGGATTCTAGTAGATTATACAGAGGTTTGAGGCAACTGTTTAGTTTATGTCTTCTGAGTGTAGTTTTTTTATATAATTTATTGTAATTGTTTGGTATGTTTTTCAGTAGTCTTTCATGCCTTCTTCTAAATTTATTATTATTACTCTTTCTTAATTACTCTGTCCTTATCATTTCTCTGACAATATATTTAATAGCCAGTTAGGAGAATAGATTATTTTCTGATTCTTTTAAGATTTATTTTCTTAAATGAAAACCACTGGAGTTACTTGGGAATGTGACAGCTATCTTAATGTTATTTTTCATTGTGATGTCATAATATTTTTCAAAATAATTTTTGCTAGTTATTTTCATATGAACAGACTTTCTTTAATGTCCTTGACATTTATTTTCTCATAATTTTATATTCTTGAGTTTCTGTTTGTATTCAGTATTAATCTAGGTCAACCTTAGTACTATATGTGTGTATATTTGTCAGACTCTACTGTAAAGCCAGATTACTCTTAGTCCTCAATTGTCCTGTCAAGCATGTTAGACTCAGTATTTCCAGTCTACCATAAATGAACAGATATTCCACCACCAAGTAGATTTTCACTTTTTTATTAGAATTTATGGTTTCTTTGTGTATTTCAATTTATACTTGAATGACTATTCTCATAGAACATTCTACAAATATTGGTTTCCTTATTTTCAATATTCTAATATACAGCATGATAACAATTTATTTTAATCTTCCTTTTATCATTTTTTATTTTGTTTGGTTAAAGAGTACATTTGCATATATCTTTTAATTTCTGTCAACATACCTTGAATGTTAATATTTTATTATTTCCATAAATTTTACTCCATAACATCTTTTAATTGATTTTTCTTGTATATGTTTTCAATTTTTTTGAATTATAGTGAAACACTTGTAATTAATTTATGAGATTCATTCAATCCTAGTATTCAGAGCATGTGTCTACTTTAGATAGTCTTATTCATGGTAAAAATTAATTTCCTCAGAATTCAAAATTAGCTTGGTAAGTCACCTATAAAGTGTGGAAATCATCTCAGATCTGAATAATCTCATAAATTATCCATAACAGGTCATATATTTTCTTCTTTAAATTTAATTTTTTTACATGTACTTTATATATGTACCTTCATCTTTTGAGCAGTTTTGCTGTCATAAATATTAACTTCCCTTGTTATACATATTTTATTCCTTATCCTGATCATATTATTATATGAATAAATATTATTATATGTATAAATATTATTCATACTAGCATTACTTTCACTAATATTTTACCATTTTATTATGTAGAATTCTTCTGCATATGAATATATTATATCTTTATTATTGTAGCATGAACTAATATCATGTACTCATGTTCAAATTTTTGTTAGGTTATTTTATGTGCCACATCACAAAAATTCATTTTTGTAATTTCTCCATTTCCTGGTATCATGGATATTAATTTGATTACAGTAATATTTAGTCATGGATCTTTAGCACAATGCAATGTATTTAATGTAATTTACATGTAAATATTTAATGTATAAAAATAAATAATATATTATTAAGAATTTATCAAAGTGTTGTAAGTAACTTTGTACCAGGTTATACAGTGCTTTAAAGATACTTTGAACATATGTGATCATTAATTTCACCATTTACAAAGAAATGACTTATACACCTATAAATAAATGTGCACACAGGAGAGTTTGTATATATAATCAGGATTATATTGGTTGGAAAATTTCAAATTCAGTTGAGAGACGTTCTGTTTTTTAATTTAACCAAATTTATTTATGTTAAAACTATAATGAAAATATCTGTTCAATATTCAACTTTTTGATAGTGTTAATATTAAGTTATCTCACCATCGGGTTCTATAATACTTTCCTAATTTCCTGAGGGAGATTGTGGAGCATCTCATTTTTTCACAATGCCAAAACTTAATATTGAATACCAAATGATAGTATCATTTTACGTATTTGAATAAAAACTAAATAAATTTTCAAATTGGTGAAGAATTTGCAAATAAATACATCATTTGTTATACAATGTGACTTCTACCTAGGAAGAAGTCTATATTAGTTTTTGATTTTTGCCACATGGTAACATTTTATTATATTATGTGAGATTATCTGTTGTTTTCTACAAAAGAAAAAACAGCAGACTCATTCATTTTTGTTATGTTCAAAGGAAATTCTTATATATTTTTATGTCAATAGCATTATGTGGAGACATTTTCACCTAAATTTGTCAAATATCATGAAATAAACACACACACATGCACATATATATACAAATTTATATATAGACATGTATACATATATATATATACACATATATACACATAAGATAGATAGATAGATAGATAGATAGATAGATAGATAGATAGATAGATAGATAGATAGATAGACAGAAAGACAGTAGATAAATAGAGATAATATCAATTTCAGATTTTGGCATATCTTTCATAAGAGGGTCATGTTTTTAAAACATATGATAATGGAAGTCTACTATTTTATTTTCAGCTTTTCACTTCATGTTAAGGCAAATCAGCAGTTCCATGAAGCTATCATCACCTACTGTATTGTAAGCCTAAAAGGTGAGTCTATGCTTTCATAAATTATCATGAAAGAACACTTGCAAAATGAATGTGAAGAAAAGGCAAGTTTAAAAAATTATTTGAAAGATCATTTTTGTTGCTATTCTGTTCAAAACTTATTTCTGCATTGAGAAATGTATAGTAAAATCAATATCATATATTTGAAGTGGATTAAGCATGATAAATATCACATAGATTTATCTGTCTGCATTGGGCAGGATTTTGTAGAATCATAATGCACAATAATGCTCTTAGCTACTTTTGCAACTTCATAACATCAAAATATATCTTATTGAGAAAAAATATTGAGGACAAAATAAGTGTTTAAAGTTATCTTTGCCCTTCTGTGGGAATGATAAGTGCATAATAATTTTTACTAATGTTTTTCATGAAAACGTATTACTTGAATAATTTATAATATAGTTATTTATATAGACTAAGAATATTTTATTAGATGTGAGCATAAAGTTCGTATTCTTTTGTACTGAGAATACTATTATTATTATTATTATTATTATTATTATTATTCACCTTACTACAGTTTCCCCTTTCTCCCAGTCCCTCCATGCCACCTCTCTTCTGCTTCCTCCTTGGTTTCCCTTCCAAAAAGAATAAGCCTCCCAGGGAGAATAACCAAATATGGCATATCAAGCCGCAGTAAAACTAGGTAGCTTCCCTCCTATTAAGTCTGGACAAGGAAGCCCAGTATGAGGAAAAGGGTACCAAAAGCTGCCAAAAGTGTCAGAAACAGCCCCTACTCTCACTGTTAGGAGTCCCAAAAGACAAAGCTTCACAACTGTTACGAATGCAGAGGGCTTATGTCACTTCCTTGCAGATTTCCTGTTAGTCAGTTCAGTCTCTGTGAGTCTCTATAAACCTAGGTTAGTTGATGTCTACTTTCTTGTGATATCCTTGACTCCTCTGGCTCATACATCCATTTTTCCATTCGTACAAAGAGTTGTCCAACCTCCACCTAATATTTGGTTGTGAGTCTCTGCATCTGTTTCCATCAGTTGTTATATGAAGCCTCTCTGAAATTGAGCTAGGCACCAGTCTGAGTATAGCATAAAAACTTTAGAAATTATTTCATTGACATTTTTTTCCAGTTGTGTTTGATTCTATCATAGGTCTCTGGGCTATGCAGACTCTGGTTTCTTGCCCTCCAGTTAGTGTCAAGAGTGCATTCCCTCTCCTGATATGGGTCTCTGGCTGTACCAGTCATTGGTTGGCCACTCCCACAATTTTTGCACCACAGTACATCTTGTAGACAGGATAAATAGTAGGTTGAAGTTTTTTTTGTGGCTGAGTTGGTGTTCTAATCCCTCACTGGAAGTCTTACCTGGTTCCAGGAGATGGTCACTTCAGGCTCCATATCCCCCCTACACTGACAGGAGTGTTAGATAAGGTCACCCTCATTGATTCAGAGGAGTATCCATTACACTTTGGTACTAGGTTTCTATCATGTCTCCACCATGCTCCATTTTTACTATGGGAATGCTACTGCAGATATAGAGACCCATACCAGAGCTCAGGGAACCACACAGAAAAAATGGAAAAAAAAAAAATGACTGTAGAAGACAGGTGGGTTGAGGATATCAGGAGAACACAGTTCAGAAAATCAAGTAAGTAGGGGTCATAGGGGCTCTTAGAGACTGAAGAAGCATTCATGGAGCCTTCATGTGTCTGCAATAGATCCTCTGCATACATGGTGTGGGAAACTTTGGGTTTTCTTGAAGTCTTAATGATGGGAATAGAGGTGACTGTCTCTTGTACCTGCCCATATTCTCCTATTTTTTTCATCAAAGACTTGAAATTTTTGTCATACAAGTCTTTCACTTGATTGGTTAGAGATATCATAAGATATTTTGTATTATTTCTGGTTATGGTGAAGGGTGCTATTTCCCTGATTTCTTCTCAGCCCTTTTGTCATTTACATATAGGAGGCTAATGATTTATTTCTCTGGTTTCTCTCTCAGCCTTTTTGTCATTTGTATATGGAAAGGCTACTGATTTTTCAGAGTTTATCTTGTATGAAGCCACAGAACAGCTGGAAGAGTTCACCGATAGATTTTTTTTGGGGGGAGGGGGTTGCTTATATATACTATCCTATCATCTATGAATAGAGATACTTTGACTTCTTCCCTTCCAGTTTAAATTCCCTTGATCATTAGTTGACTTATTGCTAGCTAGAACTTTAAGTACTATATAGAATAGATATGGAGAGAGTAGACAACCTTGTCTTGATTCTGTGTTTAGAATTGTTTTGCATTTCTCTCATGTAATTTGATGTTGACTATAGTTTTAGTATATATTGTCTTTATTGTGTTTAAATATTTGTGTTATATCCCTGACCCTGACAAGTATTTTATCATGAAGGGGAAATGGGTTTTGTCAAAGGCTTTTTCAGAATCTAAGGAGATGATTATGTAATTTCATTTTTTCAGTTTGTTTATATGGTGGATTATATTGACTAATTTCCATATGTTGAAACTTCCCCACATCTCTTAGATGAAGCCTACTTGATTATGGTTTTTGATCTTTTTTGATGTGTTTTTGAATTTGTTTTGCAAGTAATTTTTTGAGTATTTTTGCATAATATTGACTGACCCTGGTTTGTTTGTTTGTTTGGGAGAATTTTAATGACTGCTTCTATTTTCTCAGGGTTTATAAATCATTTAGATTGCTTATCTGCTATCAAGACAACTGTTCGTTTCTTTTAGATTTTTAAATTATGTGTGTTATTCTTTTTTCTGTGGGGTTGGAAAGGAAACATGAGGCACACGGTGGTCCCACATGGGTAAACTTTAATGGGGGAGTGATGACAGGTGAGGGACGGGGGTGAAGAAACGAAAAGGGGCGAGTTATGGCATTCCCCGTTTTTAAGGGGATCCAGGTGCATCTGGGAAAAAATGTCCTGCGCATGTGTGGCTTTTTGTCGTGGGAATTGTAGTTTGGTGGGATTCTGTATCCTCCGCTGCTTCTGGGAATTGTAGTCCAGTGATCCTTCTGCACATTTGCGAACTTTTCATCTCCAAAAGGAACAACAATTCACCCTTTGGGTTTTATTAAAAAAAAATTGGGGGGGATTGAGGGTCTTAACAGGTAGGGAATGGGGGCGTAGCCTGGTATCTCATGATTGCTTCCTGCTGGCTTTGGGCATCGAGGGATCTGGGGATTGTCTGATTGTCCTGATGATGTCCTGTTGATTATGTCCTGTCCGCTGATGTTTTGAGGTGGCTGATTGAAGAAATTGTATCTGTCTGGAAATTGCATCTGTCTGGCTCTTGAGTAGCTGGGTCATCATTAAGATGCTGGAAAACAAAAGTCGCATTAGTAGAGAGAAAGAAAAAATTAAACGGGAGAGAGGGTTTGGGAAATTGAAGGGGAGATTTGGGTGGGGGGGACTTTAGGAGGTCTGGGGTTAAGAATGATAAAAAAAATTAAATGGTACTTATTCCATTAATTGAATGGTACTTATTCCGTTAATGATCCGTTTGTGTCTGCTTCGTTCAGGTGGTTTGGGCTGGCGTCTTGGAGCTTAAAAAAAAAAAGTCTCAAAAGAAATAGATTTTAATCATGTATTCCTTAACATTTTAGGAGACACTGCTGCAGTCAGTGACAAACCTGTTATGTCAAGGAACTTTGTTAAGAATTTGCTTACCACCTGAAACTTTGGCTCCATGTTCGATGATGATTTCTGTAATGACAGCTGGTTGGTTATTTAGGAATTTAAAGTAGGGAGGGTGTGTTAACACAGGAGGATTAAGTGAAGGATGGGACCACTGTTTCCCTTAGACTGGAGTAGAGGGGGCTGAACCTGGTGTCCTTTGGAACTTAAGAGAACAAGGTCCTGTCTGAGTTACTGTATATGGAGGATTGTCTTAAGCCATGGAGGTGAATGGTTTAAGATGTAACAGGTGAATCCAGTGAGAAATTCCCTCAAGTTTGGCAGCTGTGGGAGTTAGAAGAATTACTCTGAGGGGACCCTGCCATTTAGGGGAACGGGGTGAGGGACATTGGCCTGGAGGTGAGAATAATACCTTATCTCCTATTTTAACCAGCGGTGGACATGTGTTAGCACATGGTTGAGGTAGTGAATGATCTGTGAACTCCCACAGTAGTGAGCGTAGGTGGAAAAGGAGGGGGGTGAGCAGGTGATCAGGAAGGGGAAAGGTTCCCGATGAGAGGCCGGGAGTTAAAACCGGCCGCCCATACATGAGTTCGAAGGGTGAAATGAAAAGGGGGCCCTTCGGGAGAGCCCGAAGCCTGAGAAGAGCCAGAGGCAGAAGCCTTACCCAGTCGAGGTAGAGTTCCTGTGACATTTTAACGAGGGCTTCCTTTACAGAGTGGTTAGTCCATTCTACCTTACCTGAAGACTGAGGGTGGTACGGTATGTGGAAATTCCAGGGGATTCCAAGTGCCCTAGACAGATTTTGAGAAATCTGGGAAGTAAACTCTGGGCCGTTATCTGACTGAAGAGAAGTTGGAAGTCCAAACCAGGGAATGATGTCTCTCAGAAGAACATCAGAGACTCTCTTATTAGAGGTGGGGAAGGCTTCGACCCACCCAGACATTGTATCCACCAAAACCAGGAGATATTTAATTTTCCTGACTGTGGGCATATGAGTAAAATCCAGCTGCCAGTTAGTTCCTGGAAGGGAGCCCCTGAGTAGGGAAAGGAGAGCTGCGGTATTTAGTCCTGGGATCTGACTTCTGGCAGATCTGACAGGAGGCCATGGTAGCTTTTAGGAACCTGATATCCTCAGGTGTGGGTTTGATATGTGTTTTTACAAAATGAAGTAGAGCTTTTTCATTGGGATGAAAAAGCTGGTGAAGGTAAGAAAAGATCTGTTGGGTGTCAGGAGATGTCTGTAAGGCTGTGGGCTGTGCTGTAAGTACTCCCTGAGGTAGCTGAGGCAGACCTGGGCTCTGGAGTGCTGCTGTCTTAGCTGCTTTGTCGGTCCGGTTATTTCTGAATAAAAAGTTCAGCAGCCATCAAAGCACGTATGCAGGGTACTCAGCCCCGAGTGGTGAGGTCCATCTTCTTTGACAGGTAAGCTACAGGTGTGAAGGAGGGTCCCAGTTGATGACCTAAGACCCTCAGAGCATATCCCTTCTTTTCTGCTACTTAAAGAGAAAAGGGGAGGGTTAAATCTTGGAGATGGAGAGCTGGGGCTGGGGCTTGGGCCTGTTGGAGTCTCTGGAAAGGTTTGGTGATGGGGTGAAAAAGGGGCTCATGCAGAGAGCCGAGAGCTGCTTCATATAGGGGGTGGGCGAGGAGGGAGAATGTGGGGATCCAGGAACACAGGAAACTAGCCACTCCCAGGAATGATAAAACCTCTTCTTTGGTGGAAGGAACTGTAAGAGATTGAATTAGTTTTTTCCTGTCCAAAGTGATGGGCTTTTGGCTTGGGGTTATGGTAAATCCCAAATACATTACCTGAGTGGTGTACAATTGAGCCTTAGAAAATGAGACTCTATAGCCCTTTTTGGATAAGAAATTTAATAAGGCAGCAGTATCAGTCCTGCTGGTCTCCAAAGATGGGCTACACAGCAGGATGTCGTTGACATAGAGTACAAGTTTTGAATTAAGGAGGGACAGTGAGAGCAGATCAGAGGCCAGAGCCTGGCCAAAGAGGTGTGGGCTGTCCCGGAATCCCTGAGGGAGAACGGTCCAGGTTAGTTGTGTGGAGAAATTAGTATCTAGATCTGTCCAGGTGAAGGCAAAGATGTTTTGAAATTGAGGGCTGAGAGGAATAGAGAAAAAGGCATCCTTGAGGTCTAAAACTGAGAAGTGGGAGGTTCCTGAAGGGATGTTAGGCAGAAGGGTGAGGGGACTGGGTGTAAAGGAACAACAGCAGAATTAATGAGCCGGAGGTCCTGAACCAAACGATAAGTCCCATTAGAATTTTTGACAGCCAGTATAGGGGTGTTAAAGGGAGAAGAGGTGGGGCGGAGCAGCTCTTTCCTCAAAAAATCAGAAATTATGGGTTTTAGTCCTCTGAGGCTTTGGGAAGAAAGGAGGTACTGAGCTTGAGTGATATATTTGGTGGGTTTGTTTAACTGAATAACAATGGGGGAATGGTGATTAGCAATGGCGGGATTTTGGGTGTCCCACACGAGACTCCGCGGTGGTACGGCGAGCGCGTGAGCAGAGGTGTGAAAGAAGGTGCAAGGCAGCGGGTGGAAGGGAAGCCCAGAGGGGCTTTGGAAGATCGAGGGGAAGGGGGAGGGTGTGAGGGGGATGGGGAAGAGTCCAAAGAAGGCTGCCTGTGTGACCTGTGGTGGGAAGAGTCCGAAGAAGCTTCCGGCTGCCTGTGTGAACTGCGGTGGGGAGAATGGGGAGAAGCTTCCAGCTGCCTGTGCGATCTGCTGCGGGAAAAATGGGGAGAAGCTGAGTCAGAGGGACTTGTACATCTGGAACGGGACTTTCTTGGGGACCTAGAAGGAGAACAGTTAGGTGGCCTGGAAGAAGATTTACGCGGGACTCCCGGAGACCTAGAAATGGAATGTTTAGAGGTGTTATGGAGAGATGTAGGTGAGTCCTTCCTGTGCCTAAAAGAAACTTTGGAGGAAAGAGGAATAGGCCAGCTGTCGCTCGACCTGGCAGAGCGGGAGGGGGTGGCCCCTCGAGGCTGAGGGGGTGGAGGTTTGTCTGCAGGGTCCATGGCAGGAGCAGAGGGTTCCTGGAGGGATGGCATTGCTAAGAACATGTAGGCAGGTGAACCGTGAGTGGCAGCGGCGGTGTCAGTTTTGAGGGCCATGTAAAAGAAGGCCATGATATACATCATTTCTTTCCATTTAGCTGAATGATGGCAAAAGTTAGCTAGCTCCCGTAAAATATCAGGGTTGAAGGAGCCATGACGAGGCCACTTAAAGTTCCCCTGTAACGAATATCTTTTTTTTTTATTTTTATTTTTTTGGTTTTTCAAGATAGGGTTCCTTTGTGGCTTTGGAGCCTGTCCTGGCACTAGCTCTGTAGACCAGGCTGGTCTCAAACTCACAGAGATCCGCCTGCCTCTGCCTCCCGAGTGTTGGGATTAAAGGTGTGCGCCATCATCGCCCAACTGTAACGAATATCTTGGCCATGTCTTTGAGCAATGATGGATGAGTGCAGATAACTTAACGGAAGGAATTAGGTCATGAGGCTGAAGAGCTTCCAAAAGCTGTCCTAGGGAAGAGGACGGGGGAAGTGTTTTTGAAGTCTTAGCACCCATGGCTAGAACAGTGAAAATATCCACAAAAGGCACCCAGAAGATGCCACGAACACTGGAAAACTCTGGACACAGGTGTCCGAGTGAGCAGAGGGCAGTGTTAATAGCAGCCTTACTGAACCGACCCTAGCCTCTGACGGGAGACAAAGTCCTGGGCAGGGGGACACAGTCAGGCCGGAAGGCCGCCCATTGCAGCCGAGGTGCTCAAACCGTAATGAGCCCCTACGTAAAGAGGACAGAAAAAGTTCAGAAAGAAGAGGTGAGAACTCGAAGCTCTGAGCTTCCAGGCACAGGTAAAAACAGGTCTAGCTGAGGGTGGAAGGCCGAGGCGGGGGGTTAGCACCCATACCCAGGACATGCCAGAGAAAGCTGGGAGCTCAACCGGACAATCTCCACAATCTCCTGGTGAGAGGGCACGGTAAGCCAACCCAGATGAACTCACAAACTAGCCGCTGTTGATGTCAGAGGGCCATGTTCAGATAAGTGGAACATGTGGGGGCGGTTGCAGGTCATCTGTCCTGACCTTGTCCCAGGAGGAGCCAAAAATGGGAGCCACGGCCTCAGGTGAAAATACCAGGATGAAAAGCTCTCACAAGCACACAGCACCAACTGTTATTCTTTTTGTTCTGCAGGGTTGGAAAGTAAACATGAGGCGCACGGCGGTCCCACGTGGGTAAACTTTAATGGGGGGGGTAATGACAGGTGAGGGACGGGGGTGAAGAGATGAAAAGGGGCGAGTTATGGTGTTCCCTGTTTTTAAGGGGTATCTAGGTGCGTCTGGGAAAAAATATCCTGCACATGCATGGCTTTTTGTTGTGGGAATTGTAGTTTGGTGGGGTGCTGTATCCTCTGCCACTTCTGGGAATTGTAGTCCAGTGATCCTTCTGTGCATGTGCGAACTTTTCGTCTCCAAAAGGAACAACATTGTGGAGTACAGATTTTTGAATTATGACCTAATGATTCTATGTATTTCTTTGGTGTCTGTTTCTATGTGTCCTTTTACTTTTCTGAATTTGTTAATTTGAATTTTATCTATATGTCTTTTATTTAGTTTGGATAAGGGTTATCTATCTTCTTTATTTTCTTAAGAATCCATCTCTTCGGGCGGTGGTGGCACATGCCTTTAATCCCAGCACAAACCTGGAGGCAGAGGCAGGCAGATCTCTGTGAGTTCGAGACCAGCCTGGTCTACAAGAGCTAGTTCCAGGACAGGCTCCAAAACCACAGAGAAACCCTGTCTCGAAAAACAAAACAAAACAAAACAAAAAAAGAATCCATCTCTTTGTTTCATTGATTCTTTGTATTGTTCTCTTTGTCTATTTTTTTTTATTCCAAACCACACTTTGATTACTCCCTGCGATCTAATACTCTTAGCTATGTTTGCTTCTTTTGTGTCTAGAGCTTTCAGGTGTGCTGTTAAGCTGCTAGTATGAGATCTCTCCAATTTCTTTATGCTAACTCTTAGTGCTATAAATACTTTCCTCTTGGCATTGCTTTCAATTATGTCCCATAAGTTTGAAAATGTGCATTAATGTTCATTAAATTCTAGGAAGTCTTTAATTTCTTTATTTCTGCCTTTGCACAGTAGTCATTCAGAACAGAGTTGTTCAGGTTTCATTAGTTTGTAGTAATCTGTGGTGGTCTGATAGGATGCAGTTTTTTTTTTTTCAAATTTCTTATTTCAGTTGAGATTTGCTTTGTCACTGAATATGTGGTCACAGTTGAACACTACTCCATGAGGTGCCGAGAAGAAAGTATATTCTTTTGTTTTTGAGTAAAATGTTCTGTAGTTGTCTGTTATGTCCATTTGTTTCAAAACATCTGTTAGCTCCAGAATATCTCAGTTGTGTTTTTGTCCAGATGATCTGTTCTTTGGTTAAAGTGGGATGTAGAAGTCTTTAACTATCAATGTGTGAGAGTCAAGTGTGATTTAAGTTTCAGCTGTGTTTCCTTTAAAAACATGGGTGACTTTGCATTATGAGCATAGATGCTAAGAATTGAAAAATTATCTTGTTTGATTTTTCCTTTGATGAGCATGAACTGTCCTCCATCTCTTTTGATTACCTTTGATTTGATATCTATTTTGTTTGGTATGATAATGGATACTCCTGCTTTTTTCTTAGGTCCATGTCCTTGGAAAATCTTTTCCCAAACTTTTCCTCTGAAGTAATATTTATCTTTGATGCCGATTTGTATTATTCATATAGAGCAGAAGGATGGATCCTGTTTTCACATCTAGTGTGTGTATTTGTGTATTTTTATTGGGGAATTGAGTCCATTGATAATGAGAGACATTAATGGCCAATTATTGCTGCTTCCTGTTACTATGTTGTTGGTGGTGATGGTGGAAGTGTGTGTGTGTGTTTCCCCTTTTAGGGTTTTATTGGTATGAGGTTATTTATTGTCTGTATTTTTTTGGATGTCGTTAACCTCCTTGGTTTGAGTTTTCATTTTATTACCCTCTGTAGGAATAAATTTATGTATATTGTTCTAAATTTATTTTTTTACGGACTATCTTCTTTTCTACTTCTATAGTAACTAAGTTTTGTTGGGTATAGGAAAATGGGCTGGTGTCTATGTTCTCTTAGAATCTTTAGAACAACTGTCCACCTTCAGGTGTTTAAAATATCCATTGAAATGTTGGTTATATACTTCTAATATGTCTTCCTTTATATATTACTTGGCATTTTCCTTTGCAGATTTTAATATTTTCTTTGGTCTGTATGTTTTGATTATTATATGGTGAGGGGACTTTCTTTTCTTGTCAATTCTCTTTGTTGTTCTGTAAGTTTTTTAGACCTTTAAAAGCCTGTCCTTTAGGTCAGATTTTCTTTTTCCAAAAAAGTTTCTTAAAATAATTTTCTGGGCCTTTGATCTGATATTATTCTCGTTTTTTTCAGTTCCAAAGTGGCTGTACAAGTTTTTACTCCACCAGCAATAAAAGAATATTCTCTCTTTTCCACATAATTGCTGGCATGAGCTGTTACTTGTGGTTTTTATCTTAGCAATCTGACACCTATAAGATTAGCTGGAGTAGGGAGAAGTGGGGGAATGGGGTAAATACACTGGTCATGTATGAAATTATCTATAGGTATAGTAATTTATACTTATGTCCATTTCTGATATAGTTGATGTAGCAGCACTTTAGTAAGTGATCAGTAGTATGCTTTTTTTAAATTTTGCTACTCATAATACTTAAGATAGTAAGTGTAAGTACATAAACTATAAGTTATGTTTAATAAGTGATAAAATTATATGAGTTATTTAATAATAGTATTTTAAAATTTGTTTCAGCTAAAATAGCTATATAATAACAATAATTAAGACATTTCTTTAGATACATGCATATAAAACATGTTTCTATGAAAGAGAATGTATAGATGCTATTGTTCTTTTAAAGCGGGTGGGTGTGTAGACGAACACAGGATGGACAAGACACGCGCAAAAGGAGTAGACAGACATGCGGCTCCCATGTGGGTGCACTTTAATGGGGGGGGGACATGATAAGGGACAGGTGTGCAAGATACACAAGGGTAAAGGGCAAGAAAGAGCGAGACCTCATAGAAACTCGCTTTTTAACAGGAAGCGCGAGGGTATCTGGGAGAAATGACCCACACCTGTGCGCGCCCGCGTGTGCAGGTATCCGTAATCCGGGAGGAGTCTGGGAGCTGTAGTTTCCAAAAGGAACAACAGATGCTACCTTAAAAGTTAAAAAAAAAAAAAAAAAGAGAGAGAGATGTCAAATGGAAAAAGAAAGCTAATAGAGTAGTATATATCTATTTGGACTACAAGTCAAATACATGAGACAAAGACCAAGCAAGAGATGAACTAGTTTAACAACAGCATAGTGAATTAGAAGAAAGTTGAGAGAGAAGGTACAACATTTTGGTCAGTACTTGTTATTACTGTGATGGAAATGGATGAATGAAATAAAAAAATAATGGTAATAAGTATTTGGTCAGCTTTAGAAAAATAATTTTGCATTTATAAAATTCAAATATAGTTCAAACTGGATTGTGATAGTAAATGCCATTAATTTCAGCACTTCTGGGATCATATCCCAGAAGCATATGGATCTTTGTGAGTTTGAGACGAGCCTAGTGAGTTCAAGAGTATCCAAAGCTATTACAGAGAGAAAGCCTATCTTGAAAAAAGTAAAATAAAATAAAATACAGTTAAAAACAATAAAATCTGGATATTAATAATTGAAAATACAGAATAAGTTTCAAAGAATCCTGAGGTATTCATTTGATGATACTCTGGTCACTTGTGGAAGCTAAGAGATAGCATTGAACATTTAGGAGTGGTTTGTGGTTATTTCAGTCATATTCTGAGTTATGAGTCTAAATAACATTATATAGGAAAAGAATACTATGGAAGGAAAGAGTTCAAAGAAGCAAGCATTAATAACAATATGTAGAATTCCATTAGAAGAGGTGGACACAAGGAAGAATGTGAGTCAGAACAATCTTTAATGTTGCTATAAACAGAAATGGGGTATTTTTTTCAGAATTAAAAGAGGAATAAAGCATTGTATCTCAAAAAATGAAGATTTAAAACAGGACTTAAACAAGTAATTGAGGCTTATCCACTGTGCAGACCATATAATTTTACTATTATGAAACTACCAGAGTAGGCAAGATATATTTATAATTTCATTGTATATGGTGGGATAAATGTAATTTTCCTGTATATGAGCATGGGAAACTCATGTAGGTGATGGAAACCTTCTGCAGATGAATTAAGACATTTCTTAATAACTCTAAATTTGTTAAAATCCCATAAATTGAAAACATGGAAGGTGTTAATTTTTCTACTTTCATATTAATTACATATTATTTATGCATAATTGGTTTTATTGCAATTATTCATAAATATAAATGTTATTTTATTATATTTTCCTTGTTACACTCTTCACTCTTATCTTCTCCTATTTTTCCAATATCCCATTTCCCAATTAGCCCCCATAATTTTTCAATGGTTTATTGTCAGGGGCAGTAGGCCCCAACATAGAAGTTATTTTTTTCCTAATTTAACCGGTAAGGAGGTGCAAGAAATAACCAGACACAGTTTACACAGTCATCACGAAATGGCATCTCAGGCTTCATCCATCCTGAAGATCTACCTGTGTTTATTATACAAAACACCTTTTATCCCCCAGGTAAAGGAAGGTGGAAGCTCATTAATATTCTCTTTCTGGGCAAAGGAGGGGGTGGTGCTAGGGTGCTAGGGAAACACCTGCAACTTAGTCACCAGCTTTAACAAACAACTCTCCCCAGGCAATCTACATTTTTAACAAAGGAGAAAGGAGCAATACATCCTGGCCTTTGTTAGGCAGCTGTCTTACTTGTTTGGCAGGGTTGCATCTGCCTAGTGGCCAGTGAGCCTGCCTATAAATTATTTTATATGAAATATGGGCCCACAATTTATTTATATAAAGATCCAGGCAGTTATTTTCAATTGTAAGTTATAAATTTTAAAAATTGTTACTGAAAATAAAAAAAATCATTAGTAAATGCAGTATTTTTAGAGACTTAGATAACTGTATTTTTGCAATAATATTTTGTAAATAAGAGCTTATACAAGTAAAAAAAACGAGTCTGAAACAATGAGGTTTGTTTATGAATGTCATAAGAATTCTTAAATGAGTAACATTTTTTGAAAATATTGTGAATGTTTCTATACAGTCCTAAAAATCTGAGTTTACCTTGTGCTCATATAAGGACAGATAAATAGGTGAAATTCAAATTCACTCATTAAATGAATGAATAAAATAATCATTTTATTGTCTTTATCCTATTGATTACTTTTGAAATAAATTGTTTCTTTAAATATTTATTCTTTTCATACAGTAATATGATAAAACATAACTACAAGAAGTTTTTATGTCTTGGAGCTGCTGCAACACATCTGAATTGCAAGTACTTGAAAATCAACAATGACTTCTAAAAGACAATACATTGTATATCCAAATAGGTCTTTCCAAAGGGAAAACCATGTTGCCAACCTAAATTTAAGGGGGAGGGTTAACTTTCCATCATCAAGTTGCAACTCAGAGAATAGCATCACTTTCAGAAACCCAGAAAACCGTAAAGTAACTCGAAACTGGATTATCTCTATGCATAAAAATGCAGCCAAAGTGTCTGAAGTTGAAATTTCAATTCCTCATAGTCTACACAAATCCCTTACTGATTCTAAAGAGCTGTTGATTAGTTCAATCATGGAAGAATGTGGTAAAGTCCATATTCATTTTCCAAGTACCAAATTGGGCCTTCAAAAAGTCATTATTAGAGGCCCTGCAGAAAATGTTGAAAAGGCTAAGAAAAAATTTCTGCAACTTGCAGAAGAGCAAACCAAGAATTACTCTGTGGTTGTCCCTGTAAAGTCAAAGTATCATCAATTTCTTATGAGTGAAAATGGTATCAATCTTCATAAAATATGTGAGAAGACAGGAACACGTATAATTTTCCCTACCTTTAAGAACAAGAATCAAGAATCAGTAACAATCATAGGGACAGAAGAGGCTGTTAAAGATGTGCAAAGAGAGGTAGAGGTTTTACTGAAAGATCTGGAGAATGTGGTAGAAGATAGCATACTAATAAATCCCAAATTCCACAATTACTTTGTCATGCAAAGGGGACAGCTTTTACAAAAAATAATTAAGGAATATGGTGGAGTTTTTATTAACTTTTCATATGCAGGAAAAGAGAGTACAAAAGTCACAATAAAAGGAGCAAAGGCTTGTGTTGAAGCAGCGAAGAAACATATTCAAGAGATATTTAAGCCTTTGGGTTCCCAAGTCACAACACGGTGTGTTGTTCCCCCCAAATTCCATCCTTTTATCATGGGACCTATATGCTCTAGAATTCAGCAAATTACAAGAGATTTTAAAGTTCAAATCAAGATTCCAGATGCAGAAAAACCAACTACAAATACACATCTAGAGCTTCAAGATACTGGAAAAGAAAAGGAGGAAAAGAACACTAAAGGGCCTACTTCAACTTCTCCAAAAAAGAGTGACACTATTTCAGGAAAAGCTGAAAACTGCAAAACAGCCACCCAAGCTCTGGAATCTCTTGTTCCTGTCACTGCTGAAGTCCAAGTACCTTTTCACCTACATCCATACATAATTGGGCACAAAGGAAGTGGTTTACGCAAGCTAATAAAGGAATTTGAAGTTCATATTCAGGTAGCACAACCCGGAGGAAATTTTCATATCATATCCATTACAGGCATGGAAGCAAATGTAGAACAAGCCAAGATGAAGTTGCAAAAACAAGTAAAAGCTTTACAAATGGAAACAGATGACCAGACATTACGAAATTTTAGGCAAACATTCAGTTTAGATCCCAAATATCATTCCAAGATCTTTGGTAATAACAGTATGCTTATTTCCCAGATTTGCACAGAATATGATGTTACTGTTCATCATGCAAAGAAAGGAAGTGATCCAATACAAGATCAAATTACCATTTCAGGTTCTAAAGACAACATCCTAGGAGTGCGAGATGCAATAATGAAAATGCTGCGTAAAATTGAAAAAACAGTTTCTAAGGAAATCCCACTGAACCATCATGTTTGTGCCAATATTATTGGATTTGGTGGAAAATCCATCCATAAAATCATGGAACAATTCCAAGTAGATATCCGTGTACCTTCAAAAGCAACCCGTACTAACTCCAGCATCATTGTGAGTGGATCATCTTGTAATGTACAAGACGCAATTAACTATATCTTGACTCTTGAGAAGCATTTCCTGTCTGTTAGAAAGTATGAACCTCCACTGGAGCATGTTAAGCATGGTGGTACTGGTCACATAGCTGCAGAAACATCTAAGACTTTTCAGAAAAGAAATGCTCTTCGTAATACAAAATCTACTTCCCATCCTCCACGTGTGGACAATTCTGAAGATTTTCCCAAAATGAAACATCAAGTGCCTCCTAAACCTCATCCTTGGAGACCATAACAAGGGTTAAAACAAATAAATGGAAATTGTCCCAACCTGATTATCTGAGACTGTTGATAGCTTTTATTTTAAAACTGCAGTAGCTTTGGAAAGACTGGCTAAATTCTTACATCTTTGCTTTCAGTACATCACTGCTTAGATACTACATAACATTGTAGTGAAAATGATGTGCTTATGCTTAAATTCTTGCAACATATAGCAACTTAGTTAAAATTTTCATTCAGGACTAGATCCTGATAATTTTACACCTATTGTCTTAAGATAGTCCATACATAACACAGGTTTCCTTTGCTTCACAAAAGCACAATCAATTTACTCTTTTTACTTCTTTCATTAGTTCTAATTTACTTTCATAATGGGAACGAGCTTGGTTCATACATGTTATGCCTTTGAACATAGAAGAGAATGCAAATTGTGATCAGTGCATTGTGCTCTTACGGTACATGCACATCAAATACAGCATACTAGTAGTACTCCAGAGGCACGAAAATGCTAAAGACCATCAGATTGCATTAATGGAATTGTTTTAACAGATTATGGTCCTATTATTGAGGTACATGAAAATACTATGGTATTTTTAAATATTCTACACACATACTTAGAAAACTTCCTTAAAATTTTCAACACAAGAACAGATTACATTTTCATCTTTCTTCCAGCGAACTTTTAGGCTTGGTAAATTTTTATTGTGTCAAGGTTGTTTGATTGTTTTTTTTTTTTTCATTAATTTTATTTTTGAATGGTTTGTCACTACCAAAAGTACTACTGATAAAGCTATAGCTTTGGTTTGATATCTAAAATCCATATCCTCCAGTATTTGCCATATTTTAGTTGAGGTAATTGCCCAAATCTTGTTATTTTCACAGGGCTAGCTTCAATCCACTGAATTGTTAGTATAATGCATGCATACCAAACTCCAAAAACCCTCCACTTGGAGGTCTCAAAGTTGATTAGCACTGTTCTGTGTTGTTCCTGTACCAAGCTATATGTTCTCAGTCCAGTTGAGATTTATTTCATTTCCCCCACAGGTGTTTAACCCATGATCATTACCTGTAGGCAAAAGATTGGGAGGGTGTTGCCTAGTGAAGCTGACTGAACCTTAGGGTATCTCGGTATCTCAGTTTTTTGTACACCTATATATGATCTTTCCAAAATTCTGTAAGTGCATGCCTAGCACCACACAGAATTTATTATCTCTAGATTTTGAGAGACCCTTACCCCTTATTCTTAAAGGGACGAGAATTTCCTAGCAGAATGTTTTAAAATTAGAAACAAAAACTAGCAGCACTTTCCTTCCCCCCTCCCACCTGGGGGATTTAGAGCAAAAGGACACTTAGCCCAGCTAGCCACCTGGTGATAAAGAAAACAAAGAGAGAGCTGACTTAGGATGGGAGGGAGCAAAAGACCTTGCACCCACACCAAAAGCCACTTCAAAAAGCCATTTTGTTGTTTCACCTTTTAAAAACTAACCCCACAAAGAATTTTTAACTTTTCTCTCTCTCTCTCTACCTTGTTGTTTTGGAGTAGTGAAGAAGTTCCTGGCCAGCCAGTAATCGCTTGTACTCGCCTGTACTTGCAATAAAAGAGTTAACTTTGCCATTTGCAGTCCAGTCAGCTCTGCTTTCTGATGGTCTCCCTCTTGGGGGAAGGGAATGCTCTAGGCACAACATTTGGAGTGTTGGTCTGGAAGCCCCCCACAGGGACTCCACCAGGACATAAGCCCAGATGTTCAGCTCATTAACATCTGCCCCTAATAGAGTGCTCTTTTCTTGTCTATTAGTTGTCCTGTCTGTCTGACTGTGGCTGCTTTGGTACTTTTGTTTTGTAGCAGTTGACCAATTTGGGATTTTGAAATTGGCAGGTTGTTACTGAGCATGTGTACTTATACAGTGAACCTGGTTGGAAAGAGAGATGCCTCTTTTCTAGAATTTAGTTCATGGTCATTTGTAGACAGGGATGGGGATTCTCCCAGTCCTGGGTCATTTGCAGCCACCTCAGAGGCAGCCGATCGGTTTCAGGCACCAAGAAGTGATCAAGAGGAGCCCCTCCTGGACATTCAGAGTCATGTTAGGATTGTTTTGGACACATCTATCCACACAGGGAGAAAGAGGATGTGCCACCTCGTGCTCAATCCCGGGAATGTGTTGAAATTTGTGTCTTGTTGTGTTAATTGTTGTTTTATTTTTATCTTTCTTAGCGTTTTCCTTAAACCCTCCTCTTCAGAAATGGGGAATGCCCAGTTAACACCCCTAAGCTTAACTCTTACACATTGGAAAGATATACAGGACACCACAAGCAACCACAGAGCAACTGTCAAGAAGAAGAAGTGGGTCACCCTTTGTACACATGAATGGCCCACATTTATTGTTGGATGACCAGCCAGCAGGACCTTCAATGCAGCAACCATCCACTGAGTGGAGGAGATAATTCTCCACACCCATGGTGGTTACCCTGACCAAGTCCCTTATATTGTCACCCGGCCAGGGTTAATAGATAGAATAGGAGGCCCCCTCCCTTGTATTATACCATTCTTAGTCCCACAGTGGACCCAAGTCTTGATTGCTAAGACTAGGGCTCCTCTGACAGGTACAAAGGAGAATAGAACAAAGCTACCCACTGTATTCCAGGAAGGATCATAGGAGATAGAGATTTTCCCACCACCTTATTTTCCTTCAGCTGAGCATCTCATGGCTCCTGTGGAAAAGGCTTCAGCCTCCCAACAGTCAGGGGCAGAGGGAGGAAGGCCACTGGCACTATCTACCCATAGCAGGAGGGCAGGGACCCCACACCCAGACTCCATGATGACCCTTACCCTCAGACCCGCTGACCATCCTGGTGATTCAGAAAACCAACCCTTCCATTATTGGTCTTTTGCTACCAGTGACTTATATAATTGGAAGGCTTAGAATGCATCATTCCCCAAAGACCCATAGGACTTGATTAACCAGTTGGAAACTGTTCTTTTTACCCATGCCCCAACATGGGATGATTGCCAGCAGATGTTGGGAGTTCTCTTCATGACTGAAGAAAGAAACAGGATCCTAGAGAATGCCCAGAAGCTGGTTCAAGGACCTACTGGCTCCCCCCTAGTGGACCCTGTGCTAACCACGGCAGCTTTTTCAGCAACCCATCTAACTGGGATTTCCACATGGCAGAAGGTAGGGAGAGTCTATGTATCTACCACCAGGCTCTACTGGGGGGTCTAAAAGCAGTGGCACTCAAGCCCACTAATATGACAAAAGTTTATAATGTAAAGCAGGGAAAGGATGCATACCTGGAAAGGTTGATGGAGGCTTTTAAACAATATTCCCCCTACAACCCTGAGTCTGAGGAATCACAGCAGGCTGTTATCTTAGCCTATGCCAATCAAGCAGCACCAGATATTAAGAGAAAATTACAGTCATTAGACAGACTAGGAGAAAAAAGTATAAGAGATTTAGTAGCAGTGGCAGAATTGGTTTATAATAAGAGAGAAACAGAGGACAAGAAAGAAGAGAGGAGGGAAAGAGAACATCAAGAAAGGGAGGAAAAGAGAGACAGAAGGCAAGCTGTCAGCAAGGAGGGTCTTTGGCGAACCATGGTAGGGCCACGCCATCCCAAGACCTGAATGAGAGTCTCCCCAGCATTGAGTGGTCCCCCATTAAGTCTATTTTTTTTTAAATTAGGCAAATATCTACCTCAAAACTTAGCAATACTCCTTTTGGGCCTAAATACAAAGAGCACAAGGACACGTGCTCTGCCATGCCCAGAGCAGAACTACTTTATCATAGCCAGAATTTGAAAACCCAAATGTACCTCTTTTACATCTAGGATAAATGAGACATTATCCTTTTAAAATACCCATGAATACCATTAAGCAAGCAAGACAGAAGTTTTTGGGTCCCGTCATCTCTGCCTGTGAAGGCGGAAATGGTTTTTTTTTATTATTTTTTTATTTTTAATCCTTATCACTTGTAACTCTGACCCTTGATAAATTTAGTGAGAGGCCTGAGGCCTGAGTCTCAGCAATCTAGCCTGAAGCATCACCTGGCAGCAGGAAAGGACCTCAAGCTGAAACATTACGACTCCCACCCAAGAGCAGGCCATACAATTGGAAAAACTTGTAGGATAAGAACTTTAAATCTTGAAAAATCTCCTACTTTCTTGGGAAAGCAGAAGAAACACAGCAAAAATGACAATTTCACTGAAAGCAGTTTACGGATTCAGTGTAAATGTCCATTAAAAATTATAGCAACATTCCTCACAGAACTCACGTACAGATTTAATGTAAATGTTCATTAAAATTATAGCAAAACTTTTTACAGAACTCAAAAGAACAATATAGAACTCAAAAGAACAATCCCCAACCTTATACGAAAGAAATAAAAACTCAGGATAGCCTAAACAACTCTAAAAACCCTCTAAATATATCACAATCTTTGACTTTAAAACTTTCCTACAGAAACACAGTACTGAACTTAATCTACCTTAGATATAAACTTATAAACCTACAAACTAAAGATTTTTGACCAAGAAGCAAGATTTTTAAAATGGAAAAGAAGCATATTTACTGTCCTGAATGAAGCTGCAGTGTTTTGAGTCTAGACTCCTTTATAGCAAACCTGCCTGTCAGCTTTCGCTTCATATGGCAGGCTCTCTAGCTCTGAGCAGCCAGCCTCCTAACTTCTCACATCTCGAGGGACTCCCTTTTGAGTCCACAAGCAAACACCTAAAGCAAACACATAAATCTCTGTTTTTGACTCTTACCCTTCTTTCCCTGATTGATTGATTAAATTTCTGTATGAATTTCTCTCCCTTTGAATGTGACTGTCTCATCCCTTACTGGACGACGGTGAACCTGCGCCTACCTCTCGTCCTGCAGATCTGTCCTAGTCCTACAGCCGCAGAATCTTCTTTTTTATTCTTGTTGTCCCGGGACCGCGCGATGTCGTCCGACAGTTGACCGTACTCCGAGTCACTGGTTCGGGCGCCACTGTCGATATACAGTGGTCCCTGCTCGGATGCCACTGTCAATTGCGTTGGGGTGGGTTACTCAGTCTAGTGGTTTGTAACTCACCCTGCAATCAGTTACTCCAGGGTCACGGAGGGGTACTATCTGGAAAAGAAATGGGCTAGGAAACAAGGAGGAGGCCATGCTGTTTGTCACAGCCTCCGTTTATTAGGATCCTGGTTACAATTTATATAGGGTAAGGAATGGGGGGGGGGCACAGGGGCCTGGACTCTTGTCACATGGTCCAGGTCACGTAGGTCAGGAGGTTCCGTTAGGTCAGGTCAGGGAGAAGTCAGGAGTTGACACACCTAGTTCCCTGGATAGCTGGAATGTAAGGCGGGTTCCGCTAATGGATAACAGCTAATTGGGTGTGAGGCAGGTTTTGTCAATAGAACAATTCTTAACATAATTATGGGTGTGGGGTTCTCTGCAGACTCCCCAGGGTGATGGTTCCTGTAATGATTTTTAGGAGGGAAATGGCTCCTCACAGCAAGCAAGTAAACTAACCAAAATATTGAACAGACAAGAAGTTCACATGGAAAAAGTTCTCCTTGCCTCTGTGGTAGGAGGACAAGGGAAAGGCCTAAGTTAGGAAAGAATCAATGCAGGTACTGCAAGGGAGAAGGACAGGCCAAAGACTGACGCAAAATAAGAAACGAAAGAAAATCATCAACAGAATTGGGAAGGAAGCCAACCCCCATCCTTGCTGCCTTGGAAGAAGACAGTGACTAGGAAAGACAGGTCTGGGCTCCCATCGCCGAGCCTAGGGTAACCCTAAGAGTGGAGGGGAAACCTATCCAAATCATGTTTGACACACAGGTAGAAATTTCAGTACTGTTGACTCCTGAGGACCACTTGTCTAGAAAACAGACCTGGGTGCAAGGTGCAATGGGCACCAAACCCTATAAATGGACTACCTGGAGAACAGTGGACTTGGGAGTAGGATGGGTAACCCACTCATTCTTAGTCATTCCTGAGTGTCCATATCCCTTGCTGGGGTGTGACTTGCTCACTAAAATGAGAGCACATATCCATTTTACTGATGCAGGCACTCACATCAAACACCCAGATGGAAAGGCCATTGGAATGTTCTTAAAAATGCCTTTGGAGAAGGAGTACTGCATTCACAAACACAAATCTACTCTCAACCCAGATATGGACACCTGGCTTTGAAAATTTCCAACAGTCTGGATAGAGACAGGAGGAATGAGGCTGGCCAGACACCAACCCCAAATATATGTGGATTTGAAGGCTAATGCAGATCCTGTGAAAGTTCACTAGTATCCCATGACTCTGGAAGCCAGAAAGGGAATTACTCCCCAAATAAGAAGGCTTCTATGGGAGGGCATCTTGCTGCAAGTTCAGTCTGCATGGAACATACCTCTCCTGCCAGTTAAGAGACCACACACCAATGATTATCAACCTGTTCAGGATTTAAGAGAAGTCAGCTAAAGGGTAATGCATATCCACCCCAATTTACCCAACCCTTATACCTTGCTGAGTATGCTCCCACCGGAAAAGGGATGGTATACACTACTTGACTTACAAGATGGTTTCTTTAATCTCCCACTTGCCCTGAGCATGCAGAGATATTTTGCCTTTGAATGGCACAATCCAGATATTGGAGTAAGTGAACAGCTGACCTGGATGAGGCTGCCACAAGGATTTAAGGACTCTCCTACCATATTTGATAAAGCTATACATGAGGATTTGAGTAAGTATTGATCTCTATAACCTCATGTTTCCCTTTTACAATATGTAGATGACATATTAATAGCCACCAGGTCAGCAGAAGAATGCCTGAACAGAACCAGAGACCTTCTGACAGTTATGGGAACATTAGGTATCAGGTGTCAGCAAAGATGGCTTAGATCTGCAGGAAGCAGGTGACTTTTCTTGGATATATACTAAAATAAGGTAAGAGATGTCTGTCTGAAGCCAGAAAAGAGACTGTTAAAGATACCTGTGCCTAAGACAGTGAGACAAATCAGAGAATTCCTAGGCTCTGCAGGATTTTGCAGACTGTTGATTCCAGGGTACACTGAAATTGCCCGCTCTCTCTATGAGTCCACAAAGAAGAAATTTTAACTTGGAACTCAGAGAGACAGATGGTTTTGATACCACAAGCAGAGGCTGTTGGAGACCCCTACCTTAGGCCTCCCTGATATCAATAAACCCTTCCCTGTATACATGGATGAAAACAAAGGAATAGCAAAGGGAGTATTGACTCAGAACATTGGACTGTGGAAGAGGATGGTTGCCTACTTATCTAAGAAACTGGACACTGTGGCCACTGGTTGGCATCCATGCTTATGCATTATTGCAGCTTTGGTTCTGTTAGTCAAAGATGCTGATAAACTGACTGTGGGACAAAATCTTGAGGTATGTACCCCAAATGCTTTGGAATCTATCTTAAACAACCTCCTGACAGGTGGTTCATTAGCAAGCTTTTCTCTTAAACCATAGCAGAATAACCTTTCAAACACTGACTACCCCGAACCTAGCTACTATGCTGCCTGACCCCTTCTCGAGGCTCCCCTCTATGACTGCGCAAAAATTCTAGCTCAGGCATATTGCATTCAATCTGACCTCTGTGATACGCCATTAACAGATCCAGAAGAAACTTGGCTCACGGATGGGAGCAGTTTCTTGCAAGATGGACACAGGTATATTGGGACTGCAGTAACAACAGCCCACAAGGTAGTCTGGGAAGAGGCCCTGGCCACTGATACCTCAGCCCAGAGGGCCAAACTGATAGCATTAACAAAGGCCTTGCGGCTAGGGAAAGGCAAAAGAATTAACGTTTATATGGACATCAGGTATGCATTTGCCACCTAGCACATCCATGGAGCAATTCTTATGGAAAGCTGGTTGCTCACTGCAGAGGGAAAGACTATCAAAAACAAACAAGAAATATTAAAATTGCTAAAAGCACTCTGGCTTCCAAAGAAGCTAGCAGTCCAGATACCAAAAGAGAACAGATGCTATCTCTAGGGGAAACAATCAAGCAGACCAAAAAGCAAAAGAGACAGCTTTGACCACAACTACAGTGACTCTACACATACTAACTGATCCAGGTGCTTGTAGCTTGCCTCCCCAAACTACAATTTAGATGAAGAAACCTGGGATGCCCAAATAGAGGGAGGCTATAAAAAAGGTGGATGGTGGAGACTTCCAACAGGAAAGGTGCTCCTTTCAAAATGATTAGGGAAACACCTACTCCAAAGAATTCACCAAACCTCCCTCCTGGGAACCTGAAATCTTCGAGAATTAATCTCTGGATCTCCACTAAAGATTCAACAAGCAAACTATCTTATTGATAGGATTGTAAGTGACTGTAAATCATGTCCATTACTAAGCTCCTATAAAACACAAGGAACAAGAGGTGTCCGAATGAGAGGAACTCACCCAGGTATGTACTTTACAGTGGATTTTACAGATGTCAAGCCAGATAAATATGGATATAAATATCTGTTGGTCTTTATAGACACCTTTTTTGGATGCACTGAAGCTTATCCTACCAAACATGAGACTGCCTATGTGGTGGCTAAGAAATTACTTGAAGAGATCCTTCCCAGGTTTGGCTTTCCACACATGATAGGGTCAGGCAATGGCCCTACCTTCATCTCTCAGGTAAGCCAAGGAATTGCTACTGCACTGGGGGCTGAATGGAAATTACATTGTGCTTATCACCCTCAGAGTTCAGGAGAGGTTGAGAGAATAAATTGGACCCTAAAAGAGACCCTTATCAAATTAGCCTTGGAGACTGGCAGTGAATGGGTGACTTTCCTCCCCTATTCTCTGTTCAGGGTGAGGAATTCCCCATACCAGATGGGACTGACCCCTTTTGAGATAATGCATGGTCTATCTTCACCCCTTATGCCTAGCTTTCAGGACAAGTTGGTTCTGTCTACAGAAGTGAACCATTTAGGGAGCCTGAGGGCTCTGTCCCAGATACAGGCAGATATCTGGCCTCAGTTGAGGGCCTTATATTCATCCCACTCTCTTCCTGATCCCCACAGTTTCCAGCTTGGTGACTGGGTCCTAATCCACAGACACCAAGGCAAGTCCCTGGAGCCATAGTGGAAAGGACCCTATGTTGTCATCCTGACCACCACAATTGCTCTCAAGGTGGATGGTATCTCCACCTGAATTCACCACTCCCACACCAGACCTGTGGCATCTACGGCTGAGAAGCTTTTGCACAGGATCTGGGAGATTTCCAAGCACCCCACCGATCCTCTGAAGCTGAAACTACAACAGTGTCAGGAGCCATTTCCCCCCTAAGGATCATTACAGGAATCATCCTGGGGAGTCTGCAGAGAACCTCACACCCATAATTATGTTTTATTGAGAAAACCTGCCCCTCACCCAATTAACTTATCTGTTAGCGGAACCCGCCTCACATTCCAGCTATCCAGGGAACTAGGTGTGGCAACTAGTGACTCTTGGCCTACCTGACCAAGCTACGTGACCGAAACCACGCGGCCTGCGAGATCCAGTACCCTGCCCCCCATTCCTTACCATATATAAACTGTAACCCGTCCCTAATAAACGGAGGCTTTGAAAAATCTGCTTGGCCTCCTTCTTCTGTCTTAGCTCATTCCCTTCCAGGTAGTGCCCCTCTGTGACCCTGGAATAACTGATTGCAAGATGGGTTACAAACCCCTAGACTGAGTAACCCACCCAACGCAATCGACAGTGGCGCCCGAACCAGTGACTCGGAGTAGTTAGCTATCGGACGACATCGCGCAGTCCCGGAACAACAAGAAGAAAAAAGAAGGTTCTGCAGCTGTAGAACTCGGACAGATGGCAGGACAGGAGGTAGGCGCAGGTTCACGTCGTCCCACAAGGGATGAGACAATCACTTTCAAAGGAAGAGAAATTCATACAGGAATTTAAGCATTCACTCAGGGACAGATGAGTAAGAGTCAAAAACAGAGATTTATGTGTTTGCTTTATATGTTTGCTTGCGGACTCAAAAGGGAGTCCCTCAAGATGGGAGAAGTTAGGGTACAATCCACACAGCTATGACTGCCAAGCAGGCTGGCTGCTAGGGCTAGAGAGCCTATATGTCTTTAACCCCCTGCCACATGGAGCGAAAGCTGACAGGCAGGTTTGCTATAAAGGAGTTTAGACTCAAAAAGCTGCAGCTGCATTTAGGACAGTAAATATGCTTCTTTTCCATTTTAAAAATCTTGCTTCTTGGTCAAAAATCTTTAGTTTGTAGGTGTAAAAGTTTATATCTAAGGTAGATTAATTTCAATACTGTGTTTCTGTAGAAAAAGTTTTAAAGTCAAAGATTGTGATGCATTCAGAGGATTTTTAGAATTGTTTAGGCTATCCTGAGTTTTTATTTCTTTTGTATAAGGTTGGGGATTGTTCTTTTGAGTTCTGTATTGTTCTTTTGAGTTCTGTAAAAAGTTTTGCTATAATTTTAATGAACATTTACATAAAATCTGTATGTGAGTTCTGTGAGAAATGTTGCTATAATTTTTAATGGACATTTACACTGAATCTGTATACTGCTTTCATTGAAATTGTCATTTTTGCTGTGTTTCTTCTGCTTTCGCAAGAAAGTAGGGGATCTTTCAAGATTTAAAATTCTTATCCAACAAGTTTTTTCGTTTGTACGGCCCGCTCTTGGGTGGGAATCGTAATGTTTCAGCTTGAAGTTCTTTCCTGCTGCCAGGTGATGCTTCAGGCTAGATTGCCGAGACTCAGGCCTCTCACTAAATTTATCAAGGGCCAGAGTTGTCTCTAAACAAGTGATAATGGTTAAAAATAAAAAAAAAAAAAAAAAAAAATTTCTGCCTTCACAGGCAGAGATGACGGGACTCAAAAACTTCTGTTCTGCTTGCTTAAAGTCACTCCAAGATATTTTATGGTATTTATGGATATTTAAAAGGTTAATGTCTCATTTATCCTAGATGTAAAAAAAAATACCTTTGGGTTATTTTCAGATTCTGGCTATGATAAAGTAGTTCTGCTATGGGCATGGCTGAGCACGTGTCCTTGTGGTATGGTTAAACAACTTTGTATTTAGGCCCAAAAGGGGTACTGCTAAGTTTTAAGGTCGATATTTGCCTAATTTTACATAAGGAGGTCCCTCAATGCTGGGGAGACGCCCACTCAGGTCTTGGGAGGGCGCGGCCCCCCCAATGGCTCACCAAAGGCTGTCCTTGCTGAGGTCGCGCACAAGGCCTTAGTTGGTGGGGGAGGAGTTCGACCCTGAATGACCGGGAAAAAGAATTTTTGAGAAGAGACCACAGCCCAGTGGTCCAGGAGGGTCATAAAAAATTTTCAAAAACCTAGTGATGGTCGCAGGGGCACAGCTCCCTGCCTCTTGGGACCACTCCCAGGGTCATAATCGGCTAGTTCCTAAAACAGTACTGTGATAATTGCAGCTGGAAAACTAGTTTTTCAGGATTGCAGTCTGGCTTTATATTGAGTTAGTTCCTGGTGCAGGGTGGCTGAACAGGCTAGCCCTGGATTTTTGATTCTCCTCTTCCTGCTGGGGGAGCTGGAGAGATGGCTCAGTGGTTAAGAGCATTGCCTGCTTTTCCATAGGCCCTGAGTTCAATTCCTGGCAACCACGTGGTAGCTCACAACCATCTGGAATGAGGTCTGGTGCCCTCACAAGGCTAGTCCTGGATTTTTGATTTTTCTCTTCCTGCTGGGAGAGTTTGGATTTGTCCAGGTTTTTCAATGCTGTGTGTGATTCAGGGATGGCTGTGCCAGTATGTACTTCCAACACTGCTCCCAGCGCCGCAGCTGCCGCCACGGGCTGCAGCTCACTTCCAGCGAGTTTTTTCCCTACCCACGTTTTCTTAAGCATAGATTGTTAACAATAATTTTTAATCTTGGTCATTTTTACAAGGATAAGGTAAATCTCAGAGTTTTGATTTGCCTTTCTCTGACGGCTAAAGGATGTTATATTCAAACATTTTTTAGGTGTCTCTCAGTCATTTTTAAGTACGTTTGTTAAGAGTTTTTCAGTTTAGGTCTATAACAAATATTTTTATTGGATTAAATTTTTAATAACTAATTTCCTGAGTTCTTCACATATTTTTGGAATGGATTTATGATAAATAAAGATCTTTTCCCACTCCATAGCCTTGTTATACAAAAGGTTCTCAATTCAGGAGATCTAATTTATGGTTTCTCACAATGTTTGTGCCACTGAGGCTGTGTTTACGATGTGGCAAGGTGTGCTTCAAAAAATTTTTCTCTATAAGTTTCAACAAAATTTTTATATGCTGAAGCCTTTGGCTCATTTGGGCTTAAATTTTGTTCATGAAGATGGATATAGATCTATTTTCATTCTTCTACATGTTGGTGTCTAATGAGACCAGCATTACTAGTTAAAAAATGCTTCATTTTTCCATTTTCCTATCTGCAAGGCAGACTTGGAACTTAAGAGGAGGATAGCTTACAAACTTTTGGATGTCCAATGGTTAAAGCCCTACTTATAATGTTCTTATGAGAGATATTGAGCTGCTAGGTAAAATTCTTACAAAAAACAGTTTCCAATAGAGAGCTTAAAACAAGCTGCCTAGCAGGTACTCAAACAGGTAAAGTATACAATAATCAACAAATACAGTATATTAATTATAATTCAGCTATGGCAAATATGTATATTAAATGTAAAACTTATTCTACAACAGTTTTATAAAAAATGCTGTTTATGGCTAAACCTTCTCAATTTTGCCAATTAAGATATTAAACTCTTAATTTAGAACAGTAGCCTGTCTGATACAAAAGGACAGGATAACGTCTAGAAAAAAATGGTTAGATAGAATATTGACTATAATCAATGTTTCCTAAACAATAGATTCATTGATAATTTTAAGATGGATTCCTGGACAATTGCCTTTGCTCAATTCAAGGCCAAAAACGATGATCTTTTCCCAGATCATTGCTACAATTCACACACCTGTATTTTACTAATGTTATGGCAAAAAAATCTCTTAAAGGATTTTATGCTAGAATTTTACAAATGGCTCTTCCAATGGAGGAACTGCATATATGGTTGATGGTAATAATAAAAAAAAAAAAATTGTGGAGCATAACAAGGCTCCTTCAAAGCAACTCATAGAAGTTGCAAGCAGATCCAGATGCAAATGGATCTGGCCTGATAACACCAAGCTGACCTTTGCTAAGGCAAGGTGGAAAAGCCCTTGCAATGCATTATGAAAAAACCCGACCTATATATATTTGGGGTCGAGGATGTGTTTATGTTTTTTCACAGAAAGAAAAAATCTGGACCTGAGTCGTGGCTGCAGACATCCCACAGAGGAGTTCCAGAGATGATTGCGGAGAGGTCCTTGGTCCGGCCTTCCCTGCCCCCAAGGAGAAGAGTGCCTGATAACAGAACCTGCTACACCACTCTGCAGGGTGTCATCCTGCCTCCAGAGTCCAGGGAGACCCGCCTGAGATAAGTGCCAGGATGTGCTTCAGATAGCTGAATCCAGCTCACCGCACCCAGGAATCCCACCTGCCCTGAAGCACAAATGCTGAACTGCTTCTACAGTTTGAACTCTGGTTTGCTTTGAAGCTAAGGTGCAGACCAAACATCAGACTGCTTTAATCCTTGGGACACAAAACTCATTTTAATTAAAATATTAATGCCTCTTCACTTAAGAAGGGGGAAGATTGGGGTTCCTGTCACTGTTGCTCAGAGACTGGAACTGGTGGTATTAAGTAACAACAATGTATGTCATTGTACTCTTACTGCAATTGATCTAATGATATTTGTAACTGCTTATGTTGGAAAAGGTTTGACACATGCTGTAAAGTGTTTGGGTTTAGTGCATATGTTAAAAATTTTAGATTTAGATCCTTTTACACTGCACTAATTTTTGGCAAACAGCACTCATAATTTTAATGTGGAGTAGGCATTTAGGAAGGAGGATACCTTAGGCCAGACTAAAAGGTGAATACTGGGTTTGGAAAAAGCCCTTTCTTCTTGTCTGGAAGATGGAGTTATTGGTGCCCAAAATTATATCATTATATCTTTTGTTTGAGTAGCTCCTCACAGTTTTTCATTAATGATAGACGCAGGTGCCCAATGACGGGAGTTAGTGTGGATCCTCACCTGAATAGCACACCATACAGAGGCTGTAAAGGCCGGCTCAACATGGCATGGTGCCAGGTACGAGGAAAGCTCTCCACACAGCCTAAGCCAGGGTGCCCTGTGGTCTGCTTACTTTAATCCTGCTAGATACTTTTTATTTGAGAAGCTCCAAGGAACTAATGCTAATCATAAGGCACCCCTCTGTTCCCATGAGAGGTAAATTGCTTCACCATTCGAGAGGAGGGTCTCTCCTTGTCCCAGTCTCTTTTTTAAATCTGACACCAGGGTTGACTCTGACTTGGTGCCCTCCACTTAATAACTGCTTGCCTTTATATAAGAGAGGGGGAATATGTCAGGAGCCATTTCCCCCCTAAGGATCATTACAGGAATCATCCTGGGGAGTCTGCAGAGAACCTCACACCCATAATTATGTTCTATTGAGAAAACCTTCCCCTCACCCAATTAACTTATCTGTTAGCGGAACCCGCCTCACATTCCAGCTATCCAGGGAACTAGGTGTGGCAACTAGTGACTCTTGGCCTATCTGACCGAGCTACATGACCGGAACCACGCGGCCTGCGAGATCCAGTACCCTGCCCCCCATTCCTTACCATATATAAACTGTAACCCGTCCCTAATAAACGGAGGCTTTGACAAATCTGCTTGGCCTCCTTCTTCTGTCTTAGCTCATTCCCTTCCAGGTAGCGCCCCTCTGTGACCCTGGAATAACTGATTGCAAGGTGGGTTACAAACCCCTAGACTGAGTAACCCACCCAACGCAATCGACACAACAGAAACCTAAAAATGAAATTCATCCTGGTGACATGGTACCTGCTACTTCATCTGTGCCCAGGGAATACTGAAAATCCCCATGCACCTTGGAACTTAACCTGGACCCTGACTAACCCAGAGACTGAGACAGCCTTAAGGCTGGCTGCTGAAGTTTACCCCCTAGATACATGGTACCCTCAACTAACTTTTGACCTATGTGCATTAAGAAAGGACGCTTGGAAGAACACTGGACAAACTCTCTGGGACTCTTATCCAGCATGTAGACATTCTGACTGGTATTTGTCTGGGGCGTAAGCAAACTTGCCTCTGGGGAGCCTAAAGTGTTTTACTGTGCTATTTGGAGATATGAAACAAGTGCCTCCCAATAGAGAGCTAGCAAAAGAGACTTAGACTCTTTGACTAACACCACACCAGGAGAGTCTAAGATCACAGTCATCTTTACTGAGGAGGGCAAAAGATCTAACTGGTTAACTGGCAAGACTTGGAGATTACAATTGTATGTTCCAGGAGGGGAAGACATAGGTGAAGGCGTAAGTCACAAACAATCCCACACCAGTTTGGAATTATGATTAATAGGATGGCATTTATTTAAAGGGGAAAAAACTTACAGATGACCGTCCCAGACAATAGCACTCTGCGCAATCAGGAAGGAGTCTAGTCTCTGGAAATGGAGCAGGAAGCAAAGAAAGAGCAAGGAGGGAAGTGGCCGCTTTTGTAAAGAGAGAGACCACGCCCCAATGGGCTTGTATCTCAGCGGCTATTGGCTGGAGGAGCAGAAGGACCTCCCGCAACATATAGGGATCCTGTTCTACCTGCGAGTTGTTGCAACACCTCCCATGAACTTAGCATTAGGCCCCAATAAGATAATTAACCTCAGCTCAAATAAGAAGATGCCTCCTCCTCCTCCCAAGCTAACTACTAGCATAACCACCCAGGTATTTACCTTCAGGGCCTATGTTTGACCAGCACTAAAGACACAAGGGGATGCTGTTCCTACATCTAGTATGTCTTCTGAACTTGCAAACTCCCTGTTTGTAGTCTTATAACAGTCATTCCTACTTCTAAATAGTTCCAAGCCAGAACTAACTGCCTCCTGCTTGATTTCCTATAGCGCGAGACCACCCCATTATAAAGGAATACCTGTGGTGGTACCAACCAACAATTCTAATTGGCAGAAAAAAGGGGAGTCTCAGGCTCTTTTTGATGGCTGTCAAATACCTCCTTGACCCTCGAAAAAGTCTCAGGTCAGGGACTGTGTATAGGCACAATACCTGTCCACTACTTACCTCTCTGTAATCACACTATGCCACTCACCAACCAATCAGGATATTTGGTCCCAGCAAATGATACCTGATGGGCATGTGGCTCTGGCCTAACACCTTGCACCCATGTGACTGTGCTGACTCGAACCAAGGGATTTTGTGTCCTTGTATGTCTGGTTCCCAGGGTAACTTACCATGCCACTGAAGAATTCTTAAGCCTTAGTGATGTTATCCAATATGCTCTTAGACAAAAGAGAGAGCCAATTACAGCCCTTACCTTTGCCAACATGATGAGAACCAGCTTAGCAGGATTGGGAACAGGGGTTGTCTCTGTAGTTACCCAACAATGTTATTATGCAGATCTCCTCATATCAATAGATGAGGATATTCAAAGAATAGAAACCTCCATCTACCACCCATAAGAGTCTCTGTCTTCACTACCAGAGGTGGTACTGCAGCACAGAAGGGGCCTAGATTTACTATTCCTAAAAGAAAATGGGCTACATGCAGCTTTGGGAGAAGAATGCTGTTTCTATACAGACCACTCAGGAATTGTAGAAGATTTCATGGCAAAAGTCCATGAAGGCTTAGCAAAGAGAAAAAGGGAACATGAAGCCAACCAAAGTTGGTTTGAGGCCTGGTATTCCAGATCCTCCTGGTTCACCATTCTCATCTTTTCCCTGATAGGACCCCTGTTTTTCTTCTTCCTGATACTAACTCTTAGGCCCTATATTATTAATAGAATACTCAAATATATGAAACAATAATTGGGAACTATACATCATATGGTGTAACAAGGGTATACTACAATCAGACCTTATACAACAGAGATGTATGGTGATATCAATAGGGCCGATGAAGAACCATAGGCTCAGGATTGCACCCTCTTAAGACCAAAAAAGGGGGGAATGAGAAACCCTCACCCCTTATTCTCAAAGAGAGAAGAATACCCTAGCGTTTTTTTTTAAATAAGAAACACAGACTAGCAGCACTTTCGTTTCCCCCTCCCACCTGGGAGTATGAGCAGGGAGGGTATCCTGGGAATAAATGGGTCTTTTATAATATATGGGTAGATGTGATAGAGAGGTAGTGTTACCCAGTCCTGAGAAAGGACAGTTATTACAAAGAACATCAGGAGTAAACATGGAGCAATACAAAGAGTAATTCAAATAGATACACTTGCAAGAAATCAGCCTGAGTTCATGACAAAATATTTTAAATTTCTCTTGAGTTATTTCTCCAGAATTCTGCAGCCCTTTGTTTTTTTAATTACTTATTTATTAAAGATTTCTGTCTCTTCTCCACTGCCGCCTCCCCTTTCCCTCCCCCTTCCCCAATCAAGTCCCCCTCCCTTGTCAGCCCAAGGAGCAATAGGGTTCCCTGCCCTGTGGGAAGTCCAAGGACCACCCACCTCCTTCCAGGTCTAGTAAGGTGAGCATCCAAACTGCCTAGGCCCCCACAAAGCCAATACGTGCAGTAGGATCAAAAACCCATTGCCATTGTTCTTGATGTCTCAGTAGTCCTCATTGTCCGCTATGTTCAGTGAGACCGGTTTTAACCCAGGCTTTTTCAGACCCAGGTCAGCTGGCCTTGGTGAGTTCCCGATAGAGCATCTCCATTGTCTCAGTGTGTGGGTGCACCCCTCGCGGTCCTGAGTTCCTTGCTCATGTTCGCTCTCCTTCTGCTCCTGATTTGGACCTTGAGATTTCAGTCCGGTGCTCCAATGTGGGTCTCTGTCTCTGTCTCCTTTCATCGCCTGATGAAGGTTAATATTCAGGAGGATGCCTATATGTTTTTCTTTGGGTTCTCCTTCTTATTTAGCTTCTCTAAGAACCCGAATTATAGGCTCAATGTCCTTTATTTATGGCTAGAAACCAAATATGAGTGAGTACATCCCATGTTCCTCTTTTTGGGTCTGGCTTACCTCACTCAGGATGGTGTTTTCTATTTCCATCCATTTGCCTGCAAACTTCAAGAAGTCCTTGTTTTTTACTGCTGAGTAGTACTCTAATATGTATATATTCCATACTTTCTTCATCCATTCTTCAATTGAAGGGCATCTAGGTTGTTTCCAGGTTCTGGCTATTACAAACAATGCTGCTATGAACATAGTAGAGCATATACTTTTGTTGTATGATAAGGCCTCTCTTGGGTATATTCCCAAGAGTGGTATTGCTGGGTCCATGGGTAGGTTGATCCCGAATTTCCTGAGAAACCTCCACACTGCTTTCCAGAGTGGTTGCACAAGTTTGCATTCCCACCAGCAATGGATGAGTGTACCCCTTTCTCCACAACCTCTCCAGCAAAGGCTATCATTGGTGTTTTTGATTTTAGCCATTCTGACAGGTGTAAGATGGTATCTTAAAGTTGTCTTGATTTGCATTTCCCTGATCGCTAAGGAAGTTGAGCATGACCTTAGGTGTCTTTTGGCCATTTGAACTTCTTCTGTTGAGAGATCTCTGTTCAGCTCAGTGCCCCATTTTATAATTGGGTTGATTAGCCTTTTACGGTCTAGTTTCTTGAGTTCTTTATATATTTTGGAGATCAGACCTTTGTCAGTTGCGGGGTGGGTGAAGATTTTCTCCCAGTCAGTGGGTTGCCTTTTTGTCTTAGCGACAGTGTCCTTTGCTTTACAGACGCTTCTCAGTAGGTCCCATTTATTCACTGAGGCCCATACTGTCTGTGCTTCTGGGGTTATACGTAGGAAGTGGTCTCCTGTGCCCATGTGTTGTAGGGTACTTCCCACTTTCTCTTCAATCAGGTTCAGTGTGTTCACCCTGATATTGAGGTCTTTAATCCACTTGGACTTGAGTTTTGTGCATGGTGATAGATATGGATCTATTTTCATTCTTCGACATGTTGACAACCAGTTCTGCCAGCACCATTTGTTGAAGATGCTTGCTTTCTTCCATTGTGTATTTTAGCTCCTTTATCGAAAATCAGGTGCTCATAGGTTTGTGGATTAAAATCAGGGTCTTCTATTTGATTCCATTGGTCGACTTCTCTGTTTTTATGCCAGTACCAGGCTGTTTTCAATACTGAAGCATAGAGTTTGAAGTCAGGGATGGTAATGCCTCCAGACGTTCCTTTATTGTATAAGATTGTTTTGGCAATCCTGTTTTTTTTTTTGTTTTTCCATATAAAGTTGATTATTGTCTTCTCCAGATCTGTGAAGAATTTTGAGGGGAATTTGATGGGGATTGCATTGAATCTATAGATTGCTTTTGGTAGAATTGCCATTTTTACTATGTTGATCCTCCCAATCCAAGAGCAAGGGAGATCCTTCCATTTTCTGGTGTCCTCTTCTATTTCTTTCTTCAAAGACTTAAAGTTCTTGGCAAATAGATCTTTCACTTCCTTGGTCAGGGTTACCCCAAGATATTTTGTGCTTTTTGTGGCTATCATGAAAGGCGATGCTTCTCTGATTTCCCTCTCTGTTTTTTTATCCTTAGTGTATAGGAAGGCAACTGATTTTTTTTGGAGTTGATCTTGTATCCTGCCACATTACTAAAGGTGTTTATCAGCTGTAGGTGTTCTTTGGTAGAGTTATTGGGGTTGCTTATGTATACTATCATATCATCTGCAAATAACGAAATCTTAACTTCTTACTTTCCAATACGAACCCCCTTGATCCCCTTATATTGTCTTATTGCTATTGCTAGAACTTCAAGCACTATATTGAAGAGGTATGGAGAGAGTGGACATCCTTGTCTTGTTCCTGATTTTAGTGGGATGGCTTTGAGTTTTTCTCTGTTTAATTTAATGTTAGCTGTTGGCTTGCTGTAAATAGCTTTTATTATATTTAGGTATGACCCTGGTATCCCTAGTCTCTCCAATACCTTTATCTGCAGCCCTTTGTAAAAAATTGTGCTCTTTAAAAATTATTTTGGTATGTTTATACATATGTGTGCATGCCGTTTGTATGTGGGTTCACATGTCTGCACTTGCATCTTCAGGGTTAGAGGACAAATTTGGATGTTATTCCTCAGATTTTGTTCACATTTGTTTTGTGATGGTTTCCACTGTATGTATAAGGAGCTGTGGAATGCAGTCCACAGCTCCTTCTACATACAGTTACAAATGTCATGAAATCTGTACCATGATTCTCAGCATTATTGGTCAATACCAACTTTTCTCAATATCTTATATGAAGTTACAAATACCAGGTCAATATCAGTAAGAGAACAGTGACATTGTGGTTATCAAATACCAGTTCCATTCTCTGAGAAGCCATTAAACACTTAGGCTGAACCCCCTTTTTTCCTGAAAAGGGGTTTCAGTAATTTCTTATTTTGAGTTTTTCTTTCCCTGAGGGGAAATATTCTCAGGTCCAATATTTTAATCAAAATGAGTTCTGTGTCCCATAGATAGTAACAGTCAAATGTTCAGTCTGCATCTCAGCTCCAAAGCAAACAGGATTCAAACTTCAGAAAGTTGCAGTCAGCATAGTCATCTTAGCAGGGTGCCTTTGTCCATGTCTAGAATCTCTGCAGGCAAAATGGCACCCTGCAGTGCAGAGTGGCAATAGGGACAGGGAGTCCTGAATCAGGCATTACTTTCTGTGGGACTGGGGAAAGCTGGACCAAGGGCTTCTCCTCAATCTTCTTTTATTTAGTTTCTCCTGCTGGAACATTATCAGCTATGATGTCATCAGGTCTGGTATTCTTTTGGTGAATACACCAAATCAGTTGCTCTGGAAGTCATCTTGCCTAGATCTTAATCCTGGGAAAAAACAAAGACCTCCCCCACCACCTCCAGTCTTAAGAGAGGGCAAGGCAACCTGTCCTGTAGGAAGTCCAATGCACCATCTACTACATACAGGCTGAGCAAGGTATGCATCCAAAGAGAATAGCATGCCAAAGAGCCAGTACATGCAATAGATACAAATCCCAGTGCCATTGCCAATGGCCTCTCAGTCTTGCCAACTGTCAACCACATTCAGAGGGACAAGTTTGATCCCATGCTCATTCATTCCCAGTCCAGCTGGAGTTGGTGAGTTCCCATTATCTCCGACACATTGTCTCAGTGGGTTAACCAAATCCTCGTGGTCCTGACATCCTTGCTCATATTCTCCCTCCTTCCACTCTTCAACTGGACCTTAGGAGCTCAATTCAATGCTCTGGTGTGGGTCTCTGTTTCTGTCTCTATTGGTCACTGATAAAGTTTCTAGGGTGATATTTAAGATAGTCATCAGTCTGATTGCAGGATAAGTTCAGTTTAGGTACCCTCTCATCCACTATCATAAGGTCATAGCTGGGGTCATTTTTGTGGATTCCTGGAAATGCCCCCAGAGCCAAGACTCTTGCCAACACTAAAATATCTTCCTCAATTAAGATATCTCCGTCCCTACTCCCATATCCATCCTTCCTTCATCTCAACCATCTCACTAACCCATGCTCTTCCCAGCCCTCCCCTTTTGCCCTCCCCCTCACACTCTCCACTTCACTATATCTCCCACTTCCATGATTTCAAATATTGCAAGGTGATCTTTTCTGCTTCTAATTTCCAGGTGTCCCTATATATGTTTTTCTTTGGGTTCATGTTATTATGTAGCTTCTCTAGGATTCTGAAGTGTATGCTCAATGTCCTTTGTTTATTGCTAGAAACCACTTATGAGTGAGTACATACCATATTCATATTTTTCAATCTAGGTTATCTCAATCAGGAAAGAATTTACTACTTTCATCCATTTGCACACAAAATTCAAGATGTCATTGTTTTTTTTTACCACTGAGTAGTATGCTAATGTGTAGAATGCCATATTTTCTTTATTCATTCTTCTATTGAGGGGCATCTAGGTTCTTTCCACCTTCTGGTTATGACAAATAAGGCTACAATAAATATAGTTGAACAATGTTTTTGTAGCATGATTGGGCATCTTTTTGGTATATTCCCAGGAGTGGTATCCAGATGTAAGTTGACTCCCAAATTTCTGGGAAACTGCCATGCTAATTTCCAAAGTGGTTGCACAAGTTTGCATTCACACCACCAAAAAAGAGTGTTCCCCTTACTCCACATCCTCTCCAGCATAAGATATCATTGGTGTTTTTTACTTTAGCCATTCTGACAGGTGTAAAATGGTATCTCAAAGTTGTTTTGATTTCCAATTCCTTTATAGCTAAGGAAGTTGAACATGTCCTTAAGTATCTTTTGACCATTTGTCGTTCTTCTGTGGAGAATTCTCTTTTGAGTTCAGTACCCAATTTTAATTGGGTTATTCAGAATTTTAATGTCTAGTTTATTGAGTTCTTTTTATTGGATTATGTGATCTATTGGTGTCCAATTTCTTGATTTCTTTGCATATTTTGGATTTCAGACCTTTGTCATTTGTGGGGTTGGTGAAGATCTTCTCCCATTCAGTAGGGTGCCTTTTTGTCTTAATGACAGTGTCCTTTGCTTTACAGAAGCTTCTCAGTTTCAGGATGTCCCATTTATTCATTGTTGCTCTTACTGTCTGTGCTACTGGGGTTACATTTCGGAAGTGGACTTTTATGCGCATGCATTGCAGGCTACTTCCCACTTTCTCTTCTATCACGTTCAGGGTGGTTGGATTTATATTGAGGTCTTTAATCTATTTGGACTTGAGTTTTATGAATGGTGATAGATATGGATCTATTTTCATTCTTCTACAGGTTGTCATCCAGTTATGCCAGCAACATTTGTTAAAGATGCTTTCTTTCTTACATTATATAATTTTAGCTTCTTCGTCAAAAATTAGGTGTTCATAGGTGTGTAGATTAATATATGGGTCTTCAATAAAATTCCATTGGTCAATGTCTCTATTTTTATGCCAATACCAAGCTGTTTTTATTACCGTTGCTCTATAATAGAGTTTGATGTCAGGGATAATAATGCCTCTGGAAGTCGCTTTATTGTATAGCATTGTTGTGGCTAGCCTGTTTTTTTTTTTTTTTCATATAAAGTTGGTACTCTCAAGGTCTGTGAAGAATTTTGTTGGGATTTTGATGGGGATTGTATTGAATCTTCAGATTGCCTTTGGAAGGATTGTGACCCAAACAAAATAAAATATACCTTCTTTTCAGAACCTCATGGAACCTTCTTTAAAATTGATCAAATACTTGGTAACAAAGGAAACATCCACAGATACAAAAAACGTGGAGTAACCACCTGTGTCTTATCTGATCTCCATGTAGTAAAGTTAGAATTTAACAACAATACTAATCCTACAAAGCCTACAAACTCATGGAAACGGAGCAGTCAACTACTGAACCACACCTGGGTCAAGGAAGAAATTAAGAAAGAAATTAAAGTCTTCCTTGAATTGAGGGAAAATGAAGACACAGCATACTCAAACCTATGGGACACTATGAAAGCAGTGCTAAGAGGAAAGTTCATAGCACTAAGTGCCCACTTAAAGAAAATGGAGAAAGCACACATTGGAGACTTAACAGCACACTTGAAAGCTCTAGAAAAAAGGAATCAAACTCACTCAGGAGGAATAGAAGACTGTAAACAATCAAACTGATGGCTGAATTTGACAAAATATAAATACAGAAAACAATACAAAGACTCAATGAAACAAAGAATTGGTTCTTTAAGAAAATCAACAGGATTGACAAACCACTATCAAAACTAATAAAAAGGCAGAGAGAGATCACCAAAATTAACAAGATCAGAAATGAAAAGAGGGACATAACAACAAACACAGAGGAAATTCAGAAAATCATCAGGTCTTACTACAAAAGACTATATTCTGCACAATTAGAAAATGTTTTTAAAAAAATGGAAGGAAATAGAAGTCGTGAGGAATTAGAAGCTGTAATCAAAACCTTCCAACCAAAAGAAGCCCAGGGCTGGATGGTTTCATTGCAGAATTCTACCAGAACTTCCAAGAAGAGCTAATACCTATATTCCTCAATATGTTCCACATAATAGAAACAGAAGCGTCATTGCCAAACTCTTCTTATGAAGCTACAGTTACCCTGATACCAAAACTGCACAAAGACTCAACCAAGAAAGAGAACTGCAGACAAACCTCACTCATAATCATCAATGCAAAAATTCTCAATAAAATACTGTCAAACTGAATCCAAGAACACATCAAAAAAATCATCCATTATGATCAAGTAGGCTTCATTCCAGAGATGCAAGACTGGTTCAACATATAAAAATCTATCAATGTAATGCACCATACAAATAAACTGAATGAAAAAAAGCCATATGATCATTTTATTAGATGCTGAACAAAAGTGTTTGACAAAATCCAACACCCTTTCATAATTAAGGTCTTAAAGAGATTAGGGATACAAGGATCATATCTAAATATAATAAAAGCAATATACAGCAAGGAGACAGCTAACATCAAATTAAATGGAGACAAAATAAAAGTGATTCCACTAAAATCAGGAACAAGACAAGGCTGTCCATTCTCTCCATATCTCTTCCACATGGTTCTTGAAGTTCTAGCAACAGCAGTAAGACAACATAAGAAGATGAAGGGGATTCAAATTGGAAAGAGAAAAGTCAGACTTTTGTTATTTTCAGATGATATGATAGTGTACATAAGTGACCCCAAAACCTCTACCAGAAACTCCTACTGCTGATAAATTCCTTCAATGGTGTGACAGGATGCAAGATCAACTTAAAAAAGTATTTGCAAAATATTTAAACCCTAAATCTACAGCTTGAAGCTAAACAATTTGAGCTGAAGCTTGTTCTGTCTGGATGGCATGTCCTTTACCATTAACCATATATACAGCCCTCCCATTTAATGAGCCATCAGTGGAAGTTAACAGAGAATTCTTTATGGGATCTTTTGCCACTCTTTTATACAAAAATGAATAAACTTTGCAAACTGCAGTAATTGATCAACTGGGAAAAGATTATTAACGTGACCTTAAAATTGAGCAAACACAATTGCCCGGCATAGAGGTGTAGGAATAATTGAGACACAGTTCACATTGCAATATAGGAAGGCAGTTTCAGGGTTCATTCAATTCCTGAAGGTTACCTGCTTTTATTTTCAAATCAGCTTATATCTCCCAAGGTAAACTGAGGGGGATGTTCATTAGCATTCTGTTTCTGGGGTGGCAGGACTAAAGTCACATCTGCAGCCCTATCATTAGCTTGGAATTAACAATTCTTCCTAGACTGTCCTGATAATTACAAAGAAGGAAAAGAACAACATCAGCATAACCTAACTTCAGGAGACAGCCAGGCTGAAATGGCTTTTAGCACCTTAGATGCTACTGTGACTTGAGATCCTGGCTGCCAATACAATGCAAAAATATGTGGCCTGTATAATATTGTCCCACACTGGTCCAGACTCAATGTGATGATTTTTTTTTTCATATTAAACTTGTTTTTATTCAGGTTTGATTTTTAACAAATGTGTCAGGGAGAACCGCAGGAAAGGGTGAAACCCATGGGGGCAAGGCCCTCCCAGATGCCTGAGGAGGGATCATGTCTGCTCCCCCCCCCACTCTTCTCTTTACCCCTAAAAGGGCTTGGAGAAGAGACACAGGCAGGGGAGGGGGCTGGTCCCCAGTCTGTACAAGTGGTGCTTGGGGTGAAGGACTACGGAGAGCAGGGGACCAGACCAGGGATAAGTGGGATAAAGGACACAAGACCATTTGCCAGAATCCACAGCTTTCTGATTCCAAATTGAATTAAAAAGAAAATAAGGGAGGTGGGGGACCTAAACCGCAAGCAATACCTTTCCCCCTTTCCCCCACCAGGGCTGTGAGGGCAGAGGCAGGTAGCTTCACCAAGGCCATGGCTCCCTCATTCCTGGCCAAGGGAGCTAGGTGAAGGGCAGGGTCTCTCCGACAGTTTGAAGGGGTGAAGAAAACCAAAATAAAACGTCAAATAAATTGTATAGGAGTCCAGCCAAGGGCCCAGCCAGAGCAGAACCCAGCTGGGGGAAGGGCCTCTGTAGGCTCAAGGATCACTGCTGCCACCACCGTCACCCTGGAAGCCAGTTATTTTGCCATGGCCTTGATTGCAACAGCTGCCTCCTCTGTCATGGCAGACAGCACCGTGATCAGGATCTCTTCTCCACAGTCATGCTTCTGCTCAATCTCCTTGCCAAGGTCTCCCTCAGGCAGACGAAGGTCCTCTCGTACCTCCCCACTGTCCTGGAGCAGGGATAAGTATCCATCCTGGATGCCAATCAGCTGGAAATCATTCCTTTTGATGTTGGGGACATCCATATTGTGAGTTGACGGGCAGATGTCTTCATATTTCTTCCCAGTAAAAATGTCAATACCAACCAGGTGGACCTTGGCATGGCCATGCTTGCCAGTCTTCGAAGTAGACATCTCGACGATCTTTCATGGCCAGCCTTTGAGCATCACAAAACCATTCTTACGTAATGCTGAGCACTGCATGGGGAAGGTGGCTGAGGCCCCTGCATCTCCTGTCTCGAAGTCCAAGTCATCTGCCATTTTAAGAGGCTTCTATTCCAACTCGCTCGAAAGCACTGACTCGACCCCGTCTGCTCGCTTCAAGCCTCTGCCTCCGAACCCGCTGCTGCCGCCGCTGCTGCCGCCTCTAGCCTGCAGAAACTTTCTAAAAAAGATTAGCATAAAGCATACATCTGAAGCATAGACACATTATACAGAATGATGATTAGCAAAGAAGCAACTGCAACTCTCCAAGAAATTGTGTAAGAATGAGATTTGTCATGTTCAAACTGTATCAGTGAAGATAGCTGGTCTATTAGCAGCTTGAAATGATGGTCCGCACAAAAACCACTTGTTAAGAGTACAGAAAGTGTTAAAAACGATGTTGAAGGAAGGAAACTGAGTGTGTTGTGAAGATGACAAGACAATACAATACACACATTCATTCCACAGGTTGGAGTGGGGCACCCAAGTCTCCAGGGACCCCATACAAACACATTGAGAGAGAGCAAAAGCAGGAAGTAGAATCCAGATTCGGCAGTGGAATATTGAACATCCATCAATTGCAAAGGAGAAACTGCAACAAACTGCTGATGAATACTGCCTTAAGTTTTGTACTTTATTTGTGATATTTACCTCTCCCTGACTCTGAACTAAGGCAAAGTAACTGCATAATTAAAGATAGATGTGTAAAGAACAAATGGGATGCAGGCTGTGCCTGCTTTCCCATTGTGAAAGCATACATCAGATCAGAGTACTGGAGGGAAACTTATGTTGGAAAGATGCTTACCTTGGTTTATTAAGCCAAAATGCTGACTGTGATGACAGTATGCAATCTCTATATACACATTTCTTTGATATAAAACATTCATTATGACTTCTACAAAACCATGAAATACTTCTGAGGAAATGTATTCAACGTAATGGTGTAATTTGACTTTTTTACTAGGTGAGTTTTATTCCAATGGACATTGAAATATTTAAAATCACATTATGCTAGCCTGTAGCTCTACATGAAACAAATGTTTACTTTTTATTCTGACTGTGACAATACCATTATTTTTTGGCAAGCTGAAAATTTGCATGTTGACCTATTCAAGAGATAACACCCTGTATTTGAATATTGTAATGTAGTTTGATAAATTTTAGATTTAATACAATGTACAATTCTTACAATTTAAATATGAATAACTAATGTTCCTATCACAAAACCATGCTGCAAAACAAATATTGCCTGTGCTACTTCATGAACTATTTATTTATGATGTATGTTTCATAGCTTCACAAACATTGAATAATTATTCTACTGCATATGGGTAACACAGACATTCATTAAGCAATCCCTTTATATTTAACATGAGGCTTTCTATCTATTCATCTTATATTTAATATAAAATATTCAGTTTTATCATTTGGAAGAAAAAGAAATAAAACTTTACATTTATTCTACAGCATAGCTTCATCCTCAAATCTAGATACTCATTTTCATAAAAGTAAGAGGGTGTTTATAATAACCTTAGATGTTTAGGCATAAAATACATGTAACCTTAAATGTATGTTCATAATACTGTGAAATTCCTTCAATATTTTTATGATTAATTATTAATGTTTCTCATACTTTCATTACAGCTCTTCATGTACATTTTATATGTTTCTTATAAGATTTATAGATTTTTCAATGTCAGTTATTTTGATTTTACTACCCAGATAATGATAATTGCAAACCACCGATGGAAAGAAATATTCTAATAAAATAATGTTTTGAATAGGAAAAAAAATATGAGTCATGTAGAATCAAATACCTTAAAATGCTTAGCAGTATAAAAATTTTGAAGTAATTTGGCAGAATTTTTATATATATATATATATATATATATGCTGTGAAAACTAGAAATTGAAGTCTTTGATTGACATTGAATATTTGTCTTAGTAAGGTTTATTATTAATCTTTCTCTTATCATTCTCCAAAGAAACCTATGGTTTTACACTAGAGTAGCTGTAATTTAGGGGGAAAAGTATGCAGACTTTTAGACCTACTCTGTACTGACGCTGTGGTGTACTCTGCTATGTCTGATTCAATGTTGTGCCCTTAAACTTAAAGCAAGGGGTTATGACTATCAAGTGATCAGTTGAGTTTTAGCTAAGGGTGGTTTTAGTGAGTCTCTAATATCATCCTCTATTCATTTCTCTAATCACATAGTCTCCTATTGTGATAGATATACTTAGAAGTTGACTAGAATTTTCATCTTCATTCTCCAACTCATAAAATGAGGGCTATTACAGAAGGAAAGGCCAA
>NW_026068143.1:596691-598186 GCF_014885135.2 Alexandromys fortis | reverse complement strand
TTTTTTTTTTTTTTTTTTTTTTTTTTTTGAGAAATACCCATACTGATATCCAAAGGGGATATACCAGCTTTTACTCCCACCAACAATGTAACAGGATTCCCTTTTTCCCACATCCTCTCCAGAATAAGTTGCCATCAGTGTTTTTTATTTTGGTCTTTCTTGCAGGTATAAGATGAAATCTCAGAGTTGTTTTGATTTGCATTTCACTGATGGCTAAGGATGTTGAACATTTCCTTAAGTGTCTTTCAGCCATTTTAGATTCCTCTGTATAGAGGTCTTAGCTTAGGCTTCTACCCCATTTTTTTAATCTCCAAAAATCAAGAAATAACCTTCCTCAAGACCCAGCAATACCACTTCTAGGTATATACTCAAAGGATGCTCAATTATACCAGAAGGACATGTGTTCATTTATGTTTATAGCAGCATTGTTTGTCATAGCCAGAACCTAGAAACAACCTAAATGTCCCTCAATCAAATAATGGATAAGGAAAATGTGGTACATTTACACAATGGAGAAATACACAGCAGAAAAAAAAATTAATGACGTCTTGAAATTTGCAGGTAAATTGATAGATCTAGAAAACATCATATTGAGTAAGGCAACCCAGACCCAGAAAGACAAACATCATATGTACACACTCATATGTGGCTTTTAGACATAAAGCAAAAAACAAACAACCTATAATTCATTATCCAAGAGAACCTAGACAAAAAAGAGAACCCTAAGAGAGATATGCCTGGATATAATCTACATGGGAAGTAGAAAAAGACAAGATCTCCTTAGTAAATTGGGAGCATGGGAACCATGAGATAGGGTAGAAAAGAAGGGGAGAGGAAAGGAGTGGATCAGGAAAATTATATAGCTCAATAGAAACAAATAAGTAAAATGAATTATGTTGAAATCTTTTTTAATATAATTTTTTATTGAAAGAAAAAAATTTCCGCTTCCTCCCCGCCTCCCATTTCCCTCCCCATCTCCCTTTTCCCTGTCCCTCCTCCCTCTCCTCTCCCCCTACCCCCACTCCTCTCCCCCTCCCTCTCCATTCTGAAGGGCAGTCAGGGTTCCCTGGCCTGTGGAAAGTCCAAAGTCCTCCCTGCTCCATCCTGGTCTAGGAAGGTGAACATCCAAACTGGCTAGGCTCCCACAAAGCCAGAACATGAAGTAGGATCAAAACCCAGTGCCATTGTCCTTGGCTTCTCAGCAGCCCTCATTGTCTGCCATATTCAGAGAGTCCAGTTTTATCCTATGCTTTTTCAGTCACAGTCCAGATGGCCTTGGTGAGCTCACAATAGATCAGCCCCACTGTCTCCATGGGTGGGTGCACCCCTCGTGGTCCTGACTTCTTTGCTCATATTTTCCCTCCTTCTGCTCCTCCTTGGGACATTGGGAGCTCAGTCCGGTGCTCCAGTGTGGGTCTCTGTCTCTATCTCCATCCATCTCCAGATGAAGGTTCTATGGTGATATGCAAGATATTCATCAGTATGGCTATAGGAT
>NW_026068143.1:584422-591972 GCF_014885135.2 Alexandromys fortis | reverse complement strand
TGAGGCCTGACATGTAGGCAGGCACTCACTGCTCTGGGTTGGAAGCCTCTAGTGTAGGAGCAGAAAACTGTTCCTGAGTAAAGGACCTTGCCGAGAATGCAGGCTAGGGGGGGGGGTCGTGTATAAGAAGACAGCCCTGCAGAAGGAGCTGGGGGAGGGGGGTTTGGGCTCTCTTACAGGACTATTGCCCCTAGATAGCACACACTCTCCCGTCCAGATGGAACTCTTCAGCACCTAAACAGGGCCGCCTGGTAGCCCAGTGATCCAGGGACAGAAGGAAGGACGGGGCAGGCAGTGCAGGATCCAGGAGAGCACAGGAGCCCCTGGAGCCCAGGCTGAGGGTGCCGGGCTCTCTTACTGAGGACCTTGAGGCTCACCGTTCTGGGCGGGTAGCCTTAGTGTGAGAGCTTAAAACTGATGTTGAGCACTGGTCCTAGCATACAGCAGGCGATTTTTTTTTATTATAGCTTATTTTGTAATATTTGGTTGTTAATTCTTGGATGCCTATTCTTTTCAAATTGGAGAGAGAAATAGAGTGGAGTCTGAGGGGAGAGCAGTTGGTGGTAGAACTGGGAGGAATGAAGGGAGGAAAAACTGTAATTAGGATGTTTTATATTAGAAAGGAATCTATTTTAAACTTTAAAAGAAAAAAAAAATAAGTTGTTTCTTTGGCAGAAGAGTCCCAAGGTCCCAGTTTCTCCCTAAACTAGTTGACTTTCATGGACTCTGGGAGAGAGGAATAATATACAAATTAAGATATCACATTTAATGGGTAGCTCAAATAATAGTGAGGGTGCAATGTGTACTTGGGAATAACAGTTTATATAAGCCTTTATGAATGATTTACAACACAGCATTGGGACTGGTTAGATAAGTAAGTGGTAATTGCAGCTATGCCAGATTAACTATACTCCTTCCTTAAGATGTGCAACGTAAAAGGAATGACAGATAACCAATATTCAATGCCAATAAGAGCATGGTAGGAGAAAAGACAAGATATTACAACATGCAATTCTGATTTCCATAAATATGTTATGCATTGTTCATGAACTAGATAGATAGATAGATAGATAGATAGATAGATAGATAGATAGGAAGAAAGAAAGAAAGAAAGGAAGGAAGAAAGAAAGAAAGATAAATGCATCGATGGTTGGATGGATAGATGGATGGATGAATCATTCATACCTAGCTAGCTAGATATATACATACGTGCATGCATATATGGTAGACAGATGTACAGACACATAGTTAGATATAATGATAAACTAAATACAAAAATATCGTGCTCTTCACACACCCACACTGAACATGATTTACTATTGCCATTTGACAAAGAATGAGGATTCAAACAACAAAGTCTTCTAAACACATATAAAAAACACACAATGTCCATTTGATGCACAAAGATATGATTAGTAACTGTGCTTTCTTTAGTTTCTGACTCTTTTCCCTCTTGATATCTTCCTCAGATATTGGTCTTAATTCATTTACTACTGTGTACTAACTGTTATTTCTAATCCAATAGACAGTAATACTGCTGAAGATTTTTATTCTGCTACTGATATTTTATCATACACCCTCAGCTCTAAGATGTTTAAAATACAAACTTTTATAAACAAAGGGGGAAATTTAGCAAAATAAAATGATCAATGAACCTCAAGAGACATTACAAAGATAATAGGTAGTGACAAAGTTCATACTACCTAACTCAGAAAAATACACCATGGAGTATTGTTTATTATTTAAAAACAACAGCATCATAACATTTTCATGCAAATGGATGGAACAAATAAAATCATCTTGAGTGACATAACCCTGAACCAGAAAGAGAAACATGGTATATACACACTTCTAAGTGAATATTTGCTGCACAGTAAAGGATAATCATGCTAAGGTATATGTTTTTAAGACATATCAGTAAGAAAACTATGTTTCCAAATTGCATGAAATTAACTTAGCATCAGATGGAAAAATCAACACCATATAGTTATTATTAGTTTTGCACATAAAATTTGTATTCTTGGGAATATTGGTTAAAATGATTGCATTTGTAAAATAGAATTATATAATGGCATGTCTTTGAAACAAAAAAATGTAGAAGATATGAATACATTGTGTTTTCCAAATAGATTAGAACATGTGAAGCATTTAAGCAATTGACTGCTGGATTTTAATGCCAGTGGATGACCAATATACAAAGAAAACATCAATACTTCCTCCTCTAAACTTAAAAAAAGCCAGTAACACCAAGAAGTGAACAACATTCAAAAAAAAAAAAAAACAACAACAAAGTAACTATATCATCTGTGGCATCTTCAGTAGGATATGCAGTAATCTGAACATTGTTCTAAGAGCATGGCTTGCATCTGCTACTTTTTCAGCCTCACAATTTCAGCCATCCAGTTCAGGGCACAAAAGATTGAACCACTCTATTTCTGATGCTCTAATGAATGCCCTGAAAACTGAGACTGTATTCTAGGCTTCCTTGCTACTCTGGAGCTCTAAAACCTTGAGACTGAAAGGAGAAATATTACATTGATTATCAAGAATGTGTCCAAGACTTCTGTCCAACCCATGTACATGAGATGTGTCTTTGAGGAGCGTGGGAATGTCAGGCAGTTGCTTGGTCAGAAGGTAAAACCAGAGGCCCTTTGGATAAGGATGTTAGTATAGACACCTTACATAACAGAAAAGGAAGATCTGGAGTGCTCTTGGCCAGATATGGAGTTTGAATACTCCATTAAAGAAAAGAGTATTGTGAGACATCCTTGTTCAATGAGAGCACTATTGAAGGCCTCATATTAAGGCATAAGTCAGAAATGTACTAATAGGGATCAACAGGTCATAAGTGAGAAGTCGGAGACTTCACAAGGTGCATGGGGAAAAAGGGGGAAGCAAGAGCCCTGAAGAAAACACAGGGAATCCAGGGACAGAGGGGAAATATTTGAAGGCATCTTGTGTGGAGTGTGGAAATCTGGGGGCTATTGTAGATGTATACTAACGTGTTGGATTGGGTAAAGCTGGAAATCAGCATACCCACTGCTTGACATGAGATCAAGGTCTCAGCCCACCTCACGCAGTAGAACACATTTCAGGAACTGCCACATTACCTTTCAACCTTTCATCTGAGATTTGAACATCTGTCCAGTGTAGTGAATTTGGGGTTGGCGAGGCAACAGTCTAAGATGTCATCCAAAAGTCTGCATGAGAGTCCAAGGCTGTTTTTTCCTTCGCAGCTGTATGGTCATCTGGTCAGATCTAGGCTTAAATGATGAGGGCCACATTTTATTGGTTTCTGCCTTGGGGTAGTGGGCATAAGTTCTAGACTTTACTTTCTATGATTTGGTACTCATACTTTAAGAATGGGTGTTATGAAAAAGTCATCAGTAAAGAATTAAAAATATTCTTTGATCTCATGTTTGGGTGTGGGATGCCCCTGAATCAGAAGACGACAATATGAGGCATTCATTGAGCAGAAGGGCATATCTTAAGAAAACATTGGTTGTGTGAGATAATCTGAGGCCCACAGGTAAATCAAAGTCAGCAGACTGGAACCTCTTTAGTCTTAGTGGAATAATCTAAAACCTGATTACATTAACCTAGTAAGTCACTCCCACAGGGTCATATTCAGAGAATCCTTTGCATGCTGGTTGACCCTACCTCTCTATTAGAACAGGCAGGTCTGAGAACAGTTTGGACAGAAAACAAAGAGTTGGTTTATACTTGGGAGAGGAGATGATTGAAAAGTCACTGCAGCAACAGAGAGAATACTCTCAGAATTCTTGGGATACATTGGGCATATCCAGGTTCCCAGTGGGCAGAAGAATTCTTGCTATCACTTTGGGGGCAGGTGAAAGATTCAAGAACCTCTAACTTAAAAGGAGGAGAGAGGAGATCCTAAGGAGTGGATGGAATACTTTCAGTCTCTCTTGGTTATATGTCTGTGGCTCTATTGGGCAGAATCTGAAGGTCAAATGGTACCTTGAGAAAGAGATGAAGTCCCATGCGCTCACTTCTTCATCAGCACCAAACTTGAAATCACAACCTAGAATACAAATCTTCTGAATGTTCATGTCAGGTATGTCAGCAGTCATAGAAATCTTCTAAGAGACTGCATGACAGTAGTCTGTGGCTCAGTGCCCTTGTCTAGTAGAGGTTCATCCACACATTCCTCATCATGCATAATGAAGTTCCTCTCAGAAGATGGAATAGAGATGAAATATATTTAAGTAGAAGCTTAAACATGTTTAAGCCCTCCTTCAACAAAAAGTGAAATATTAAATTCTTCATAAGAAACAGTTACTTTTGAAGGCATTTTTGACTGGAATTTGAAAGTCATGGGGCATTGGACAGGAAAATATGCTCTCTAGCCCCCTCAATCATTCAGGTTAGATAACAGGCTCTCTCAGTTACAGAGTGTGTATTTAAGGTTTAATGGACAGAAATTGATGGTGTTTAAGAATGAAAGACTTCAGTAGACTTAGAGAGAGTAGCAAAGTCACAAACCACTTAGGAAAAAGGGAGCATCGTAGTCTACCTAGTGCAGTGGATGAAGGACTTCATCACAGTTTAGAAGATTCACGTCTTCAGGCACACTGTGGCATGCCTGGTAGCAATCTGAGCATCATCCATCAGTCATGATTGGCGGTCTCAGATTCTAAGTACTCTTAAAGCTTATCATCAGCTACATTTGTGTGTCCATGAAGGATGAGAGTTTTAATTCTGATGACTACATTGAAGGAAAGATGACCTAAGCCTTAAGTTCTATGAACTCAAAGCAGAACTCAGTGAAGTCCGTTGGGTCACGCATGTATTTTCCCAGTGGTCATTGTTAGAGGGGAAATATCTAAGGACCTCCATTAATGGGATAATTCTGAGGTGCCCGAGCACATGGGTGATGCTCTGAGGACCCTTTGATCCTTGTCCCCTTGAACAAAATGGAAATTCCGAGATGACTTCCGTAAAAAAAACAGTCATTTCTTTGACTCTCCTTGAACAGAGAGGGATTTCCTTCACTATGGTTTGTAATAGCAGAAAGGCCTGATGACTACTTTAACCCATGGGGAGTTCTAATAGCCCACCATCAAAAGGGCATGGTGTGAGATGTCTTGAGTATAGGGACATTTGGGGGAGTCCATATTCAGATGGAAAGCTTCTGTGGTCATTCTGAAATACATTGATTAGATAGAAAGTGCCAGGCCCTGTTTAACAAAATATCAATATCCACCCATCCCATTGTGCAGAAGGGAAAGACCTAGCTTACTTTGGGACCCATTAAGCAAGTGGGATTGAGGGCAACCATAGTCTTAGGAGAGTTCTGACATCCTGTTCCATATACTAAGAAGGAATAAATTAATAATAACGACAATAATAATAATAGAAAAATAAAAGCTCTTAGTTCCACATAAGAAAATAAACCTTAGGGCACTGGGACTGAGTCATAAGGGCAACTGGGTGGGCAGGAATCTCTTTGTCTCGATAGCCTGGCTGCAGCAAGAAAAGTAGGCCTTTTTATGCGAGCTACCTGGCCAGCAAGGAGACCTGATCTCGTGCCAGAAGAGCCATCAGTGGGGTGAATGAGTTCCCGACCCGTGGCAGTAGTCTACTGGGACATGGAGCACAGACATTCCTCATCCCCCTATACTTCCTGGTTTTTCTGAGGGGGCTATAATCCCCAGCTACTACCTCTCTCTTCCTACCCCACCCAGCTTGCATCCAGAAAACCTCTCCCTTCTGCCTCCCTCCCCTCTTCAGGCACATAACATCACCCAGCTCAGCCTGTTTAGGCGCTGTGACCTTGTTATGAGTACAACCAGGCGGGTGGGAGTCCCTTTGTCTCAATAGCCTGCCTGCAGCAACAAGGTGGGCCTTTTGCTTGCAAGCTACCTGGCCAGCAAGTAGACCTGATCTCAGGGCCAGAAGAGCCATCAGTGGGGTGAGTGAGTTCCAAACCCATGGCAGCAGCCCGGGACATGGAGCACAGACATTCCTCATCCCCCTATACTTCCTGGGCTTCCTACAGGGGCTATAATCCCTGGCCACTGCCTCTCTCTAACTACCCGACCCAGCTTGCATCCAGAAAACCCCTCCCTACTGTCTCCCTCCCCACTTCGGGCCCATGACATCACACAGCTCAGCCTGTTTGGGTGTTGGGGCCAAGTGGTGAGTGTAACAAGGTGGGCGGGAGTCCCTTTGTCTCAATAGCCTGCCTGCAGCAAGCAAGGTAGGCTTTTTGTTTGTGAGCTACCTGGCCAGCAAGGAGACCTGATCTAGGTACCAGAAGATCAATCAGTGGGCAAGGAGACGTATACCTGTAAAAGAAGATCTATAGGGGTGCATTTGGAGGAAGAGATGGGCAGGCGCCAATGCAAGTATTCACCCAACAATCTGAAAAACAACATGAAACCACTAGAACCCAGCGAAATTACAACAGGAGGACATGAACACCTTAATCAAGAAAAAGTAGAAAAAATTGACTTTATGAAAGTAATAGAGGCCCTTAAACAGAAGATGAAAAACTCCTTTAAAGAAATGGATGAGAAGAATAACAAAAAGTTTGAAGAATTCAGTAAATCTGTAAATGATATCCTGGGAAACCAAGGAAAAACAATCAAACAGATAATGGAAACAGTTTAAGACATGAAAACTGAAATGGAGGCAAGAAAGAAATCACAAACCGAGGGCGGCTGGATATAGAAAATGTAGGTAAATGAATAGAGACTACAGAAACAAGCATAACCAACAGAATACAAGAGATAGAAGAAAGAATCTCAGATTCAGAAGATACCATGATGTGGGAGTGATTTCTTATTAATAAAGAAACTGTCTAGGCCCATTTGCATTTGATAGGCCAACCCTTAGGTGGGTGGAGAAAACAGAACAGAATTCTGGGAGAAAGAAGCTGAGTTGAGGAGTCGCCATGATTCTCCCACTCCAGACAGATGCAGGTTAAGATGCTACCTGGTAAGCCAGCTCGTGGGCTACACAGAATATTAGAAATGGGTTAGAACAATATGTAAGAGCTAGCCAATAAGAAACTGGAACTAGCCGGGCCAGGCAGTGTTTGAAAGAATACAGTTTCCGTGTAATTATTTCTGGGCATAAGCTAGCCATGCGGGCGGCCGGGTGCCGGGGACGCAGCCTTGCCGCTCGAATTTCAACAATACAATAGAGAAAATAAACACACTGATCAAAGAAAACAGCAAATGCAAAAACTCTCATCACAAAACAATCAGGGAATCTGGTACACAATAAAAAGACCAAACCTAAGAATAACAGGCGTAGAAAAAGGAGAAGTACAGCTCAATGCCCCAGAAAATATATTGTATAAAAGTATAGAAGAAAACATTCCCAACTTAAAGAAAGATATTCCTATGAAGGTTCAAGAAGCATACAGAATTAAGATATTTGCTTCCCTGCTCCCCTATCCAACCTTCCTTTATCCCAATCATCCCATTTCCCAAGTTCCCCCCAACCTCCCCTTCTCACTTTTCTCTCCCCATCTCCCCTTACCCCCCTCCCACCCCACCCCTAAGATCCCATTTTTTGCC
>NW_026068143.1:552441-582415 GCF_014885135.2 Alexandromys fortis | reverse complement strand
CAATAAAAAATTATATTAAAAAAAGAAGCACACAGAAAACCGAATAGACTGGACCAAAAAAAAATTAAAAAAAAAACATCTCCTCATCATATAATAATCAAAACACAAAGCATGCAGAATAAAGAAAGAATATTAAGAGATGCAAAGGAAAAAAGGTCAAGTTACTTATAAAGGTAAACCTATCAAACTTACAACTAACATCTCTATAAAAACCATGAAAGGCAGAAGGTCCTGGATAGATGTACTGCAGAAAATAAGAGACCATGGATGCAAGCCCAGACTACTATACCTAGCCAAGCTTTTGTGCATTTTAAATGAATAAAACAAAATTTTCCAGGATAAAAAGCGAATTTAAACAATATGTAGCCACAAATCCAGCCTTACAGAAAGTAATAGAAGGAAAACCACAAACCAAAAAGTCCAACAATGCCCACAGTAACTCAGACATCAAGTGACCCTTCACCAGCACAACTCAGAGAAGGGAAACATACAAACTCTACTACCAAAAAAATTGACCAGAGTTAACAATGACTGGTCATAATATCAGTAAATATCAATGGATTCAACTCACCTATAAAAAGACACAGGCTACGAGATTGGCTACAAAAACAGGATCGAACATTCTGCTGTTTACAAGAAACACACCTCAAGCACAAAGACAGACATCTACTCAGAGTAAAGGCCTGGGAAAAGGTTTATCAAGCATATGGACCTAAGAAACAAGCAGGTGTAACCATGCAAATTTCTAACAAAGTTGACTTCAAACTAAAATCAATCAGAAGAGATGGGGAGGGAAATATTATACTCATAACAGGAACAATTCATCAGGATAAAGTCTCAATTCTGAATATGTATGCTCCTAATATAAATGCACACACATATATAAAAGAAACATTACTAAACCTCAATGCATTCATCAAACCACACACACTAATAGTAGGAGATTTCAACACTCCTCTCTCACCAATGGACAGGTCAATCAGACAGAAACCTAACAGAGAAATAAGAGGATTAAGGGAGGTAAGGAATCAAATGGACTTAACAGACATCTATAGAACATTCCACCCAAATAGGAAAGAATATACCTTCTTCTCTGCAGCACATGGAACCTTCTCGAAAATTGACCACACACCCGGTAACAAGGCAAACTTCCACAGATACAAAAATTATTAGTAACCACCTGTGTCTTATCAGATCACCATGGATTAAAGATACAATTCAACAAAAATGCTACCCTCCAGAAAGCCTACAAACTCATGGAAACTGAACAGTCAACTACTGAACCACACCTGGATCAAGGAAGAAATAAAGAAAGAAATTAAAGTCTTCCTTGAATTGAGGGAAAATGAAGACACAACATACTCAAACCTATGGGACACTATGAAAGCAGTGCTAAGAGTAAAGTTCATAGCACTAAGTTCATAGCACTTAAAGAAAATGGAGAAAGCACACATTGGAGACTTAAATGTCCACCTGAAAGCTCTGGGAAAAAAAAGAAGCAGACTCACCTAGGAGGAGTAGAAGTCGAGAAATAATCAAACTGATGGCTGAAATCAACAAAATAGAAACACAGAAAATAATCCAAAGAATAAATAAAACAAAAAAAGCTGGTTCTTGGAGAAAATCAACAAGACTGATGAATCCTTATCCAAACTAATCAAACAGAAGAGAGAGAAGACACAAATTAATAAGATCAGAAATAAAAAGAGGGACATAATCACAGACACAGAGGAAATTCAGAAAAACATTAGATCTTATTACAAAAGCCTGTATGGGACAAAATTCGAAAATGTAAAAAAATGGACACTTTTTTTAGATAAGTACCATATACCAAAGTTAAACCAGGACCAGCTGAAAACTAAATAGACCTGTTAGTCGCAAAGAATTAGAAGCTATTATCAAAATCCTCCCTACCAAAATAAGCCCAGGACAAGATGGTTCAATGGAGAATTCTACCAGAACTTCCAAGAAGAACTAATACCTGTACTTCTTAATGTATTTATAAATATAGAAACAGAAGAGTCATTTCACATGCCTCTTATGAAGCTACAGTTACCCTGATACCAAAACCACACAAAGACTCAACCAAGAAAGAGAATTATAGGCCAATCTCACTCATGAACATCAACGCAAAAATTCTCAATAAAATACTGGCAAGCTGAATTCAAGAACACATTAGAAAAATCATCCATTATGATCAAGTAGGCTTCATCAAAGGGATGAAGGGCTGGTTCAACATACAAAAATCTATCAATGTAATCCATCATATAAATAAACTGTAAAAAATACATATGGTCATTTCATTAGATGCTGAAAAAGCATATGACAAAATTCAACATCCCTTTATGATAAAGGTCTTAGAGAGATTAGGGATACAATGGTCATACATAAATATAATAAAAGCTATTTACAGCTAGCAGACAGCTAACATCAAATTAAATGGAGAGAAACTCAAAGCCATCCCACTAAAATCAGGAACAGGACAAGGCTGTCCACTCTCTCCATACCTCTTCAATATAGTGCTTGAAGTTCTCGCAATAGCAATAAGACAACATAAGAGGATCAAGGAGATTGAAATTGGAAAGGAAGAAGTTAAACTTTCGTTATTTGCAGATGATATGATAGTGTACATAAGCAACCCCAAAAACTCCACCAAAGAACTCCTACAGCTGATAAACACCTTTAGTAACATGGCAGGATACAAGATCAACTCTAAAAAAAATCAGTGTCCTTTCTATACACAAAGGATAAAGAAGCAGAGAGGGAATTCAGAGCTGCATCACCTTTTAGGATAGCCACAAATAGCATGAAATATCTTGGGATAACTCTAACCAAGGAAGTGAAATATCCATTTGACAAGAACTTTAAGTCTTTGAAGAAAGAAATTAAAGAGGATACCAGAAAATGGAAGGATCTCACTTGCTCTTGGATAGGGAGGACCAACTTAGTAAATATGTCAATTCTACCAAAGGCAATTTATAGATTCAATGCAATCCCCGTCATGATCCCATCAAAATTCTTCACAAATTTTGAGAGGACAGTATTCAACTTTATATTGAAAAAACAAAAAAACCCATGATAGCCAAAACAATCTTATACAATAAAGGAACTTGTGGAGGCATTATCTTCCCTGACTTCAAACTCTATTACAGAGCTACAGTATTGGAAACAGCTTGGTATTGGCTTAAAAACAGAGAAGTTGACCAATGGAATAGAATAGAAGATCCAGATTTTAACCCACAAACATATGAACACCTGATTTTCGACAAAGGAGCTAAAAGTATACAATGGAAGAAAGAAAATATCTTCAACAAATGGTGCTGGCACAACTGGATGTCAACCTGTAGAAGAATGAAAATAGACCCATATCTATCACCTTGCACAAAACTCAAGTCTAAATGGATCAAAGACCTTAATATCAATCTGAAAAAAACTGAGCCTGATAGAAAAGAAAGTAGAAAGTAATCTACAACATATAGGCACAGGCGATCACTTCCTATGTATAACCCCAGCAGCACAGACATTAAAGGCAACATTGAAGAAATGGGACCTACTGAAACTGAGAAGCTTCTGCAAAGCAAATGACACTGTCACTAAGACAAAAAGGCAACCCACTGACTGGGAGGAGATCTTCACCACCCCCGCAACAGACAAAGGTCTGATCTCCAAAATATATAAAGAACTCAAGAAACTAGACTTTAAAATGCTAATTAATCCAATTAAAAAATGGGGCACTGATCTGAACAGAGAATTCTCAACAGAAAAATTTCAAATGGCCTAAAGCCACATAGCGACACGCTTAACGATAAGGGAAATGCAAATCAAAACAAATTTGAGATACCATTTACACCTGTCAGAATGGCTAAAATCAAAAACACCAATGATATAGCCTTTGCTGAAGACGATGTGGAGTAAGGGGAACACTCATCCATTGCTGGTGGGAATGCAAATTGTGCAACCACTTGGGAAATCAGTGTGGAGGTTTCTCCGGAAATTCAGGATCAACCTACCCAAGGACCCAGCAATACCACTCTTGGGATTATACCCAAGAGATATCCAATCATAACACAAAAGCATTTGTTCAACTATGTTCATAGCAGCATTATTTGTAATAGCCAGAACCTGAAAACAACCTAGATGCCCCTCAATGGAAGAATGGATAAAGAAAGTGTGGAATATATACGCATTGAAGTACTACTCAGCGTTAAAAAACAATGACATCTTGAATTTTGCATGGAAATGGATGGAAACAGAAAACACTATCCTGAGTGAGGCAACCCAGTCCCAAAAAGATGAATATGGTATGTACTCACTCAAAAGTGGATTCTAGCAGTAAATAAAGGACATTGAGCCTATAATTCATGATTCTATAGAAAATAAATAAGAAGGTAAACCCAAAGAAAAACATATAGTTATCCTCCTGGATATTGGAAGTAGACAAGATTGCCAGGCAAAAGATGGGGGCACTGGGGTGGGGAGTAGGGTGGGAATAAGGGGAGATGGGGAGAGAGAAAGGAGAAGGGGAGTATGGGGAGAATTTGGGGGAATGGCATGGTTGAGATTCAGAAAGGGTGGATATGGGAGCAGGAAAGAAGATACCTTAATTAAGGGAGCCATTTTAGGATTGGCAGGAGACTTGACTTTAGAGGGGTTCCTAGGTGTCCAAGGAGATGTCCCCAGCTTGTTCCTCGGGCAGCTGAGAAGAGGGCACCTGAACTGGTCTTCTCCTAATCCACACTGATGAGTATTTTGCATATCACCATAGAACCTTCATCTGGCGATGGATTAAGCTAGAGACAGAGACCCACATTGGAGCACTAGACTGAGCTCCCAAGGTCCAAATGAGGAGCAGAAGGAGGGAGAACATGAGCAAAAAAGTCAGGACCCTGAGGGCTGCGCCCACCCACTGAGAAGGTGGGGCTGATCTAATGGGAGCTCACCAAGGCCAGCTGGACTGAGACTGATGGAGCATGTGATCAAACTTGACTCTCTGAAGGTGGCTGACAATGAGGGCTGACTGAGAAGCCAAGGACAATGGCACTGGGTTTTCATTCTACTGCATGCACTGACTTTTTGGGAGCCTAGTCTGTTTGGATGCTCACCTTCCTAGACCTGATGGAGTGGGGAGGACCTTGGATTTCCCACAGGGCAGGAAACCCTGACTGCTCTTTGGACTGGAGAGGGAGATGGAGGGGAGGGGAATTGGGAGGAGGTTAATTAAATAATAAAAATAATAAAAAAAAGAAAGTTGCTTACAATGCATTTCTTGTTTACATAGGTAATATTATATCCTTCTGGAATCTTTGACGGAGTTGAAGAATATATAGTTATAGTTTTCCTTAGTTAGGATAAAAGATAATATAGAGGAGGGACATGTGATAATATGATCAAAGGGGTCAAGACCATGATGGGGATATTCAATGAAACAGCTTACCTGAGCTAATGGGAGCTCACTGACTCCATTCTCACAGAAGGACCAGCATAAGACTAAACTAGACCCTCTGAATGTGGGTGACAGTTGTGTGGCTGGGGCAGACTGTGGAACCACTGGCTTTGAGACTAGAATTTATCCCTATTGCTTGTGTATTGGGTAATTGGAACCCATTCTCTTTGGAAGGCTACCTTGCTCAGCCTAGATATAGTGTGGAGGGTCTTTGTCCTGCCTCAAAGCAATGTGCTAGACTTTGGTGACTTCCCATGAAAAACCTTACCCTCTCTGAGATGTGGATGGTGCAGGGCTGTGTGTTAGTTTGAAAGAGAAGAAAGAGGAGGGGAGTGAGTGGGAATCGGGATTGCTATGTAAAATGAGAAAAGATAGTTCTTAATAACTTAATAAATAAATTTAAATTTTTATTAAAGCATAGATTTAGGAGTTATTCAGGTATTTGCATTTCTATATAAATTTTTTGAGACAAGGTCTTAATACATTGCCATGGCTGGCGCTATGTATACCAGTCTGGCCTTGAACTCACAGATATCTGCCTCTGAGTATCAGGTACTGGGACTAAAGTCATGTGTTTCCATACTTGGCTCAAACCAAATTGAATTCTGTTTCGCTCTGTTTCTTTCAAATTGGAATAAATAATTCTTAACATAGATGTTTTATATGTTCTTAATAATGTTACTGATAAAATCACATGTATGTGAGTTGAAAATAGAAATAATAAAGCAAATTGCGCATATTGTTTTTACTGATATCTTCTTGACTTTGACAATATTTTATATAAATGTACTCATACAAACTTGACCTTTGTAGATAAATTTTCATGTTTTATATCACTGAAATAAAGATCAATATCATCCCAAATGTGAGAACTATGAATAAAATTCTGCAACTTTTAACATTATTTTTGCTTGGTTGATCTGAAACCCAGTACATTATCATTTATAAACTGAAATAAGAGAGACATAATATTTTTGTTTTTTTCTTACTATAGCCTTTAAAATGAAGTTATTTTTTAAATAATGGCATAAATGTTAAATGTTGTTTCATTTACTTAGTAATTAATTAAACTGCATTGGTGTTCACATTTCAGCATATGACAGGAACACATTATATTTTATACACTTTTGAAATGTGCTTGTAACAGTGTTTGACCACAACAATACATTAATAACATGTGTACGTAACTAAACAATTGTTTCTATATGTTCCTTTTGCAGTATATCTTGAACAAACATGCTTTCTCTCTATGGTCATCATGTTTTAGTGTGAAATATAAAGGACTCCATGTACATCTTTGCTATATAATAGTATAGCAATTGTGGCAAATTTAATAAAAAAAAAAAAAAGATGCACCAGAATATTCAAACCGAATCATGTATATAATGAAGGAAGAATTATGCATGTGTCCTAAATATCTTCCTAAGCTAATATAATAGAAGGTAGTCTCAAGCTGATGGCTTATGGCAGGTGGTTGAAATTTTGAATAGGTTAGCTAGGTCAAGAATGGCTCCAGAGCACGTGGTAAAAACTTTAGAGCAGTCAAGTTCAAGGATGCAGAACAGTATAGTCCCACTACTGAAGGCTGCATAGGGACTCAGGATCCTGCTCTCTCTGGTTCTATGCTTCTTGAATTAAAAGGATCCTCCCTGCCACAAACTCTTTACCATGTTCTTCCTTGCTGAAGTTTCAAAGACGTGCAATTAAACAAGCGCGGTGAAACTTCGAAAGCAGGGAAACAAAATTCTCTTCCTTTTTAGTCTATTATGTCAGGCGTTTTGCACAATGACAGAAGGCAAACATCAAACAGATGTGAGAGAAAGCCTCCAAGATGGTAACATGGAACCCATGAACTCGGCTGAGAAGAGACTGAACATCATAGAGTGTTGGGAGCAGTGAGCCTCCAGATCCTGAATTTCTTGTAATTCCCTGATCTGAGTGCCTACAGCTGCTCTAAGCAAGAGACCTTCAGGAGTTCCTGATGGCAGAAGAGTAGTTTCTGGTGGGTTTGGCGGGGGCGTGGCTATCTCTATATACTCGGACCCTGAACACAATAAAGGGGGCATTCTTGGGGAATTCAAGGACGACCCGTGTCGCTGTCTCTCTGAATGTGTGTGTCTGTGTATTTTAACCCCCAGCCCCCTTGCCCGAAGCTCGGTAACTGGGTGCCAGTGCACAGAGCGCAGACACTGGGGCGCTGGTGCGTGGCAAAATTTGGAGGTCTCCACCGAGATATCGGCAATAGAGTCCACTTTGCCTTGAAGAGAACATGTACCAAAAGCAAGGGAAATAAAATGTGGTCCAAGAGGGTAAAACAACTTGCTTCTATGCACCAGTAAACTGTGGAGAAACAGATGAGCCACAGAAATATTTAGCCACTGAGTGACAGAAACCTTGCCTTGTTTGTCTGTTCATTTCTGTTGACTACAATAATATCCCAATCCAAACTTTGGTGAAAGAGTATGAAATGAAGAAAAGCTGAACCACTAAATGGGTAATAGTGCAGATTCTTTTTATCATTGTTAAATTCAGATGGTTTCCTTTAAGAGACAGAAGGCAGCATTAAATAGAGAAGCTTAATACAACTTAGGGGAAAAAAGCATTGGTTTCAACAAATACCTGCCCTTCAAAAACATATCCATGTAAGGTTAGAGTGTTGTGACAGGTGTCAAGTACTCACAGGTACATCTTAGTGAAGATTTCATGATGTAGACTTTCCACATCTTCTAACTAAAACTATAGTAGGCACGATGAAGCATTATCAAAAACAATAGTCAAGAGACACACAGATTCTCTACAAGCCTTCCATCCTCTTACAAAATATTTGCTATAGATATCAGTTACATACCTATAATTTTACCTGTATTTTGCTACAACATAAGGACCTTATATATTTACTCTACCGGAACAAGGAAAAAAAAAACATTTAATACTTATAGGAAATGTATCAAGGTGAAACTGTTGGAATTAGAATTTATTTTTAAAACGTTTCATAATTAAAGGATATGTATCCAGATGAATCTGTGCTGGATCATAAATTTATCCAGGGAATGTAAACCAAATCATGTCGCTCCGCCCTGCTTCTCGTAGCATTTGTTTCAATCGTGCCTGCACATTAGCCAGTTTCTGCTGATCTAAACTGTCCTGGATGGGCCATCTCCCGTAGCAATGCACAGGGATAGGATAAATCACGTACTTAAGCTCCATCAACGGTGTTAAGTGCTCAAGGAGTCTCATGAGCATGGGCATACTAACAGGATTTGAGAAGAAGTTGAGCACTCGGAGCTGGGAACAGCGACTGAGTGCGGGGATTACACCAGCAACCATAGAATCTGTTAAAACACACTGATTAACTGCCAAATGTTGCAAAGTGCCAGAGATTCTATGCAAGATGTTATAAAAGGGCTCATAATCTTCCCAGTCCATCGGATTATGGGTGATATTCAGCAGCTTTAAATGGTTGGCTTGAGGGCACTCAGCTAGAAACTTGAAATCATTGTAAGAGAGTTCACAGAATGTTAAATGTAAGAAATCCAAACTGGTTGGTAGGACTCTGCAGGGAGAAAACAGAAAAGGATTTCTGAAAAATCAGGACTAAAAGAGGGGAACTATATCTATGAATCTAGAACAAACTGTTTTGCACATCATCAGAAAATGATGTGAGCTTTCACACACTTAATGTACTTGTGGATCTGTGAGAGATACATTACCACCCTGGAAAATACTATTTTAACCTCGACAGTATGTACAACATATTCTTATAAAATTGTGTGAAAAACATAGCGAAATGCTATCAACTTAAAAAATACAACAACCAGAAGGGGAGCTATTTCACCTGCTTAGAAGAGAGGGGAAAGAAGGGGCAACCAAATGGAAGTTCCCATTGGCCAGTCCATAAATGACAGCCTCTCCAGTCATGGCCTGAACCTTGGGGGTTTTCCTCATGATGTGACATTACCTTATATGGGTGTATGAATCTGTGTACCTGTGCCAGAACTTAATGCCTTTCAATTTCCCCTCTTTATCTCTCGATGGCCAGAGGAGGGCTGCATTTCTCTTTTGACCTTTATGTTTCTGGAATGAGCACAGTGCCTACACATGCTCACCTGACTACACTTTTTGTAACCCCATTTTTCTCTTCAATTACAGAAAGATACCATTCCATGACTGTTTTTAAACTCCCAGAATTGCCTATGCTGAGGAAGAAGGAGAAAGGATTATGGATAGGTCAAGACTATCTAAGAATTATTTCTTTTATGTTAAAAACTATCTACTATTGGAAATACAGTATCTACCCCATTTGCTCACCGCAGAGCAGTTTCCAGATGATCTGTGAGGACGAAAGAATGAAAATTTAGTTCATTGAGATGGTCCATACACCTAAGATGTGAGACAAAATTCCGGAAGGCTTTCCCATTCAAAGATCTACAAGTGATTCTAGACAGACAAAATCTTCTCAGCTGTCCCACTTGAGCCAGAAGGTTGTTGACATCAACGAGAGAGCCCTGAAATACTGACAAGCTGACTAGACATTTAAGATCTAGATAGTCAAGAATGTTTCTCCTATCACCCAATTCATCGATTTCCAAATCTCGGCAGCATAGATGCAAAGACCCTGAACTCTCTTCCACTTTGTTCAGAAGCAGAGTCAAATATTCATGCTGCCTTAGGGTGATACTACTAACAATGGAAATGTTCACTATTAATTCCATGGGAAGACTAGAAGGTTGAATCTCAGGTTCTGAACTTGCAATACTCTTCCAGGACTGAATCTTCAATATTGAGTGCTCTGAGTGAGCACAGGAGAACAAGCATCCCGGTGACTTAGTACAGATCTTGGGGCAGACGATCTTGCAGCCAGAATCCTCCCTCAAATCTAGGATCCTCAGTTTAGGGATCCTGTAGGGAAAAAAACAACACAAAATATGATGAGGTAGAGACATTAATATAGCCATGAAGGATCAATGAAAATATGTTGTGATAAAATAATCTTTCTTTTTGTTTTTGTCATTTCATACACCAGCTACCAACAAGATTTCGTTATGCAAATACTATATCCTTTACTGTTTTCTGTAATCAATAAATTTCCATAGTGTCTTACTATGTCTGTCTTCATGAAACATCGCAATTATGGATATCTATCAACAGTAGCCTTTCTCACCTCTATTGCAAAATTAAAACCCCTTGTAAGACATCAGAGTTTTTAAGAAAACCTCAACTCATGTACCAACCTCTTACAATGATTTTAAGCATTTGCTATTAACTAACTGAGGGAGATTATCTGGTCCATTCTTGCAGCAGGCTCCAGGATAATATTTTGGCTACTTAGCATATACATCTTATACACATTACTATTGAAAAGCTAAGCTCTTGGCTGTAACACCTGAAGACTATCAATCATGCCCTTCAGTTCAGTGGTTCTTATATGCATAATTTTCCAATGTGGAGACAACATGGTTGAGGCTTAACCATTGCTGTCAGTGTCTTCTTATGCCCATTCAAGAAGGAGACAGCATTGAACAAGATGACAACATTTATCATTAAACAGCACACATTATTTTTTTCTTCAATTTGCCACCATCCTCAGCAGTCTTAACACTCATGCTTTTTTTCTATGTAATAATAACACCATAATACAAATCTGATATCAGTGCCCTCAATTACCTACATCCCATATTTAATATATTAAGAAACTTATTTCCATTGTGATCTCAGGTATTGGACTAAGAGTCCCACATTCTTTATCACTATTTGAATGCACTACCTTTGGAAGTATAGCAGGCTGTGGTGTTACCTCCTCTGTCTTCACATGACTCTATTATACAGGGTCTTACCTAGATCCTGAGTTCTGAACAGGCAGGAATTGAAGACCTTCCAGCATGGCTGTCAGGAGTTTACGATGGGGTTTGCGCACAGTAAATGTGCCAATATGAAGACAAGTAAAGGGCCAAACCTTCACCATTGCCTTCACTATATTTTTATGCACACCCTTGAAGGAAGCACAGAATAGTGGAACAAAAAGGTCCCTTGGGATCTCCTCGAGAGCCTGAATAGTTGCAGTTTCATTTCTCAGGAGTTGAAGTATAGCAAGATCCAGGAGTGTATTTGGTTTCTTGTTGTCCATCTTAATGAACCTGCATAAGGGTGAGAAACATTTAGAAAACTTGACAGATATCCACAGAGTCTTTGCAACAATAGTTGGCAATATAGATAACTATTTGCAGAATAAGTAGTAAAACAGCCACTTCCATTTGAGGGAAAGGAAATTGGTTTGTGTGCCTCTTAAAATCTATTTGTATATGAATAAAAATATAACCAAATTCTCTACATATATATATGCATATGTAAATGAGTATATGTGACACAATGTGAATAGAAATGAGCACTAACTTAGTAGAAGACAATTTTGGTCACCTAGCTACTGGACTCCTGATATTTAATCTCAATAGTATATAAAGCACCACAAAAGAAAGGTTAAATCTATACAAAATTGATAGCATCATTACTAACTTGGAAATAGAATATACTAAGGCATCAAATTAACTGTGATTAAAGCAAAAGTAATGACATTATAGCCCTTGACTATACTGATATTTTGTCTATGATCTACCAAATAAATCTTACCTGAAAATTAAAGAGAAGTCAACCACTAGAGAACTCTTAACTCAGTGAAATGTTCAGACTGAAAAGAGAGTGAGTTCCAGTCTCATCCTGCCTCATATTCCTCTCTAGCCTTGGTATTAGAGGAGTGCATTTCCAGTGCCTGGCCTATATGACTAAATAGTGTGGTTACTGGGATTAAAGGTGTGTCCAAACACTGCCTGGCCTGTATGGCTGACTAGTGTGCCTAGGTCTGCAATCTGATCTTCGGGTAAGCTTTATTTGCTAGATTATCAACAAAATATCACTATACATGACTTGTCATATTTGGTCACCTTTGTGGCATGTGCAGACATAGCAAAATTGCAAGAGATATGCATGAAATAAAATGGTTAGAGTTTTCAAACTGATCTGAGTCTATAGTCAGAAATACTAGTTCCAATATAATCCTAAAATACAAAAACACGTATCCTAAAGATAAAGGGAAAACCACAGTTTAATGAAGCACCTCTCGCAATGATGTCCAGTTAAATCCTACATTCTCTCACAAGGGACCTGCCACCTGGGACCATGGTGATATCTGGGCACGGGTTGCTGCCTATGACCATGTCAGGTTCTATGTGGTCCTGCCACAGTCAGGGTCTCTATTAATGTCTGTGGCCCATGTTGCCACCAAAGACTTCATCAATGTCTGGGGCCTGGTCCTCAACCTATGGCCATGAAGGTGTCTGAGGACTGTGCTTCCACCAGGGACATTCTGATGTTAACGGCCCATGCTGGCACTCTTGAACATGGTGTCATTCAGGCCAGCGATGCTGACTAGGGTCATGCTGGGTTCCTTTTCCCTGCATCTGCCAGGGTCTGGGTTAATGTTTGTTGCTCCTGATTCCACTGCGGGCAAAGCAGATGACTGGGGACAGGTCAGACACCTCAGAGAACATTATGACATGAGGACCATGCTGCTGCCAGGGCCTTATTGATCTGTGTGTATGGTAGTGCCATCTGGTGTCATGAATATGTCTGTAATAGTCTGCTACCTAGGGTCATGTCTGGGTTCACCTTCCTGCAGCAGCTGGGATCTGTGATGATTGATACCCATGGCCCATATTTGTCACACCAACTCCAGTGTCATCTGTGTGACATGACATATGTCATTATGCCGGACGGGAGCTACGTGTCCCATGGGACTAGGCTTCCTGGAGGCCAATGGCAGACAGCCTGGTATTAGCCACCTCTGAGGCATAGATGGGTTTCTCAAGTAGCTGGCTATGTGGGATATGAGCTTTGCACAATTTCTTTCATAATAATGATAGTCTTTATATATACAAGACAAGGATCATTCTCTTCAGGAACAGCTCTGGGATAAGGAAGCACAGTATGGGAATGTATAAGACTACAGCAGAACCTTTGTCATACACAGGGTGTATGATGAGCAAGGGAATAGATGGGTTAATGTTGATGGACAAAGACTGTTATTTTATACTTTGAACTTTATGGATAGGCTTGCTAGATCCCAACCCCCATGATGTCTGCTGCATAAGGAGGTACTAAAAAGTATAGTTCAACAGGTGCAGAGAACTGAGTAGGTATATTTGGTCACTAGATAAAATAAAGGGTTAGGAAGAGGAAGGACCATGATAGTGATAAGGAGACAGAAACTTTCTATTCATAAGATGAAACCACTTGTCTGAGGTTTACAGTCCCAAGGACAAGATTTCCTCTTCTAAGGATGCTTTATGTCTAACACCTGTTCCTGATAATGTACTTTTCTTAAATATTGCTGATGTGACTAATAGAAGCTTTCATACTGTGCCAACCAATGATACATGACCTTCTGATTTGTTCTTTGTTTGAATACTATATAATAAAAACATAAATTCAGTAAAATCGCAGCAGATTCCAACCACACTCTTGTGTGTTGTGTCTGTCTGTCATTCGCCAAACTTGTGCCTTCCTGTTACCAGAACCCTGCTTCTCCCACGGTCTGAGTGGCTCCCCTGAGCCGGTCCGTGGCACGTATTATTAGAAGGGATCAGTAGAATCATGCTGTGCTGAGCCAGTCCCACAATTCACTGGCCCTGGGATAGCTGTCTCTGCCCCTCATTGGATACTACAGCAGGGAAGATGGCCTTACCCCTTTAGGGAGAGCTCACCCCAACACAGGTAAAATGCCACCCACGGCCACAGGTGTGCCCCTCACCTGAGCAACACACTATAGCTGACCCTGTGGTCAGGAAGCAGGTTTGCTGACCCTAAAGGCATGAGAGCAGGAGTTCTGATCCTTCCTCCTCTCATTTGTCACATGGTGGCAAGGGTGAGAGAGAGAATGATGCCCTCCCCCCTCATCATTACCACGTGAGGCAGGTGGGAAAACTGGCCCTGGGTTACAAGAGTTGGAGAGCTAGCCCTAACCCACAGCAGCATTAGTGCAAGAAAGAGCAGGCTCTGCCCCCTTTCTGAGAAACACACTAGAGCTGACCCTGTGGTCTTTGGCAAAAGTGAGCCAACCCCGAGGGCCTGAAAGCAGGAGAGCTGACTCTGTCTGGCCTTGTATGCCCCCTACAGCAATCAGGAGAGAGGGTGCTGCACCTTGCCTGTGAAAAACATTGGAGCTTGCCCTGTGGTGTGAGTGTAGGAGACCGGATCTGAGGACCTGAGCGCAGGAAAACTGGCTCCCCTCCTTACTGTAGCCAACATTGTTTGAACCAGCAGAGGCAGTGCTAGAGAGATCACCTGCTAGTGTTGATGAGGGAAAGAAGGTAGGTGGACCTATACAGCTACCAGTCACTTCACACACCCAGTCCCAGAACCAGCACTATGACTAAGTCCACATCAACCTCCACCTCAACATCCATCTATGAAATTCTGGGGCATGTGAAGAGGACAAACTTACAGATTCAAAGCAGTAGGATCTCCATGACATACAACAACATTGGGATATCTAGGAGGAGCACCAATGAGAGCCCATTATCAGTGGTCTAGCAGAGGCCGCAGCAATGAATACAAGAATAAGAGATAAGGGGGGATGGAATGCATGATGTGAAATCCACAAAGAATCAATAAGGAGGAATAAAGCAAATGACAAACATGAGGTTAAGTAATCTCTATGGAAAAGTGATGTGTTCATATAATTAAAAGAGTAGAAACACTCAAACACAAGCAATAACATGTGCTCAACACTTTTACCAAGGAAGCAGAGTGCACAGCAAGATTTAAAAAGAAAAGTGATCATAAACCCTGATACAGAGAAATAAATCAGAAACACAATTTCATGTACAGTGGTTAATTTCAAAAAGTTATCATGCCGAGGAATAAACTTAACTGATGAGTGAAGTACTTGAACAATAAAAACATTAAAACACTGAAGAAACTGAAAGAGGCGCTAGAATAGTAAAAAGCTTTCCATTCACTTAAATGAACAAAATGACTATGTGAGTGAATGTAATATACAGATGCAAAGCAATGTCTTGCAAAATCCCAATTCTATTTATCTCAAAGGAAAACAAAGTCCCAAAATACAGAGATGAAAACAAAAGATCATAAGTAGCCACAGCAATGCTGGAGGAGGCACAATACATGTTCTCAGATTACACTATGGAGCTAGCAACAAAAATTAATGCAACTGCAAGAATCAAGAAATGTAGACCCATGTGATATAATCAAAGACTCAGAAGTAAATCTGTACAGCCACAGTTACTAATATATTTCTAAGGAAACCAAAAAAACAAACATCGAGGAAAGCTGCTTTAATAAAAGTACTGGTAAAATTGGCTAACTAAATCTAAATGGATGATCATTCATCCTTGTCCCTCATTTTTCCAAAACTAACTCAAATTAGATCAAGGATACTAATTTATGATGGGACATACTGACATCTCTGCAACAAAACTTGATGAAAACCATTGTAACTTGAGGAAAACATAGCCTTTAATCCCAGCAGGCAGAGGCAGGTGGATCTCTATGAGTTCAAGGTCAATCTGGTCCAAAACAGCTAGTTCTAGGGCAGATTCTAAAGCTAAAGAGAACCACATCTTCAAAAAACAAAAACAAAAACAAAACAAAACATTAAAACGAGATCTAGGTACACAATGGCCTTACTAAAAAGAAACTGGAAACAGCTCAGAAAATAACAAGAATTCATGAGGGACATTGCATGAAATAAACAAGCTTCTGCAGTGCAAAGGAAATAAGTAACTGTGACGAGGCAGATATCAGAATGGCAACAGTGCTTTCCCACTATACATCTGACAAGTATAATATCTACACTCTATAAAGAACTCAAAATCTACTTACCACGTACAGGAATCACCAAATAAAAGTGGAAAATGCAGGCAGACGCAGGCGCCCACAGTCGGAGCAAGCAGACACAGGCATGCAACGCAAGCCTCAGGCTGCGGCCGGAACCAGCAGGGACTGGCGCAGTGGCAGAGGACGCAGGTGCCAGGGACCAGCACGCAACACCAAGAGCAGATCACCCCACTACAATTAAATCAAAGAGGTAGGCCTTTGGTTGGCGAGGGCCCTGGCAAACGGGAGCCGGGTCCTGTTCCTGAAAACCCTTCTAAGGGGTGAGAGGGTTCTTGGCCCCCAGCAGGAGCCAGGAAACAGAGAGAGGGCAATTAGTAAGAGAAGCCTCTGGCCAGCAGAGAAACCTGTTCTGATTTTAAAAGACCAATTAGATAGCATTGAAAGGAGGAGATGGGCAGGCGCCAAGGCAGAACTTCACCCAATAATCTGAAAACCAACTGGAAAACACCAGATCCCAAAGATCTTACAACAGAAAGACTTGAACACCCTAACACAGAAGAAGTGGAAAAAATTGACTTTATAAAAGCAATAGAGTCCCTTAAACAACATGTAAAAAACACCCTTATAGAAATGGATGAGAAGTATAACAAAAACAAAAAGTTTGAAGAATTAAGTAAATATGTACATGAGACCCTGGGAAACCAAGAAAAAACGAACAAACAGGTAATGGAAACAGTTCAAGAATTTAAAACTGAAATGGAAGCAAGGAAGAAAACACAAATTGAGGAACAGCTGGATATGGAAAATCTAGGTCAACGAGCAGAGGCTACAGAAACAAGAATAATCAATAGACTACAAGAGATAGAAGAAAGAATCTCAGATTCTGAGGACACCATAGAGAAAATAAATGCACTGATCAGAGAAAACAGCAAAGCCAACAAATTCTCATCACAAAACATTCAAGAAATATGGGACACAATAAAAAGACCAAACCTAAGAATAATAGGAATAGAAGAAGGAGAAGAATCACAGCTCAAAGGCCCAGAAAATATTTTTAACAAAATTATGGAAGAAAACTTTCCCAACATAAAGAAAGATATCCCCTTGAATATTCAAGAAGCATACAGAACACCAAACAGACTGGATCAAAGAAAAACATCCCCTCGCCATATAATAATCAAAACACAAAATATACAGGTTAAAGAAAGAATATTAAGAGCTGCAAAGGAAAAAGGCCAAGTAACCTATAAAGGTAAACCGATCAGAATTACACCTGACTTCTCTATGGAAACCATGAAAGCCAGAAGGTCCTGGATAGAGGTACTTCAAAAGCTAAGAGACCATGGATGCAAACCCAAACTTCTATACCCTGCCAAGCTAGTGTTCACTATCAATGGAGAAAACAAGACATTCCAGGATAAGAACAAATTTAAACAATACGTAGCCACAAATCCAGCTCTACAGAAAGTAATAGAAGGAAAATCGCAACCCAAGGAATCCAACAATGCCAACACTGACTACAATAACTCAGGCATCTAGTGAACCTTCACCAGCACAACTCAAAGAAGGGACACACACACAAACTCTACTACCAAAAAAACAATAAGAATAACCGGAGTAAACAACAATTGGTCATTAATATCACTTAATATTAATGGTCTCAATTCACCTATAAAAAGGCACAGGCTAAGAGATTGGATACGAAAACAGGATCCAACATTCTGCTGTTTGCAAGAAACACATCTCAACCACAAAGACAGGCATCTACTCAGAGTAAAAGGTTGGGAAAAGGTCTTTCAAGCAAATGGTCCTAAGAAAAAAGCAGGTGTGGCCGTGCTAATTTCCAACAAAACGGACTTCAAACTAAAATCAATCAGAAGAGATCGAGAAGGACACTTTATACTCATAACAGGAACAATTCATCAGGATGACATCTCAATTCTGAATATCTATGCCCCTAATATAAAAGCACCCACTTATATAAAAGAAATATTACTAGAACTCAAGGCAGACATCAAACCACACACACTAATAGTAGGAGACTTCAACACACCTCTCTCTCCAATGGACAGGTCAATCAGACAGAAACCTAATAGAGAATTAAGAGAATTACTGGAGGTAATGAAACAAATGGACTTAACAGACATCTATAGAACACTCCACCCAAATAGGAAAGAATATACCTTCTTCTCTGCAGCTCATGGAACCTTCTCAAAAATTGACCATATACTCGGAAACAAAGGAAGCCTCCACAGATACAAAAGAATATCAGTGTCCACCTGTGTCTTATCAGATCACCACGGATTAAAGTTAGAAGGCAACAACAATGCTGCCCCCAGAAAGCCGACAAACTCATGGAAACTGAACAATCAACTACTGAACCACACCTGGGTGAAGGAAGAAATTAAGAAGGAAATTAAAGTCTTCCTTGAATTTAATGAAAATAAAGAGACAACATACTCAAACCTATGGGACACGATGAAAGCAGTGCTAAGAGGAAAGTTCATAGCACTAAGTGCCCACTTAAAGAAAACGGAGAAAGCATACATTGGGGACTTAACAGCACACCTGAAAGCTTTAGAAAAAAAAGAAGCAGATGTGCCCAGAAGGAGTAGAAGACTGGAAATAATCAAACTGAGGGCAGAAATCAACAAAATAGAAACACAGAAAACAGTCCAAAGAATCAATGAAACAAAAAGTTGGTTCTTGGAGAAAATCAACAAGATAGACAAACCCCTATCCAAACTAATTAAACAACAGAGGGAGAACACGCAAATAAATAAGATCAGAAATGAAAAGGGGGACATAACCACAGACACAGAGGAAATTCAGAGAATCATTAGATCTTACTACAGGAGCCTGTATGCCACAAAACTGGAAAATACAAAAGAAATGGACATCTTTTTAGATAAGTACCATATACCAAAGCTAAACCAAGACCAGGTGAAAGATCTAAATAGACCTGTTAGTCGCGAAGAACTTGAAGCAGTTATCAAAAATCTGCCCTCTAAAAAAAGCCCAGGACCAGATGGTTTCAATGCAGAATTCTACCAGAACTTCCAAGAAGAGCTAATACCTATTCTCCTTAATGTATTTCACAGTATAGAAACAGAAAAGTCATTGCCAAATTCCTTTTATGAAGCTACAGTTACCCTGATACCAAAACCACACAAAGACCCAACCAAGAAAGAGAACTACAGGCCTATCTCACTCATGAATATCGACGCAAAAATTCTTAATAAAATACTGGCAAACCGAATTCAAGAACACATTAGAAAAATTATCCATTATGATCAAGTAGGCTTCATCCCAGAGATGCAGGGCTGGTTCAACATACGCAAATCTATCAATGTAATCCACCATATAAATAAAATGAAAGAAAAAAACCATATGATCATTTCATTAGATGCTGAAAAAGCATTCGACAAAATCCAACACCCCTTTATGATAAAGGTATTGGAGAGACTAGGGATACAAGGGTCATACCTAAATATAATAAAAGCTATTTACAGCAAACCGACAGCTAACATTAAATTAAACGGAGAAAAACTCAAAGCCATCCCACTAAAATCAGGAACAAGACAAGGATGTCCACTCTCTCCATACCTCTTCAATATAGTGCTTGAAGTTCTAGCAATAGCAATAAGACAACATAAGGGGATCAAAGGGATTCGTATTGGAAAGGAAGAAGTTAAGCTTTCGTTATTTGCAGATGATATGATAGTATACATAAGCGACCCCAAAAACTCTACCAAAGAACTCCTACAGCTGATAAACACCTTCAGTAATGTGGCAGGATACAAGATCAACTCGAAAAAATCAGTTGCCTTCCTATACAGTAAGGATAAGGAAACAGAGAGGGAAATCAGAGAAGCATCACCTTTCATGATAGCCACAAAGAGCATAAAATATCTTGGGGTAACCCTGACCAAGGAAGTGAAAGATCTATATGACAAGAACTTTAAGACTTTGAAGAACGAAATAGAAGAAGACACCAGAAAATGGAAGGATCTCCCTTGCTCTTGGATTGGGAGGATCAACATAGTAAAAATGGCAATTCTTCCAAAAGCAATATATAGATTCAATGCAATCCCCATCAAAATCCCATCAAAATTCTTCACAGATCTGGAGAAGACAATAATCAACTTTATATGGAAAAATAAAAAACCCAGGATAGCCAAAACAATCTTATACAATAAAGGAACGTCTGGAGGCATTACCATCCCTGACTTCAAACTCTATTACAGAGCTACAGTATTAAAAACAGCTTGGTATTGGCATAAAAACAGAGAAGTCGACCAATGGAACCGTATAGAAGACCCTGACTTTAATCCACAAACCTATGAGCACCTGATTTTCGATAAAGGAGCTAAAACTATACAATGGAAAAAAGAGAGCATCTTCAACAAATTGTGCTGGCAAAACTGGATTTCAATCTGTACAAAAATGAAAATAGATCCATGTCTGTCACCATGCACAAAACTCAAGTCCAAGTGGATTAAAGACCTCAATATCAGTCTGAACACACTGAACCTGATAGGAGAGAAAGTGGGAACTACACTACAACAAGTGGGCACAGGAGACCGCTTCCTACGTATAACATCAGCAGCACAGACAGTAAGGGCCTCATTGAATAAATGGGACCTCATGAGACTGAGAAGCTTCTGTAAAGCAAAGGACACTGTCGCTAAGACAGAAAGGCAACCCACTGACTGGGAGAAGATCTTCACCAACCCCGCAACTGACAAAGGTCTGATCTCCAAAATATATAAAGAACTTAAGAAACTAGACTGTAAAAGGCTAATCAACCCAATTATAAAATGGGGCACTGAGCTGAACAGAGATCTCTCAACAGAAGAAGTTCAAATGGCCAAAAGACACCTAAGGTCATGCTCAACTTCCTTAGCGATCAGGGAAATGCAAATCAAGACAACTTTAAGATACCATCTTACACCTGTCAGAATGGCTAAAATCAAAAACACCAATGATAGCCTATGCTGGAGAGGTTGTGGAGAAAGGGGTACACTTATCCATTGCTGGTGGGAATGCAAACTTGTACAACCACTCTGGAAAGCAGTGTGGCGGTTTCTCAGAAAATTTGGGATCAACCTACCCATGGACCCAGCAATACCACTCTTGGGAATATACCCAAGAGAGGCCTTATCATGCAACAAAAATATATGCTCTACTATGTTCATAGCAGCATTGTTTGTAATAGCCAGAACCTGGAAACAACCTAGATGCCCCTCAATTGAAGAATGGATGAAGAAAGTATGGAATATATACATATTAGAGTACTACTCAGCAGTAAAAAACAAGGACTTCTTGAAGTTTGCAGGCAAATGGATGGAAATAGAAAACACTATCCTGAGTGAGGTAAGCCAGACCCAAAAAGAGGAACATGGGATGTACTCACTCATATTTGGTTTCTAGCCATAAATAAAGGACATTGAGCCTATAATTCGGGTTCTTAGAGAAGCTAAATAAGAAGGAGAATCCAAAGAAAAACATACAGGCATCCTCCTGAATATTAACCTTCATCAGGCGATGAAAGGAGACAGAGAAAGAGACCCACATTGGAGCACCGGACTGAAATCTCAAGGTCCAAATCAGGAGCAGAAGGAGAGAGAGCAAGAGCAAGGAACTCAGGACCGCGAGGGGTGCACCCACAAACTGAGACAATGATGATGTTCTATTGGGAACTCACCAAGGCCAGCTGGCCTGGGTCTGAAAAAGCCTGGGTTAAAACCGGTCTTGCTGAACATAGCAGACAATGAGGACTACTTAGACCTCAAGAACAATGGCAATGGGTTTTTGATCCTACTGCACGTATTGGCTTTGTGGGAGCCTAGGGAGTTTGGATGCTCACCTTACTTGACCTGGATGGAGGAGGGTGGTCTTTGGACTTCCCACAAGGCAGAGAACCCTGATTGCTCTTTGGGCTGACGAGGGAGGGGGACTTGATTGGGCGAGGGGGACGGAAAGAGGAGGCGGCGGTGGGGAAGAGACAGAAATCTTTAATAAATAAATAAATTAAAAAAAAAGAACATTGAAAAAAAGAAAAAAAAAGTGGAATATGCACTTGGCAGTTCTCACAGTAATACAAAATGCTAATACATGGATTCAATATGCTAACCATATCTGTTAGATAAATGATCATTAAAAACATACTGAAATCATAGCTTCTCTAGTTAGAGAGGGAAAAATTAAGAGAAGAAATAAATAATAAATTGACTGGATTAAAATTTCTTGTTCTCCACCCATCTTCCTTCTTTTACAATCCCTTTACTCCACCCAATCAGTACACATTTTACTTTTCTTACATATGTAGATTATATGTAATGAAATAAATATATATGTGTGTAGGTGTTGTAATAAAATGCAATATTGCATACACTACACTGAAATCTTAGTGAGTCATATCAAAATTGAGAGGAATTTGGAAAATATCCCTGACCAAGAATCTTCAAATATATTGAATCTGCATAGTCCAGTGAAGACTGAGGAATTATTCTACTAGAATTGACTATGGATAAATGATGACTAAATTCACTGAAGTATCTTGAGTGGAATTTTGGAATGCAATGACAATAGTATTTGAATAGACCATAAAATTCAATTGAAATATTTAATTAACTCATTATCACTTTAGTAAGATAGATCTCTTTGATTTTGGTAATTTTTAACTCTGTAAGTTGTACTATACTAGGCAAACTCGGGTGAACAATTTCCATGCACCTAGAATCTTTGACTAATTTAAAGGATAATAATGGGTCATGTTTTGAGAAACAAAACTGTAATACCACCACTATGGATAAAGAATCAAGGATCATAAAGGTCAGTGAGCCATTACATAGCAACAGTGTCTGATAAAGTTCCAATGCATTTCCAAAGTACCAGAGCTCATTATAATAAAAGAAATCACACTCATCTATAACAGTTATGAAACATAGGTACATGACCATGTAGTAGTTCTTTAGATGTAAAAATCAAGTTAAAATAATTATTGTAGAAAAGAAACACACATCTACACAATTCAGTCCTTACAGTTTTAAAGGACTCGCATATAAAAGACATCTCAGCATGTTATCCCAGGTTGAGGAAGAATTCCATATCCTCATACCAGAGCTGTAGAAACACCACCAAGTCATTCTCAGGAATATAAATCTTTGAAGAGGAGGAAGAAGGATGTATGGAGAACATTAAAGAAGGAGTAGGGAATAGCTAGTCACATAATTGAAGCTAACACCACCTCAGGAGAAAACACTATCTCCCGAGAAACAGCCACCTCAAAAGATACCTGTGATACACGCGACTGATTCAGAATCACTCCGCGATCATTCACGAAGATCACAGATTCATCTCTCTCTACCCTGGCAATTTAACTTCAGTTTAACTTATTAAAAGAGACTACTGCAGTTTACCTATGACTGAGGGTCCATTAAATCCTCTGACTTTCAATGTTCTCAACCGTAGCAGTCTTTCATCCTTCAAGATACATTTGCCATGGTGGGGACCCCAGACACTTCATGGCAAGTGACCCAAGCAAAGGTTCCTTCTTCTATTTAAAGCAGCCGCTGGAGAATTCTGATTGGCTCATCGGATGTCAGCTGACTTGTCACAATACCCTTTTGTTAAGTGGAACCATGGGTTGCATTGCCAGCAGGACCAAAGTATGTGCCCATCTGTTTCCCAAGATAGCCTTAGATAAGAACATTCTCTATTAAAAAATAAAGCCATTTCCTGGCTACAGTTTCTACCAGGCCCAGTCTCAAATGCTGATAATGAGCAGAATAAGCGGGCACAGTAGCAAAAGTTTTTCATTTAAAACTCAAGAAGTACTTATTGGAAACCACAGTCCTAAATTTAGCATTCTATTTTATCTCTTTTTTTAAAAATAACCACTTCTTTATTATTAATCACTTCACATTCCTGGCCCCACTTCCCTTTTAGAGAGCTGATTTAGTGGCAACAATCCTGCTACCCCTTGTTTTTAATTAATTATTTTATTTATTTATTAAAGATTTCTGTCTCTTCCCCGCCACCGCCGCCCATTTCCCTCCCCTCCCCCAATCAAGTCCCCCTCCCTCGTCAGCCCAAGGAGCAATCAGGGTTCCCTGCCCTGTGGGGAGTCCTGGGACCACCCACCTCCATCCAGGTCTAGTAGGGTGAGCATCCAAACTGCCTGGGCTCCCACAAAGCCAGTTCGTGCAGTAGGATCAAAAACCCATTGCCATTGTTTGTGAGTTCTCAGTAGTCCTCATTGACCTCTATGTTCAGCGAGTCCGTTTTTTTTTTTTAAATTGAGAAAAGGAAAAAAAAGTTTCCGCCTCCTTCCAGCCTTCCATTTCCCTCCCCCTCCTCCCACCGTTCTCCCCCTCCCCCCACTCCTCTCCCCCTCCCTCTCCAGTCCAAAAAGCAGTCAGGGTTCCTTGCCTTGTGGAAAGTCTAATGTCCTCCCCTCTCCGTCCATGTCTAGGAAGGTGAACATCCAAACTGGCTAGGCTCCCACCAAGCCAGAACATGAAGTAGGATCAAAACCCCATGCCATTGTCCTTGGCTTCTCATCAGCCCTGATTGTTCGCCATGATCAGAGAGTTCGGTTTTATCCCATGCTTTTTCAGTCACAGTCCAGCTGGCCTTGGTGAGCTCCCAATAGATCAGCCCCACTGTCTCAGTGGATGGGTGCACCCCTCATAGTCCTGACATCCTTGCTCGTGTTCTCCCTCCATCCGCTCCTCATTGGGACCTTGGGAGCTCAGTCCAGTGCTCCAGTGTGGGTCTCTGTCTCTATTTCCATCCATCACCAGATGACGGTTCTATGGTGATATGGAAGATATCCGTCAGTATTGCTATAGGGTCATTTCAGGTTCCCTATCCTCAGCTTCCCAAGGGACTAACTGGGGATATCGCCTTGGGATCCTGGGAGCCACTCTAAGTTCAAGTCTCTTGCCAACCTTAAGGTGGCTGGCTCCCTTAACTAAGATATGTGCTTCCCTGCTCCCCTATCCATTCTTCCCCTATCCCAATCTTCCTGTTTCCCCAAGTTCCCCCAATCCTCCCCTTTGCGCTTTTCTCTCCCCGTTCCCCCTTATACCCAACCCACCGCACCCCCAAGATCTCAATTTTCTCCCCGGCAATTTTGTCTACTCCCCATAGCCAAGAGGATAACTATATGATTTTCCTTGGGTTCACCTTCTTATTTAGCTTCTTTAGGTCCACCAGGTATGCCCTCCGTGACCTTTATTAATGGCTAGAAACCAATTATGAGTGTGTTCCTGGGTTTAGTGGGATGGCTTTGAGTTTCTCTCCATTTAATTTGATGTTAGCTGTCGGCTTGCTGTATGTAGCTTTTATTATATTTAGGTATGACCCTTGTATCCCTAGAAACCATCTTTTTGGGTCTGGGTTACCTCACTCAGGATAGTGTTTTCTATTTCCATCCATTTGCATGCAAAATTCGAGAAGTCATTGTTTTTTACTGCAGGATAGTACTCTAATGTGTATATATTCCACACTTTCTTCATCCATTCTTCCATTGAAGGACATCTAGGTTGTTTCCAGGTTCTGGCTATTACAAATAATACTGCTATGAACATAGTTGAACAAATGCTTTTGTCATATGATAGGGCATCTCTTGGGTATCTTCCCAAGAGTGGTATTGCTGGGTCCAGGGGTAGGTTGATCCCGAATTTCCTGAGAAACCGAAACACTGATTTCCAAAGTGGTTGCACAAGATTGCATTCCCACCAGCAATGGATGAGGGTACCCCTTCCTCCACAGCCTCTCCAGCAAAGGCTATCATCGGTGCTTTTGATTTTAGCCATTCTGACAGGTGTGAGATGATATCTCAAAGTTGTTTTGATTTGCATTTCCCTGATTGCTAATGAGGTTGAGCATGACCTTAGGTGTCTTTTGGCCATTTGAACTTCTTCTTTTGAGAATTCTCTGTTCAGTTCAGTGCCCCATTTTTTAATTGGGTTAATTAGCATTTTAGAGTCTAGTTTCTTGAGTTCTCTATATATTTTGGAGATCAGACCTTTGTCTGTTGCGGGGTTGGTGAAGATCTTCTCCCAGTCAGTAGGTTGCCTTTTTGTCTTAGTGACAGTGTCCTTTGCTTTACAGAAGCTTCTCAGCTTTAGTAGGTCCCATTTATTCAATGTTGTCCTTAGTGTCTGTGCTGCTGGGGTTATACTTAAGAAGCGATCTCCTGTGCCCATCTGTTGTAGGGTACTTCCCACTTTCTCTTCTATCAGGTTCAGTGTGTTCGGACTGATATTGAGGTCTTTGATCCATTTGGACTTGAGTTTTGTGCAAGGTGATAGATATGGGTCTAATTTCAATCTTCTACAGGTTGACATCCAGTTGTGCCAGCACCATTTGTTGAAGATGCTTTCTTTCTTCCATTGTATACTTTTAGCTCCTTTGTCGAAAATGAGGTGTTCATAGGTTTGGGGATTAAATTCCGGGTCTTCTATGCGATTCCATTGGTCGACTTCTCTGTTTTTATGCCAATACCACACTGTTTTCATTACTGTAGCTCTGTGATAGAGTTTGAAGTCAGGGATGGTAATGCCTCCAGAAGATCCTTTATTGTATAGGATTGTTTTGGCTATCCTGGGTTTTTTATTTTTCCATATAAAATTGATTATTGTCCTCTCAAGATCCGTGAAGAATTTTGATGGGACCTTGATAGGAATTGCATTGAATCTATAAATTGCCTTTGGTAGAATTGCCATTTTTACTATGTTGATCCTCCCAATCCAAGAGCAAGGGAGGTCCTTCCATTTTCTGATATCCTCATCAATTTCTTTCTTCAATGCTTTAAAGTTCTTGTCAAATAGATCTTTTACTTCCTTGGTTAGAGTTACCCCGAGATATTTTATGCTGTTTGTGGCTATTGTGAAAGGTGAAGCTTCTCTGATTTCCCTCTCTGCTTCCATATCCTTTGTGTATAAGAGGGCGACTGATTTTTTGGAGTTGATCTTGTATCCTGCCACATTACTAAAGGTATTTATCAGCTGTAAAAGTTTCTTGGTGGAGTTTTGAGGGTCACTTATGTACACTATCATATCATCTGCAAATAACGAAAGTTTAACTTCTTCCTTTCCAAGTCAAATCCCCTTGATCCCCTTATGTTGTCTTATTGCTATTGCTAGAACTTCAAGCACTATGTTGAAGAGGTATGGCGAGAGTGGGTTTCTGAGTTTAGTGTTCCTGAGTTTAGTGGGATGGCTTTGAGTTTCTCTCCGTTTAATTTGATGTTAGCTGTCGGCTTGCTGTATATAGCTTTTATTATATTTAGGTATGACCCTTGTATCCCTAGTCTCTCCAAGACTTTTATCATAAAGGGATGTTGAATTTTGTCAAATACTTTTTCAGCATCTAATGAAATGATCATATGGTTTTTTTCTTTCAGCTTATTTATATGATGGATTACATTGATAGATTTTCGTATGTTGAACCAGCCCTGCATCTCTGGGATGAAGCCTACTTGATCATAATGGATAATTTTTCTAATGTGTTCTTGGATTCGGTTTGCCAGTATTTTGTTGAGGATTTTTGCGTCGATGTTCATGAGTGAGATTGGCCTGTAATTCTCTTTCTTGGTTGAGTCTTTGTGTGGTTTTGGTATCAGAGTGACTGTAGCTTCATAAAAGGAATTTGGCAATGACTCTTCTGCTTCTATATTGTGAAATACATTAAGGAGTATAGGTATTAGGTCTTCTTGGAAGTTCTGGTAGAATTTCGCATTGAAACCATCAGGTCCTGGGCTTTTTTTGGTAGGGAGGTTTTTGATAACAGCTTCTAGTTCTTCGTGACTAACAGGTCTATTTAGGTTGTTCACCTGGTCCTGGTTTAACTTTGGTATATGGTATTTATCTAAAAACGTGTCCATTTCTTTTACATTTTCCAGTTTTGTGCCATACAGGCCTTTGTAGTAAGATCTAATGATTCTTTGAATTTCCTCTGTGTCTGTGGTTATGTCCCCCTTTTCATTTCTGATCTTATTAATTTGCATATTCACTCTCTGGCGTTTTATTAGTTTGGATAGGGGTTTATCAATCTTGTTGATTTTCTCCAGGAACCAGCTTTTTGTTTCATTGATTCTTTGGATTGTTTTCTGTGTTTCTATTTTGTTGATTTCAGCCCTCAGTTTGATTATTTCCAGTCTTCTACTCCTCCTAGGTGAGTCTGCTTCTTTTTTTTTCTAGAGCTTTCTGGTGGGCTGTTAAGTCTCCAATGTTTGCTTTCTCTGTTTTCTTTAAGTGGACACTTAGTGCTATGAACTTTCCTTCCAAGATTGCTTTCATAGTGTCCCATAAGTTAAAGTATGTCGTTTCTTTATTATCATTGAATTCAAGGAAGACTTTAATTTCTTTCTTTATTTCTTCCTTAATCCTGGTATGGTTCAGTAGTTGACTGTTCAGTTTCCATGAGTTTGTAGGCTTTCTGGGGGTAGCATTGTTGTTGAATTCTAACTTTAAGCCATCGTGATCTGATAAGACACATGTGGTTACTAATATTTTTTTGTAACTGTGGAAGCTTGCTTTGTTACCGAGTATGTGGTCAATTTTTGAGAAGGTTCCATGAACTGCAGAGAAGACGGGATATTCTTTCCTGTTTGGGTGGAATATTCTATAGATGTCTGTTAAGTCCAATTGATTCATTACCTCTATTAATTCTCTAATTTCTCTGTTAGGTTTCTGTCTGATTGACATGTCCATTGGTGAGAGAGGAGTGTTGAAGTCTCCTACTATTAGTGTGTGTGGTTTGATGGCTGCCTTGTGTTTTAGTAATGTTTCTTTTATCTACGTGGGTGCTTTTATATTAGGGGCATAGATATTCAGGATTGAGACTTCCTCCTGATGAATTGTTCCTGTTATGAGTATAAAATGTCCCTCTCCATCTCTTCTGATTGATTTAAGTTTGAAATCAACTTTGTTAGAAATTAGTATGGCCACACCTCCTTGTTCTTAGGTCCATTTGCTTGATAAGCCTTTTCCCATCCCTTTACTCTGAGTAGGTGCCTGTCTTTGTGTTTGAGGTGTGTTTCTTGTAAACAGAAGAATGTTGGATCCTGCTTTCGTATCCAATCTCTTAGCCTATGCCTTTTTATAGGTGAGTTGAGCCCATTGACATTAAGTGATATTAATGACCAGGAGTTGTTAACTCCGGTCACATTTTTGTATTAGAGTTCGTATGCATCCCTTCTTTGAGTTGCGCTGGTGAAGGGGCTCTAGACGTCTGAGTTATTGTGGTCATTGTTGGACTCCTTGGTTAGTGATTTTCCTTCTATTACTTTCTGTAAGGTTGGATTTGTGGCTACGTATTGTTTAAATTTGTTTTTATCCTGGAATTTTTTTTTTCTCCATTTATAGTGAATGAAAGCTTGGCTGGGAATAGTAGGCTGGGCTTGCAACCATGGTCTCTTAATTTTTGCAGTACATCTATCCAGGACCTTCTGACTTTCATGGTTTCCAAAGAGAAGTCAGGTGTAAGTCTGATAGGTTTACCTTTGTAAGTAACTTGGCCTTTTTCTTTTGCGGTTCTTAACATTCTTTCTTTATTCTGTATGCTTTGTGTTTTGATTATTATATGGCGATGGGATTTTTTTTTTTTTTTTGATCCAGCCCATTCGGTGTTCTGTATGCTTCTTGAACCTTCTTAGCTACATCTTTC
>NW_026068143.1:539360-552132 GCF_014885135.2 Alexandromys fortis | reverse complement strand
TCGGGATCCCTTGATTCTGGTGATGTCATGTTGCCTTTCAGGTTGTTGGAGGAAGTCTTGCATTGGCGCCTTCCCATCTCCTCCTTCAAATGGAGTCAGGAGAGGCCTGGTGTCTTGGTCCAGTCTTTGCTGTGACTGAGTCTCTGGGTGTATCTCTTCAGTGTAGAAGCAGGGACCGTCCTATCGAGCTGAACTCCTCAGCACCCAAACATGGACGACCGTCCAGATTGAACTCCTCAGCACAGTTCTCGGTGGGTTGTGGATGCAAGCCCAAGTCTCTCCTGGTGCTGGGCTTGGATATCCTTGCTGCTTGGTTGGCTCGTAAACAAAGGGCCTACCTTGCTTGCTGCAGGCAGTCTATTGAGACAAAGGAGCTACCACCCTCCCGGTTGTCCACCCGATTCAGATTCGGTCCCAGCGCCCAAACAGGCTGAGCTGGGAGATGTTATGTGGTCAAAGAGAGGAGGGAGACAGATGGAGGGGGGGAGGGTTGTGGATGCAAGCTGGGTGGGATAGGAAGAGCGAGGAGGTATCGGGCAGTACAGCCCCTGCAGGGTGACTAGAAAGAGTAGGAGGGATGAGGAACGTCTGAGTTCCCTGTCCCGGGTTGCTGCTGTGGTCAGAAACTCACTCACCCCAATGTTGTTTCTCCTGGTGCCCGGCTCAGATCTCCTTTCTGCTTGGGTGTCTCGTAAACAAAGGGCCTACCTTGCTTGCTGCAGGCAGGCTATTGAGACAAAGGAGCTACCACCCTCCCTGTTGCCCTCCCTATTCGGATTCGGTCCCAGCGCCCGAACAGGCTGAGCTGGAGATGTTATGTCTATGCCCCAAAATATTAACATGGAAACTGTATTCTTTTAAGCAGTGCCTGACCCAATAACTCCAGCCTCTTAATAGCTAATTCTCACATCTTGATTAACCCATTTTTAATAATCTGTGTAGCACCACAATGTGGTGTCTTACCGAGAAAGATTCAAAATGTCTGACCTGGTGGCTGGCTCCATCGCATCTGACCAGAGAAGAGAGGCATGGCAATTGCCTAACTTCCTCCCAGGATTCTATTCTGTTTATTCCGCCTACCTAATTTTCGGTCCTGTCAAAGGGCCAAGGAAGTTTCTTTTTTTATTACTTTATTTATTTATTTATTAAAGATTTCTGTCTCTTTCCCACTGCTGCCTCCCCTTTCCCTCCCCCTCCTCCAGTCAAGTCCCCCTCCCTTGTCGGCCCAAAGAGCAATCAGGGTTCCCTGCGCTGTGGCAAGTCAAAGGACCACCCACCTCCATCCAGGTCAAGTAAGGTGAGCATCCAAACTGCCTAGGCTCCCACAAAGCCAATACATGCAGTAGGATCAAAAACCCATTGCCATTGTTCTTGAGGTCTCAGTAGTCCTCATTGTCCACTATGTTCAGCGAGTCTGGTTTTAACCCAGGCTTTTTCAGGCCCAGGCCAGCTGGCCTTGGTGAGTTCCCGATAGAACATCCCCATTGTCTCAGTGTGTGGGTGTACCCCTCGCAGTCCTGAGTTCCTTGTTCGTGCTCTCTCTCCTTCTGCTCCTGATTTGGACCTTGAAGCCAGACCCAAAAAGAGGAACATGGGATGTACTCACTCATATTTGGTTTCTAGCCATAAATAAATGACATTGAGCCTATAATTCACGTTCTTAGAGAAGCTAAATAAGAAGGAGAACCCATAGAAAAACATATAGGCATCCTCCTGAATACTAACCTTTATCAGGCTATGAAAGGAGACAGAGACAGAGACCCACATTGGAAGTTTCTTTATTAACCAATGAAATCAATTCAAAACAGAAGACCCTCCCACATCACAAATGGATTAAAGACCTCAATATAATTCTGACCACACTGAAGCTGATAGAAAGGAAAGTAGAAAGTAGTCTGCATAGGGGATCACTTCCCACATATAACCCCAGTAGCACAGACAATAAAAGCACAATGAATAAGTGGGACCCCTTGAAACAGCGAAGCTTCTGTAATGCAAAAGACACTGTCATTATGACAAAATGGCAACCCGTTGAATAGGAGATCTTCACCAACCCCACATCAAAGATCTGATCTCCAAAATATAAAAAGAACTGTAGAAACTAGACAATAAAACTCTAATTAACCCAATTAAAAAGGGGTACTAAATAGAGAATTCTCAACAGAAGAAGTTCAAATAGTCAAAAGACACTTAAGGTCATGCTCAACCTCCTTAGTGATCAGGGAAATGCAAATGAAAACAACTTTGAGATACCATCTTACACCTATCAGAATGGCTAAAATCAAAAACACCAATGATAGCCTATTCTGGAGAGGCTGTGGAGTAAGGTGAACACGCTTCCATTGCTGGTGGGAATGCAAACTTGTGCAACCACTTTGGAAATCAGTGTGGCGGTTTCTCATATAACTGAGAGTCAATTTACCTCAGGATCCCGCAATTCCACTCTTGGGAATATACCCAAGAGATGCCCAATCATACTACAAAAGCATTTGTTCAACTATTTTCATAGCAGTACTATTTGTAATAGCCAGAACCTGGAAAAAACCTAGGTGTCCCTCAATAGAAGAATGGATAAAGAAGGTGTGACAAATATACAATTTAGTGTTATACTCAGTGGTAAAAAAAAAACAATGACATCTTGAATTTTGCATGCAAATGGGTGGAATTAGAAAACACTATCCTGAGTGAGATAACCCAGTCCCCCAAAAAGGAATATGGTATGTACTCACTTGTAAGTGGATTCTAGCTATAAAGAAAGGACATTGAGCCTATAGTTCCTTATCCTAGATAAGATAAATAAGAAGATGTACTCAAAGAAAAACATATATTTATCCTCCTAGATATTGGAAGTAGACAAGATCACTAGATAAATGTTGGGAGCAGTGTGGTGGGGGTGGGTTGGGGGAAGTGGAGATCAGGAGGGAGGTGATTAAAGGGGGAGGATTAGGGAGAACTTGGGGGAATGGGATGCTTGAGATGGAGGAAAGGTGGATATGTGAGCATGGAAGAAGATATCTTAATTAAAGGAGCCATTTTAGGGTTGGCAAGAGACTTGGCTCTAGAGGGGTTCCCAGGTGTCCAAGGGGATTTCGCCAGCTAGGTTCTTGGGCAGCAGAGGAGAGGGTACCTGAACTGGCCTTTTCCCATAGCCACACTGATAAATATCTTGCATATCACCATAAAAACTTCATCTGCCGAGGGATGGAGATAGAGACAGAGACCCACATTGGAGTACTGGACTCAGCGCCCAAGGCCCAGATGAAGAGCAGAAGGTGGGAGAACATGAGCAAGGAAGTCAGGCCAGCAAGGGGTGCGTCCACCCACAGAGACTGCTGGACTGATCTAATGGGAGCTCACAAAGGCCAGCTGGACTGGATCTGAATGAGCATGTGATCAAACCCAACTCTCTGAATGTGGCTGACAATGAGGACAGACTGAAATGCCAATGATAATTACACAGGATTTTGATTCTACTGCATGTACTGGCATTTTGGGAGCCTAGTCTGTTTGGATGCACATCTTCCTAGACCAGGATCTGGGTGGGGCTTGAACTTCCCACAGGGCAGGGCACCCTGACTTCTCTTAAGACTGGAGAGGAGGGGAAGAGTGAGTGGAGGGAGTAGGAGAGAAATGGGAGGAGGGGAGGAGGTGGAATTTGTAATAAATAAAATAAAATGAAGGCATTTTCAACAACAACAACAACAAAAAGATGACATCTTGAATTTTGCATACTATTGGATGGAAGTAGAAAACACTAATCCTGAGTGAGATAACTCAGATCCAAAAAATGAATATGGTATGTACTCACTCCTTAGTGGATTCTAGCAATAAACAAAGGACATTGAGCCTATAGTTCAGCATCCTGGAGAAGCTAAGTAATAAGGTGAACCCATAGAAAAACATATATAGGGCCACCTGGAAACTAGAAGCAGACAAGATCACCCTGCAATAGTTGCAAGCATGACAATGGGGAATAGAAGGAAAGGGAGAGGGAAGAACTGGAGAGTTTGGAAGAGCTTGGTCGAGTGAGATAGTTTAGATGGAAAAAAGACAGATACGGGAGCAAGGAAGGAGATATCTTAATTGAGGAAGACATTTTAGTTTGGGCAAGAGGCTTGGCTCTGTGGGGCAGATCCCTAGAGTCCACAGGGATGAACCCAGTTAGGACCTTATGACCTTGGATGAGAGGGTACCTGAACTGACCTTGTCCTGTAATCAGATTGATGACTATCTTAAATATCACCCTAGAACCTTCATCTGGTGAATGATGGAGACAGAAACAGATACCCACACCAGATCACTGGACTGAGCCTGCAAGGTCCATTTGAAGAGTAGAAGGAGGGAGAATATGAACAAGGAAGTCAGGAAATGAGGGGTTGTTTAACCCACTGAGACAGTGTACCTGAGCTAATGGGAGCTCACCAACTACATCTGGACTGGGAATCAATGAGCATGGGATGAAACTTGTCCCTCTGAATGTAGTTGACAGTTGGGCAGACTGAGAGGCCAATGACAATGGCACTTGGATTTGTCTCTCTTGCATGTACTGCCTCTTTGCGATGCTATTCTCTTTAGATGCATACCTTGTTCAGCCTGGATGTAGTAGAGAGGGCCTTGGACTTCCTACAGGACAGGGTGCCTTTCCCTCTCTCAGGACTGGAGGTGTGGGGGAACTGGGAGGGAAGTGGGGGTAGGGAGGAAATGGGAATTTTGATTGGTATTATTTTAAAAGTAATAAACAATTTTCAAATGAGACTTTTAATCTATATACTTACATCTGATATATTCATAATGCTCTTCTGATATTGGAGACTGTTCCTTATATAGGGACTGGCAATAAACAAGTTAAGATATAGTGTCAGTGATTCTGGAGGCCATACATCATAGAAAGTTAACATGTTTTGTGGGATATATCAGAGCACATTAAAATCTTCCTGGTCCATTAGCTGAAGGTAATGCTTTAGCTGAATAACTTACAAAAATATTTGCTCTATCTCAGATTGAGCTTTCTCAGCAGTGACATGCTTTGCAAGATCAAAATAGTTTAAGAAAGCATTTCAATTGACCAGGTAAGCTCTTTGCCAAATTGTTAAGCAATGTGAAAGATGCCTATAATATTTACTTGTGCTTCATTTGGGGGTAAATCTTCCTAATCATTATGGCAAATATGGCAAATGGATGTTACTCCTGTTACTGAATTTGGAAAATTGAGGTATGTGCATGTGACAATCAATACATATTCAGGGTTCATGATGGCCACTGCAGAAATTGTGGAATCCTCTAAGCATGTAATAACTAGTTGACTGAAATGCTTCTAATGCATGGGTATCCCAAAAGTAATAGAGATGGACAGTGGGTCCGGATATGTTAACAGAGCATTTCAAAGATTTTGTGCCCAATGGAATATCATACATAAGACCAGTATTCCTTATAATACTCAATGTCAGGGAATTATGGAGCATGTTCATAGATTCTTGAAAACACAATTTAATAGATAAAAGCAGGAGAATTATATCCTCAGATGCCACATAATGCCTTAAATTATGCACTGTTAACACAAAATTCTCTAAATATGGTTGCCCATGATAGATCAGCAGCAGACAGATTGTGGCATAATAGTACAAGGACCACTTGGCTAAAGCAAGGTAGTACTTTTGTACTTGAATATGGAGAGGGCCAGACCCTATATTAATATCTGGTCGAGGGCATGTCTTTGTTTTTTCCCAGTATAAAGATCTAGTGAGATGGCTTCCAGAGCAACTGATTTGATGTATTCACCAATAGAATACCATACCTGATGACATCATAGCTGACAATGTCCTAGCAGGGGAAACAAAATAAAAGAAGTCTGAGGAGAAACCCTTGGTCCACCTTTCCCCATTCCCACAGAAAGTAATGCCTGATTCAGGACTCCCTGTCCCTATTGCCACTCTGCACTGCAGGGTGCCATTCTGCCTGCAGAGATTCCAGACACGGACAAAGGCATCCTGCTAAGATGACTATGATGACTGCAACTTTCTACAGTTTGCATCCTGTTTGCTTTGGAGTTGAGATGCAAACTGAACGTTTGACTGTTACCATCTATGGGACACAGAACTCATTTTGATTAAAATATTGGACCTGAGAAGTAAGACCTAAGCTTTCCCCTCAAGGAAAGAAAAACTCAAAATAAGAAATGACTGAAACCCCTCCTCAGGTAAAAAAGGGGACGGCCTAAGTTTTTAATGGCTGCTCAGAGACTAGAACTGGTATTTGATAACAGCAATGTCATTGTACTCTTACCGATATTGACCTGGTATTTGTAACTGTATATAAGATGTTGAGAAAAGTTGGTATTGACCGATAATGCTGAGAATCATGGGACTGACTTGATGATATTTTTAACTGCATATACAATGTTGAGAGAAGATGCTATTAAGCTGATAATGTTCATAACTGCTGAGAAAAGTCTGACAAACCTTTAAAATGTTGGGATTTAATGCATATGTTAAGAATTTTAGATGTTGGTACAATGTAAGAAATTTAAGAGGTGCTCTAAACTAGCTGAAAAAGCATTTCCATCTCAGGCAATTCTTTAAATAGGAGACTACAGCCTTTGAGAGCATGATTATTTTTAAAGCATTATAATTTATCCTTTCAAGAAAGTACAGCCCCAAGACACAGAGCCCAAAGATATCTCTCTCTCATAATCTCTTTCCTTCACAGAGATCAGCAGTCAATGATGGGTTTGTAGTCTCTCCTTTCCAAAAAACCTGAGACAGTAAGTTTCAAATATGCCTGACTTCCCATGACAGGTCATTTTGGGTAAAGGGACAGGTGTTTGCCCCATCCAGGTCTGATCTTCTGTCCTACTGTGGAAGCACAGGTTTTTGTTTTAAAATTATTAAGAGAGAGAGAGTGAATTGTGGGTCAATATTATACATGCCACATTTTTCTGCATTGTTTGGAAGCCAGGATCTCAAGCCACAATAGCAGCTGAGGTGTTAAAAGCACTTTCAAACTGGCTGTCTCCTGAGGTCAGGTTATGCTGGTGTTCTGCTGCTTCTTTGTAATTATGAGGACTGCCTGGGAAGAAATGTTAATCCCATGCTAGTTACAGAGCTACAGATGTGACTTTTGTCCTGCTACACCAGAAAAATAATGCTAATTAACTTCTCCCTCAGTTTACCTTGGGAGATAAAAGCTGTTTTGAGAACAAACACTGTTGATCTTCAGGATTTGAATGAACCCTGAGACTCACTTCCACCATTGCTTTGTGAACTGCGTCTCAATTATTTCCCTGCCTTCTCATCATTCCAGAGAGAGAGTTTATGTTGTGGTTGGACCCTGACAGACCAGACAACCCAAAAGTAGGCAAAGATCCCCACTAGCAGGCACAATAGTCTAGGACCCACTCATTCACACATTCAGGAGTCTCATAAAAATATAATTCTAAGCGATATACTGTATGCACAAAGGACCTAGTGCAGCCCAAAGGTGGCCTTGTACTTGTTGCATCTGTCTCTAGAATTTTATATAAGCCTTGAAATCAAATTATTTTGATGTAAAGGGCCTCATTTTCCAGATGTCCTCCAACCCTGCTTGTTTTTACACTCTTTTTTTCTCTTCTTTCACAGGGTTCTCTGTGTTCTGAAGAGAGGGATTTAATGGAGACATCCCCTTTAGAACTGTGTGTTTTAAGAATTGTCTTTGCCACGCTCTCTGTGCATATGTACCCATCTGTAGCAGGAAGTATCTTCTCTGAGTATAGGCAAATAAGGTCCTGTTGTATGAGGATAACAGCATATCATCAAGAGTCATTTCATCATAACATTTCTTTACTTTTTAAGACTGGTGTTATCTGCTTTACCATGGGTCCTTGTAATATCCAGTCACTCAAACAACACATGATAATTTAAATGCTGAAAGAGCCTTTAATAAAATCCAATATTCCTTCATGATGAAGGTCTTGGAGAGATCAGGAATATAAGGAACAAAGCTAAACATACTAAAAGCAATATAAAGCAAGACCACAGCCAACATCAACTTAAATGGAGAGAAACGCAAAGTGATCCCACTAAAATAAGAACAAGACAAGGCTGTCCACTCCCTCCATATCTATTCAATATAGTACTAAAAGTTCTAACTAAAGCAAGAAGGCTACAAAAGGGGTTTAAGGGGATACAGTTGGAAAGGAAGAAATCAACCCTTCTCTATTTGCAGCTAATATTATTTCATACATCAATGACCCCAAAAATTCTACCATGGAACTCTTACAGCTGATAAACACTCTCAGTAATGTGACTGGATACAAAATTAATTAAAAAATCAGCATCCTCCTATATGCAAATGAGAAATGTGCTGAGAAAGAAATAAGAAATACAACATTTTTTACAATTGCAAAAAAATTGTATAAAATTACTTGGTGGAAACTGTAACCATACAAGTAAAATACCTGTATGGCAACAATTTTAGGTATTTGAAGAAATAAATTAGAAAAGAAGTGAGAAAATGGAAAAGTCTCTCACGTTCATGGATAATTAGGATTAACATAGGAGTAGGAACTGTTCCTTGGCCAAGGAACTCACAAACTATAGGGCAGGCTTGGGGGAGGCAGGATCTTGTAACAAGGAGGCCCCTGCAGCATGAGCTAAAGGGGCATGCTCCTTTCCCAGATGTTCTGCCCCACCCCGGGATGGCACCCACTCACCAGTCTGGATGGTTCTCCTCAGCACAGGAACAGGGACTCTTGGAGGTCCAAGGACCTTGCAGACAAAAGGGCAAACCCTCTGTGTGGATAGGGTCAGTGCAGGAAGGAGCAGAACGAAGTCATTGTTTTTTAACACTGAGTAGTACCCTAATGTGTAGATTGCCATACTTCATTTATCCATTCTTTTGTTAGGGACATCTAGGTTGTTTCCAGGTTCTGGCTATTACAAATAATGCTGCAATAAGCATATTTGAACAAATGATTTTGTAGCATGATTGGTCATCTTTTGGGTATATTCCCAAGAGTAGTATTGATGAATCTAGAGGTAGGTTGACTCTCAATTTTCTGAGAAACCACCACACTGATTTCCAAAGTGGTTGCACAAGTTTGCATTACCACCAGCAATGGAAGAGTATTCCCCTTTTCCACATCCTCTCCAGCATAAGCTATCATTGGTGTTTTTCACTTTAGCCATTCTGACAGCTGTAAGGTGATATCTCAAAGTTGTTTTGATTTGCAATTCCTTTATAGCTAAGGAAGTTTAACATGTCCTTAAGTATCTTTTGGGCATTTGTAATTTTTCTGTTGAGAATTCTCTTTTTGGTTCAGTACCCCATTTTTAATTGGGTTATTTAGAATTTTAATGTCTAGCTTATTGAGTTCTTTTTATTAGATTATGTGATCTTTTGATGTCCAATTTCTTGAGTTCTTTGTATATTTTGGAGATCAGTCCTTTGTCTGATGTGGGGTTAGTGAAGATCTTCTCCCACTCAGTAGGCTGTATTTTGTCTTATTGACTGTGTCCCTTGCTTTACAGAAGCTTCTCAGTTTCAGAAGGTCCTATTTATTTATTGTTGCTCTTATTGTCTATGCTACTGGGGTTAAATTTAGGAAGTAGTCTCTTATGTCCAGGCATTGCAGGCTACTTCCCAATTTCTCTTCTATCAGATTCAGTGTGGTTGGAGGTCTTTAATCCATTTGGATTTGAGTTTTATTCATGGTAATAGATATGTATCTATTTTCATTCTTCTATAAGTTGACATCCAGTTATGCCAGCACCATTAGTTTGACATGCTTTCTTTCTTCCATTGTATAATTTTAGCTCCTTTGTCAAAAAGCAGGTGTTCATAGGTGTGTGGATTGATATGTGGGTCTTCAATATGATTCCATTGGACAATGTCTCTAATTTTCTGCCAGTATCAAGCTGTTTTCATTACTGTAGCTCTGTAATAGAGTTTGATGTCAGGGATGGTAATGCCTCTGGAAGTTCCTTTATTGTATAGCATTGTTTTGACCATCCTGGGTTTTTTTTTTTTTCATATAAAGTTGGTTGTATCAAGGTCTGTGAAGAATTTTCTTGAGATTTTGATGGGGATTGTATTGAATCTATGGTAGGATTGCCCCCCAAACAAAATAGAATATACATTCTTCTCAGAACCTCATGGAACCTTCTTTAAAATTGATCACATACTCAGTAACAAAGGAAACATCCACAGATCGCCATGGAATAAAGTTAGAATTTAACAACAATACTAACCCTATAAAGCCCAGAAACTCATGGAAACTGAACAACAAAATAGAATATACATTCTTCTCAGAACCTCATGGAACCTTCTTTAAAATTGATCACATACTCAGTAACAAAGGAAACATCCACAGATCGCCATGGAATAAAGTTAGAATTTAACAACAATACTAACCCTATAAAGCCCAGAAACTCATGGAAACTGAACAGTCAACTACTGAACCACCCCTGGGACAAGGAAGAAATAAAGAAAATTATTAAAATCTTCCTTGAAGTCAGGGAAAATGAAAACACAACATACTCAAACCTATGGGACCCTATAAAAGCAGTGGTAAGAGGAAAGTTCATAGCACTAAATGCCCATGTTAAGAAAATGCAGAAAGTTGACATTAGAGACTTAACAGCACACCTGAACGCTCTAGAGAAAAAGAGGCAGACTCACGCAGGAGAAATAGAAGATGGGAAATAAACTGATGGCTGAATTCAACAAAATATAAATACAGAAAACAACACAAAGACTCAATGAAACAAAGAGCTGGGACTTTGAGAAATTCAACAGGATTGATAAACCCTTATCCAAACTAATCAAAAGGCAAAGAGAAAATTCCCAAATTAACAAAATTAGAAAAGAAAGAAGGGACATAACCACAGACACTGAGGAAATTCAGAAAATCATTAGGTTTTACTACAAAAGCCTATACTCCACTAAATTAGAAAATATTTTAAAAAAATGGAAGGAAATAAAAGTCATGAAGAAATAGAAGCTGTAATCAAAACCTCACAAATGAAGCACAGGGCTGGATCGTTTTAGTGCAGACTTCTACGAGAACTTCCAAGAAGAGCTAATACCTATACTCCTCAATGTGTTCCACATAAAAGAAACAGAAGGGTCATTGCCAAACTCTTTCTTATGAAGCTACAGTTACCCTGATACCAAAACCACACAAAGACTCAATCAAGAAAGAGAATTGAAGACCAACCTCACTCATGAACATCGATGCAAAAATTCTCAATATAATACTGGCAAACCAAATCTAAGAACACAACAAAAAAATCATCCTTTATGATCAAGTAGGCTTCATTCCAGAGATAAAGGCCTGGTTCAACATATGAAAATCTATCAATGTAATCCATCATATAAATAAACTGAAAGAAAAAAAATATATGATCATTTCCTTATGCCAAAAAAAAATTTTGACAAAATTCAACACCCCTTTATGATAAAAATATTGGAGAAGTTGGGGATACAGGCATCATATCTAAATATAATAAAAGCAATATAACTCAAGGAGACAGCTAATAATAAATTAAATGGAGAGAAAATCAAAGTGATTCCATTAAAATCAGGAATAAGACAAGGCTGTCCACTCTCTCCATATCCCTTCCACATGGTGCTTGAAGTTCTAGTAATAGCAATAAGACAACATAAGGAGATCAAGGGGATTCAAACTGGAAAGGGAAAATGTCAGTCTTTTGTTATTTGAAGATGATATGATAGTGTACATAAGTGACCCCAAACCTCTACCAGAGAACCCCTACTGCTTATAAATACCTTCAGTGATGTGGCAGGATACAAGATCAACTTAAAAAAAATCATCTGCAATATATTTAAACACTAAAGCTACAGCTTGCAGCTAAACAATTTGAGCTGAAGCTGGTTCTGTCTGGATAGCATGTCCTTTACCATTAACCACATATGCAACACTCCCATTAGATGAGCCATCAGTGGAAGTTAACAAAGAATCTTTTGCCATTGTCTTAGTGAAAAAGAATAAATGCACTTGTGTAAACTGCAGTAACATGTCAGCTGGGAAAAGTTTATTAATGTGACCTTAAAATTGATCAAACACAATTGCCCGGCATGGAGGTGTGGGAATAGTTGAGACACAGTCCACATAGCAAAATAGGAAAACGGTCTCAGGGTTCATCCAAATCCACAAGATTACCTGATTTTATTCTCAAAACAGCTTTTATCTCCCAAGGTAAACTGAGGGAGAAGTTCATTAGCATTCTGTTTCTGGGGTAGCAGGAATAAAGTCACATCTGCAGCTCTATCATTAGCTTGAAATTAACATCTCTTCCCAGGCTTTCCTCATAATTACAAAGAAGGAACAGAACAACATCAGCATATCCTGACCTCAGGAAACAGCCAGTCTGAAAATTCTTTCAGCACCTCAGCTGCTATTGTGGTTTGAGATCCTGGTTGCCAATACAGTACAAAAAATGTGGCCTGTATAATATTGTCCCACACTGGTCCAGCCTCAATGTGATCATTTTTGTTTTTTCTTATTATAGTTTATTTTGTCATATTTGGTTATTAACTCTTGGATGCCTATTCTTTTTCAAATAGGAGACAGAAATAGAGTGGAGCCTGAGGGGAGAGCAGTTGGAAGTAGAGCTGGGAGGAATGAAGGGAGGGGAAACTGTAATTAGGATGTTTATATTAGAAAAGAATCTATTTTAAACTTTAAAAGAAAAAAATTAAGTTGTTTTCTTTGTCAGAAGAGTCCCAAGGGTCCAGAGCTTATCTCTAAACTAGTTGACTTTCATGGACTCTG
>NW_026068143.1:532140-539113 GCF_014885135.2 Alexandromys fortis | reverse complement strand
TGATTTCCATACATACATAGATACATAAATATATACATACATATATAAACACACACAGACAGACACACACATATGCTGCTCTGTTCACAAACTAGATAGAGAGAAAGATAGATGAATACATCAATAGATGAATGGATGGATCATTACATACATATGCATGCATATATGGTAGATAGATGTACATACACATAGTTAGATATAATAAAAACTAAACACAAAATATGGTGCTCTTTACACACCCACACTGAACATGATTTACTACTCCCATTTGACACACAAAGAATGAGGATTCAAACAGCAAAGTCTTCTAAACACATACAAAAAACACACACTGTCCATTTGATGCACAAATATATTATTAGTAACTGGGCTTTCTTTAGGTTCTGACTCTTCAGATATTCCCTTGATATCTTCCGCAGACCCAGAAAGACAAACATGGTATATACACACTTCTAAGTGGATATCTGCAGCACAGTAAAGGATAATCCTGCTAAGGTATGTCTTTTTAAAACATATCAGTAAGAAAAATATGTTTCCAAATTGCATGAAATTAACCTAGCATCAGGTGGAAAAATTAACACCATACAGGAAATAGTTTTGCATATAAAGTTTATATTTTTGGGAATATTGGTTAAAATAACTGCATTTGTAAAATAGAATTACATAATGGTATGTCTTTGAAACAGTAAGGTAGAAGATATTAATACATTGTGCTTTCCAAATAGAGTAGAACATGTGAAGCATTTAAGCAATTGACTGCTGGATTTTAATGCCAGTTGATGACTAGTATACAAAGAAAACATCAGTATGTCATCCTCTAAACTTAAAAGAAACAATAACACCAAGAAGTGAACAACATTCAAAGCAACAACAACAAAGTAACCAGATCATCTCTGGTATCTTCAGGAGGATATGTAGTAATCTGAATATTGTTCTAAGAGCGTGGGTTGTGTCTGTTTCTTTTTCAGCCATCCAGTTCAAGACACAAAAGATAGAATCACTCCATTTCCGATGCACTAATGAATGCCCTAAAGACTGATGGCTGTATTCCAACCTCTCCTTGCTACTCTGGAGCTCTAAGACATTGAGCCTGAAAGGAGAAATATTACATTGATTAGCAGGAATGTGTCCAAGACTTCTGTCCAACTAATGTGCATGAGATGTGTCTTTGAGCAGAGTGTAAATGTTAGACACCTGCTTGATCAGAAGAAAAAACCAGAGGCCCTTTGGATAAAAATGTTAGTATAGATACCTTACATAACAGAAAAGGAAGATCTGAAATTCTCTTGGACTGATATGGAGTTTGAATACTCCATTAAAAAAAAACGAGTATGTGTGAGACATCCTTGGTCAATGAGAGCACTATTGAAGACCTCATATTCAGACTTTGAATGCCCCCCACATAAGTCAGAAATGTACTAATAGGGATCAACAGGTCATAAGTGAGAAGTCAGAGGCTTGCCAAGGTGCATGGGGATAAGGAGGGGGGGGCAAGATCCCTGGAGAAAACACAAGGAACCCAGAGACGGGGGAAAATGTTTGAGGGCATCTTATGTGGAGTATGGAAATCTGGGGGCTATTGTGAATATAGACTAACATGTTGGGTTGGGTAAAGCTCAAATCAGCATACCCACTGCTTGACATGATATCAAGGTCTCAGTCCACCTCATGTCATGGAACACATTCCAGGAATGGCATTATCAGCTTCCAGCTCTTCATCCAAGTTTGAACATCTGTCCACTGTAGAGAATGTGTGGTATGTGAGGCAGCAGTCTGAGTGGTCATCCAATAGTCTGCATGAGAATCCCAAGCACATTCTCCTTCTCAAGCGCATGCTCATCTGCTCAGATCTAGGTTTAAATGATGAGGGCCATATTATATTAGTTTCTGCCTTGAGGTAGTGGAATCAGTTCTAGACTTTACCTTCTATAGTTTGGTCCTCATACTTTAAGACTAGGTGTTCTGAAGAAGTCATCAGAGAAGAATAAAAAATACTCTTTGACCTCGTGTTTGGGTATGGGAGGTCCCTGAATCAGAAGACAACAATATAAGGCATTCATTGGGCAGAAAGGTATATCTGAAGAAAACCTTGGCTGTGTGAGAAGATCTCAGGCCCACAGGTAAATCAGAGTCAGTAGACTGGAACTCCTTTTCTAATGGAATGGTCTAAAACCCAATTACATGGACCTAGTAAGTCACTCCCACAGGGTCATATTCAGAGAACCCTTTGCATGTTGGTTGACTGTACCTCTCTATTAGAAAAGGCAGGTCTGAGAACATTTTGGTCAGAACACAAAGAGTTGGTGTATACTTGGGAAAGGAGATAATTGAAAAGTCACTTCAGCAAGAGAGAGAATACTCTCAGAATTCTTGTGATACATTGGGCACATCCAGGTTCCCAGTGGGCAGAAGAAGAATTCTTGCTATCACTTTGGGAGCAGGTGAAAGATCCAAGACCCTCTTACTTACAAGGAGGAGAGAGGAGATCCTAAGGAGTGGATGGAATACTTTCATTCTCTCTTGGTTATATGTCTGTGGCTCTATTGGGCAGAATCTGAAGGTCAAATGGTACCTTGAGAAAGAGATGAAGTCCCATGCGCTCACTTCTTCATCAGCACCAAACTTGAAATCACAACCTAGAATACAAATCTTCTGAATGTTCATGTCAGGTATGTCAGCAGTCATAGAAATCTTCTAAGAGACTGCATGACAGTAGTCTGTGGCTCAGTGTCCTTGTCTACTAAATGTTCATCCACACATTCCTCTTCATGCATGATGGAATTCTTTGTCTAATAACCCAGAATGAAGGAAGTAGACTCAGTTACCTCCATCTTACTGTTCTTGTATTCAAGTACCTTAGTTCAGAGTGCCCTGAGATCTCTTTAGTCATGGCAGAACATTCCAGGCCTCACAAATTATAAGTTGCAAGTGTAAAATGAACTGTAGACTTTTTGTGATCACACAAGGCAGGTTACAAGCATTCTTTATTGATATGGATGTCTCAGTCTCATTTGTAAGACTGAGAACATCCTTGACCTTTGGACATAAATTGAAGAGTTATTATGCCCTTCATCAAAGAAGTAATATGGCAGACTACTTGGGAATCAGAAAAAATGTTGATGTACCCTAGGTCATAACTGGAATTTCAGAGACATTTTGTGCAGAACTGAAAATCTACACCTATTTGTCAGAAGTATAAAGTCTATGGCAATGTTCAATGGAATAGGAAACACAATATCACATTGAGCAAAAAGTAAATACCTTGTGTAACAGAGGAAGGTCCAGTACTGCTTGATCAGCTTCCAAGTCTTTTTTCGGTATTTAGAATATCCATACCTAATTTGGCTGAGGACAGTACTTTCCAGGTCTCGCAAATTATAAGTTGCAGGTGGGAAATCAATTGTGGACTTTCCTTGATCACATAAGGCAGGTTAGAAGTTTGGCAGTAATTTTTGCACATTTTCCAAGTGGTTGGATGGTTAACCTGAGTCTTATAAGTCCTTAGTGAGGTAAAATGCGCCCAAGGCTCCTTTGCTCAGAGTAGTAATATATTAGATTATACATAGCAGGAAGAAATTTAGAAGCATCCCTAGACATTTTGGAATAAAACATACATACATAGTCAATAGAACAAGATTTATGGGTCTTACAGAAGAGATAGTAGCCCTGAGTCCCCCTTGGGCAAAAGAGGATATATTTCAAGTCATCATGGTCTTTAGGAGAAAGTTTTGTTTTATTCCCATATAGAGGGGAAAAAAAACAAGTAGTTATGAATAGATGTGGAGTCTTGGTGGCTATGATAGGCAGAGTGAGAGGCTCTGAATCACCTTTAGGAAGGAAAGACATATGGACCAGAATTCATGAATTTGAGGGCCCTTGAACATAAGGAGCATAATGAAGTCCCTCTCAGATGATGTTTTGGAAGTGAAACATATTGAAGTAAAAGTGAAAGGCATGAACATAAACAGAAATATTTATTCCTTCATAAAAGAGAGTTACATTTGAATGCTTTTTTGACTGGAATTTGAAAGACATGGGGCCTTGGACATGAAGATATACTCTCTAGCCTCCTCAATCATTCAGGTTAGATATCAGGCCCTCTTGGTTACAGAGTGTGCATTTGAGGTCTAATAGATAGAAACTGATGGTGTTTAAGAGTGGAAGACTTCAGTAGACTTAGAGAGAGTAGCAAAGTCACAAACCACTTAGTGGAAAGACGGTGTCCCAGTCTACCTTGTGCAATGGAAGGAGGACGTCATCACAGTTTAGAAGATTCACATCTTCGCGCATACTCTGTCAGGCCTGGCAGCAATCTGAGCATCATCCATCAGTCATGATTGGCAGTCTCAGATTCTAAGTCCTCTTAAAGATTATCATCAGCTACATTGGTGTGTGCATGAAAGATGAGGCCTTTTTATTCTGATGACTATAACAAAGGAAAGATGCCTAAGCCTTAGGTTCTGTGAACTCAAAGCAGAACTCAGTGAAGTCCCTTGGGTCACACATGCATTTTCCCAATGGTCATTGTTAGAGGGGAAATATCTAAGGTCCTCCATTAGTGGGATAATTCTGAGGTGCACAAGCACATGGGTGGTACTTTGAGGGACACTTTGATCCTTGTACCTTTGAGAAAAATGGAAATTCTGAGATGACTTTAGTAAAAACCCATCATTCTTTTGACTCTCCTTGAACAGACGTTGATGTCCTTTGCTGTTGTTTGTAATAGCAGAAAGGCCTGATGACTACTTTAACCCATGGGAAGTTCTGATAACCCATCATCAAAAAGACATGGTGTGAGATGCCTTGAGAATAGGGACATTTTGGGGAGTCCCTATTCAGAGAGAAAGCTTCTGAGGTCATTCAGAAATGCATTGATTAGATAGATAGTACCAGGCCCTGTTTAACCAAATAGCAATATCCATTCACCCCATTGTGCAGAAGGGAAAGGCCTTGCTTACCTTGGGTGATGGGATGATGGTTTGGTTCTGTATCATTTCCTTCCAACTATATACTACATCTCCTATTGAGAAGAATGCAAGAAGCAATACCACACTCTTCCAAGATGATGAGTGGTTGTGTGGACTTTGATGCTTTCTCAAAGTTGTATTGTTCTGTTTATCCATCATGAAGATGTAAACATTTCATTCCTGACAACTACCTTCTGGTCAGGTGGCATGACTATTACTTTTAGCTTTCTATATTTTGACCTCTGATCTATACCTAGTATCTTCAGAGGTCCCATTAGTTGCAACCAAGCAAACTTGATTGTTGGGACTGGCATAAAGGTAAGGTGAGTCCAAGGGCCGAGTGAAAGTTTCCTATGAAAGAAGAGGATGCTCTGGGGCCTCCCAGTGTCAGAGGCTAGTTCTGAATATAGAGTGAAGAAATGATACCTGATTGGCCACAGGAGAGAATTCTGAGGTCATATCCATCATTGTGGCATAGGCCAGAAATTCTTGGGCAAAAAATTGGACCTCTGTAGTCTTTTTGGTTAAACAATATAATCATAAACCCCCTTTGCTTTACACTGGAATAAATGTGGGCAGATCTGATTCACACTTATAAAGTGGGAGTGGTGTAAGGAATATGTGGTCTGAGGACTCTTTAATCTTTTAGTGACATTCAGTGAAGGAATGTCCCATCGCTGCACTTCAACTTCCAGCTATTCTTTAGAGTTTCAATTTCATCTGTTGAGTCTTGCATAGTTTGTGAGCAACCAGAGCCTTCTTCAATGAACCTTCATGACTGTCTCTGGCTATTTTGCCTCTTCTTTCAGGTTGTATTCATAGTTCATATGCAGGCAGCAATGGTTGGACACTTTGACATCTAGTGATTAGATTGAAGTGCATAGCTTAGGATCCAGTCTCAAATTCTACACTTTGGACCTGGGCCCTCAAACCATAGTGAAGCAATTTCTTTCCTTAGCCACCAATGTCAAAGGTGAAAGGTTCAAATCTCTCTTATTTAGAGTAGCACATGTTCAAGTTGCTTCCAAAACAGGAGGGGATGCATGAGGATTGGTGAAATAAATGACAAGACATAATGCAGCATTATTCAAAAGAACATCTCTAATGTCACCTTGAAAATAAAAGGAATACATGGGTGTCTTAGGGTCAATGACACTGGTTGCTATTCCCATTTGTACAGGTGGATAACATCTAAAGCCACATTGCTAATGGAGAGAAGGACCAAAGAATAGTCTGACCCAGGGTAATTCTCATGACAACTTCCCTAAGTTAGGAAAGTATAAGGTCTCCAGGAACCACGGGAATTCTGAGAACCTTTTCTCAGAATGGGAAGTTATGAGACCGTCTTCAGCAAATGAGAAATCAGGAACATATTCGTTCATGGGGAGGAAGTCCCAAGATGTATTTGGTAGAATAGGAATATGCAGTTCACCCAGGGTCATTAGGGGAAGATCCCAGGCTATCTTCGGTAACAGGCTATCCTGGCTCTGTCTTACTAGCATTCAACTATTTTTCCTCATGTAAACATACATACCCTGTGTGAAATCTTTGAGAATCTAAGGAAAATCTCGTAACAATCTTCCAAAAGGATAAATGTTTTCTTAATGTTGTCTTCAACTGTACACATCTATGAATAAAAGAAACCGTGCATTTTTGATAACCAACTTTTGAGGCAGATGACTTGATTTCCTTCTAGCTTTCTGCTCTATGATCTAAAAGAAGAAAGTTGTAAGATTTTCTTGGTTGCATATGTGTTTGTATGACTAAGTTGGTCATTGGGATCAGCTCTAAAAGCAATCTTAGTAAATAGGGTGTTGAAGTAGGAGCCTCTTCGATGCCCATCTTCCTCTTGAAGTAGATTGGTGCTGCCAGGAGCAGACATGTCTCATTGTCATGAAAAGCCCTAAGTTATTAAAACATTTAAATGCCATATTCTGCAGCCTTTGAGAGATATGAAGAATGCCTATCTAACTGAAATATATCTCTATATATCTAGAAAATTTAAC
>NW_026068143.1:528015-530419 GCF_014885135.2 Alexandromys fortis | reverse complement strand
TGGCTAGCTCTTACATATTGTTCTAACCCATTTCTAATATTCTGTGTAGCCCACGAGCTGGCTTACCAGGGAGGATCTTAACCTGTATCTGTCTGGAGCGGGAGAATCATGGTGACTCCTCCACCAAGCCTCCTTCTCCCAGCATTCTCCTCTGTTTTCTCCACCCACCTAAGGGTGGGCCTTATCAAGGGGCCTAGGCAGTTTCTTTATTAATAAGAAATCACTCCCACATCAATAGGGCAATGTGTGTGGTCAAAATGCACAGAAGGGAAGCTTGATGGTTCTTTAGTCTTAGGGTGGACTAAAGTGATGAAGATCTGAGACATGGGGGTCATTTCAAGAGCCCTTTCAATAGAGTTCGATTTCCCAGATTTCCTTTTGCAGAAACTGAATATCTGACAACCTCTTGTTGTTTGGACATAGATAATTGGACCAGTGATCTCTTGGGAAGATTGGAAATGCCTGATATTTGTTTATCCAGTGTGATAAAATGTCCCCTTGGTCTGACACCCCTCAATGAGAAAACATTAAGAGCAAACTGGTAAGAAAGGGAATACATGAGAATCATGTAACACAAAATAACTGTTTTAGGTCCCATTAAGCAAGTGGGATTGAGGGCAACCTTAGTCTTAGGAGAGTTCTGACATCCTGTTCCATATGCAAAGAAGGAATAAATTAATAATAATGACAATAATAATAACAGAAAAAGCTCTGAGTCCCACAAAAGAAAATAAACCTCTGAGACCTTATTGAAAGAAATGGGAAGGACAGAATTTTCTTTCAGCAGAGTGTGAAAGTGTAGTACACACGTCTTTTGAAGGTGAATATCCTTGGTACATTATACAGTGGAGAATGTTCCCAGCACTGATCATGAGCTTCCAACTCTTATTCATAGTTTGTGTTCATTCTTTGAGAGACAAGGCAACAACAGCCTAGGTCTTCTTCTGGAGGCCTAGATAATTGTCCCTGACTGGGGTTCTTCATCTAGGTTGTGTTTGGCTGCTCATATATAGGCAGAGATGTTGAAGTTGAAGTCATTCCATTTCTATGGACTGGTCTGAAGGCAGATGTCATGGGGTTCTACGCTCAGATTGCTAAACTTTACCTATGGGACATCTAAACAGAGAAGACTGCTGTCTCTTGTTTATGGAGTCTTTCATGGGCCTACACATTGTTGGTTTGATGTAAGACCATCACACTGACCACTATTGGCCATTCATAGGAGGTTTCAGACCTCATTCCTTTTCTTAAAAGTTTTTTTTTTTATGTATTTGGTTGTTGTTCCTGCATGTGCCCCTATGTGAGGGTGTCAGATCCCCTGGAACTGGAGATTCAGGCAAGCAGTTGTGAGCTGACGTGTGGGTGCTGAGAATTAAACCCAGGTCTTTTGGGACAGCAGTCAGTGCTCTTAACTGCTCAGCCATCTCTCTAGCATTTCAGGCCCCAATCTTGAAAGATAAAAGCGAGAAGATCCAGAATCCCTCAGGCAGAAGATAAATCTCACAGCTTACCTTGGGATTTGGTCAATGGTGCAAGCAATACCTTCTCATATACAAATGTCCTCACACTACAGAATACCCGTGTTTTCTAGACTCTGAGACTTCCATACCAGCAATCAGAGTGGATTTTTTTTCCTACTCTTTGGTTGATAATCCCTGGTTCTGTGCCCTCCACAAGCCTTTCATCAGCAGCACAGGCATAGGAGAAAAGATGGAACTGACTCATTTCTAGTGAGAATCTTAAAAGTAGAAGAATCAGATTTTTACTGTTTTGTCCTAGGACACTAGCTCAGTGTGATCTGACATCCCTTTGGTCATCCGGGTATGCCTGAATACACAGATAAGAATGGAAAGATTGAGACCTTCTCAGTTAGAGAAATAAAAGAGAGGTTTCCACATATAGAAGTGGCTGCTCTGGTGAGTTCGGGATAAAACATTCCCATTGTCTCAGTGTGTGGGTGCACCCCTCACAGTCCTGAGTTCCTTGCTCGTGCTCTATCTTCTTCTGCTCCTGATTTGGACCTTGGGGTTTCAGTCCAGTGCTCCAATGTGGGACTCTGTCTCTGTCTCCTTTCATCACCTGATGAAGGTTAATATCCAGGAGGATGACTATATGTTTTTCTTTGGGTTCACCTTCTTATTTAGCTTCTCTAGGATCACGAATTATAGACTCAATGTCCTTTATTTATGGCTAGAAACCAATTATGAGTGAGTACATCCCATGGTCCTCTTTTTGGGTCTGACTTACCTCTGTGTCTAAAAAAGCATGGGATAAAACCGGACTCCCTGAACATAGCAGACAATGAGGACTGCTGAGAAGTCAAGAACAATGACACTGGGTTGTGATCCTATTGCACGTACTGGCTTTGTGGGAGCCTAGGCTGTTTGGATGTTCACCTTACTAG
>NW_026068143.1:508363-526033 GCF_014885135.2 Alexandromys fortis | reverse complement strand
ATACTTACGCCCTGTGGGGTTTTTTTTTTTTTTTTTTTTTTATTTCTTTATTACGGACTGAAATCTCAAGGTCCAAATCAGGAGCACCAGGAGAGAGAGCACGAGCAAGGAACTCAGGACTGCAAGGGGGGTCACCCACACACTGAGACAATGGGGATGTCCTATCGGGAACTCACCAAAGCCAGCTGGTCTGAGTATGAGAAAGCCTGGGTTAAAACTGGTCTCGCTGAACATAGTGGACAATGAGGACTACTGAGACCCCAAGAACAATGGCAATGGGTTTTTGATCCTACTGCACCTGATGGAGTTTTTAACTAAGACATGGATCATCCTGGTTCTGAAAGGATAAGTCTGAGCCACAAAATTCTATGGCTCATTGTTTCAAAGGGGGTTGTATTTATGACCTTCTTGTGACATTGAAAATGTCGGCGTCCACTTCCTTCTCAAGCTGTATGTCCCACGTCCCATTCAGTCATTGAGGATGTGTGTGACTCTCTTTTTCTGAAGTTGTACAAATGAGGTTGTTTAGCAATTATTACGTGTCTGAGATCTCCTGGATCTCAAAGGAAAATAGTGTCAATGTACCCCTGAACAATGTGAAATGGCTGAAGGACAGTTTTGGTATTGAGAGAATACTAGTTTGAAACTCCCTTTGCCTAGAACCAAACCAAGCCCCTTTGGTTCTAGACAGATAAGATTGAGGCCACCTGGGCCATTGGGGAAGATCTGGGAGTCTCTGGTTCTGAAGGACAGGTCAGAAGCTCCCTCCATCCTTGTAAGAGTTTGAAATATCTGTGGATCTGTAGTGGTAGGGTTATAGCCTCCTTGGGAATTAATGGAGTGCATTCTGCTTCCTGGTTCAGAAGAGATGTGACTTCGAACCCTCTGAGTCCTTGACAACAGTTTGAGGTTTACTTCAGTCACTAGGGAAAGGATGAGTACTCTTGGGTATGAAGGAATAAGTTTGAGGCTCATTTGTCAGAAACCCAATTTTCAGAACACTAGTACAGAGTGAGGACAGTTGAGGCATCTACAGAAAAAAAAAAAAAAAAAAAAAAAAAAAAACCAGGGAATTTGAGAACGCCATTCTTTGGAGACAGGACGTCTCATGCTGTGTTTGGGAAAGCAGAAAAATCAAAGGGTCTGGGGGGGAAGCAGGGGAACATCAAGAGTCAATTTGGAGATTAGAGAATGCCTGAATATTTCCTTTTCTAATCTTAATGAGAATCTAGGGCAACCATGTCATGCAGGGCAGGCAGTGGTGTGATCAATCTCCAAGAAGCTAGGAGGCAGTTTTCAGCTAGGTCTCTGGACCAATTCAGCTAACTACTTCTGGACACGAAGGGTCTAGCTTCTTTATTTCTGCTGATCAAGTTAAGGCATATACCCTGGGTTTAGGGCACTTCTCTAATGTTCTAGGACTTCAGGTACCAGGGTCATTTTAATTTTGGACAGAGGTCATGCAGTCAGATGATTAGAACTGGAAACACTCTGAGGATCTCAGACAGTGAGAGTTGTTCTGTGACCTGCTAGGTCAGATGATGTCACTCTTGGACCACATTAGTCAGAAGGAGCGTATGCTATTCTCAGTGGGTCACAGATTGTATAGCATGTTCTATGTAGACGCTGTGTCCTATTCTTAATTAAAAGGGAAATACCTACCTTCTGAGACCTATGTGATACCTAAGTGTGCATCTGATGCATCCAGGAATGGAAGTCAAAGGTTTCATAGATGTTTGATGACAAGGAAAAGCTCTAAACTCCCATTGTTCATGTGGGACACAAAGTGGGGAAAGATGAAGTAACTTTGTAGATAAGAAGATCTAGAGATGTCATGATAAAAGAGAGTAGGGCCCACACTCCCCTCTTGAGATGAGCATCTTTAGATCTTCAGTTTGACAGACTTGTAAGGTCTGAAACCTTCATGGGCACAATGAGTATGTCAGGAGTTTTCTGAGGCAGAAAATGATGATTTGTCCCATTCTTGAGTAGTAGAAGGTACATTTCTAAATTCCATTTGGTCACAAGGAGCATTCCTGGGGCTCAATGGTGTTGTTAGGCTATGTATGATACTCACTCATTCAGATTGAAACATTCCAAGGCTGCTTTGAACAGGGTAGTCTTTGGAAAGTCTGAGGCCCCTTTAATTACATTGAAATGGCCTGATGCCTCCTTGAGAAGAGAGGCTAGAACCCCACTTCTGTTTTTGCAGCAGGATTCTTTGGAGGCTGCACAGGACTGACCATGAATGTCTGTGGTCTCCATAGACAGAAGGGTCAAATATGGGTGCCCCATATTTATACTGAAATTGTGTGCCTCCTCCATGGTAAGAGAAGGAGGATCCCTGGACCTCTGGTTCAGATAGGTATTTCCAGATACTTTTGGAAAACAGGGAATGTCGTGGGACTCTCTTTTTGACCTGGTGAATATATGAGTTCCAACTGAACAGGTAGCAAAGCCCCCAGTTCCTCTCTGAACTAGTGGAAGTTTTTTAGTCCCTCTTGGACAGAAAGAGCATGTCTAAACAACTCCTTCATAAACATCAATGCTTTGTGGTGATGAGAAAAGTTTGACATTCCCGTTGGAGCTGTCTCCATCCAGAGATAAGTTTAAGCTTTATTTAGTTGGTGGGGAAGTTTTGATTGCTTCTTGAGTATAAGGAGAAAGTCTGAGTCTTGTCCTGGTAGAAGTAGTAGAAATAAGGCTGGAAGTCTCATGGGGAAAGACGGAATGTTTAAGGAGAGGGAGTAGTTTCCATGTTCCCCTTCTGTAGAGATGGAACATTCTATGTTTCCTTCAAGATTAGCTTTTTGTGTCTGGTCCATTTTGGTGGATGGAAAATATCTGAGCCTTCTTTCTGACAAAGCAGAAATTTTGCAGCCCTTGTGTTCTGAATGGGAAGTGTGAACATCTGCTTTGGCATAAGCAGCCTTTTTGATTAAGTTTTGGTAGATTTCGAATGTCTTGAGATGCCTTGGGAAGAAGGATGCCATCTGCAGGCTCCCTTGGAGATGGCAGGTCCTATTTTTCTCTTGGAGAGTAAATTTTATTTTTTTTCTCCCTTTTGGAAGATGAATGTCTGGACTCTGTTTTTTTGTCAAAGAGGGTTGTTTGAGGTCCTCATCTTCATAGGGGGAAGCATGAACATGTGCTTTGTTAGAGGGGACCTGTTCCAATTTGGTTTCGATAGACCTGGAATGTTTATGGCTGCCTTAGGGATGCAGAACTTCTGCCACTTTCCTCATGAGATCATGAGGATCTGCAGCCTCCCTTAGAGATGGAAGGTTCTGTGCACTCTTGAGGAGTAGGTTTCAGTTTCTGGTCCCTTTTGGAGGATGGATGCCTGGACCCTGTTTTTAATAAAGAACATAGTTTGTAGCCCTTGTGTTTGAAATGGGAAACATGAACATCTGCTTTATTAGAGGGGACCTGTTCCAATTGGTTTTGGTAGATCTGGAATTTCTAGGGCTGCCTTGGGGAGATAGAGAACACCTTTGGCCATCCTCATGAGATTGTGAGGATCTGCATCCTCCCTTAGAGATGGAAGGTTCTATGCTCTCTTGCAGATTAACTTTTTTTTCTGGTCCCTTTTGGAAGATGAATGTCTGGATCCTATTTTTGACAGAGAAGATTGTTTGCATTGCTCATATTCTGAATGAGAAACATGAACATCTGCTTTGGTCGAGGGAACATGTTCCAATTTAGTTTTTGTAGATTTGGAGTGTCTAGGGCTGCCTTCAGGAGACAAATTCTGAGGCACTTCTCATGAGATTGTGAAGATCTGCAGCCTCCCTTGGCAGAGGGAGAGGTAGTGAGGGTCTCTTTGGTCTCAGTTTTAAGATTCACCCTACCTTTGTCAGAATTGGAATCTTTGCCCCCTTTTTTTGGAAGGATGGTGAAGCTTCATGTCTTCATCTTCTGATGGGACAGATTTGAAGACTGCTTCTTTTGAAGCATGTCTCGATTTTGTTTTCTTCATTTTAGAATGTGTGGGGCCACCTCCTGGTGAAAGATAAAGTCTGAGATCTCCTGTATCAGGGGAACTAGATAGACTCAATTCTGATGATGTTGGGAGTGGGACACTCCTTTGAGGAATAAAGGTACAATTTGAGTTCTTTTTGACATATACAGAAGATATAAGACTATGTTTGAAAGAAGGAAAAGATATTAAGCTATCAAGCCCTGAAAGTCTAAAAGTCTAAATATCTGATATCCTCTTCAGGAAATTGGACATGTCTTGATATTTTTTTGTTGTATTGAAATGTCTAGAGCTTATTTTGGGATAAGAGGAATGTCTCAGGGAGTCTTCATGAGAAGGAATAGGAATAAAGTTGATAGAGGCACAAATAAACATTCTTGAAAAGTCTTTAAATGCAATGTCCCACCTATTCCTGGGTAGATGGCACAGGTTTGATGGCCCCTTGGGCTCCTTTGGGATGTTCCTAAGTATGGTAGAGATGTTGGTGGTCCCAGATTCCCTTGGCCAGATACCAAAGAGCCCAGAACACCTTGGTTATATTTGAAAAGTCCCAGAGCCCCTGGCACAGATGGAAAAGATTCTAGAGTGCCTGATATAGACCTTGAAGGTTTACAAACCTCTTTTGTAGATGGCAATGGTTCTGTTTCCTTTGGAGTAAATCAGGAAAGTTGCAGAGTATGTACTGAAGGAGGTGGAAATTGTAGATCATCTTGGGAAGTTGGAGAAGCTTCTATAATCCAATGGGTAAAATATGGTCTTTCTAGAGTACTTTGGGTAAATGGTGTTATTTTTGATGTCCCATGGGGAAAGTCAGAAATTCCAACTTCTCCTGAATCAGCTGATGAATGTCCTAAAGGCCCTTGATCCAGACAAGGGCATGGAGAATGTTGGGATGACATGGAAGTATCTGGAGACCCTTGTACAGATGGTGAATGTCCAAGAGATTTTTGCACTGATATGGACAGTCACAGAGCCTATTGCCAATGGAATGAAATTCCTACATAACCATGCTGAGATTGTGAAGCTCCTTGTACACTTGAATATATTGTCTGACAACCATGACCTGAGGGAGTGGATTTCACAGTCCCATGAGCAGGTGGAATGGGCCTCAGAGAGCCTTGTTCAGGGGGAGAATGTTCCAGAGTTTCCTTGGGAAATATTGATGGTCCTAAAATTTCATTTTGAGATACAGGTCTCACAAAATACTGGGCAGATCCTGAATGTCCCAGAGACCTTTGAGTAAATGATGAATGTCCAAGAGAATACTGTGATGATGTGGTTATTCACAAGGCCCCTGGAGTAGAAAATGCATTTCCTAAATAGATTTGCTGAGGTGGTGAATCTTGCAAAATTACTTTTCCACCCGAAGACATTTCCTTTAAACCTTGATCAGTTAGTGAAGGTCTTATAAGCCCCATTTGAGATGGGGCAGGTTTCACAGATCCATGTTCAGATGGAGAACATTCCAGAGTTTCCTGGGAAAAATGTTGGTGATCCTGGGATCCCTTGGTCAGGTATAGAAGACCCCGAAGCACCTTGGGCAGATGATGAAAGTCTCAGTGCCTCTAGGGCAGAGACCAAAGTTTTTAAATCCCTTGAGACAGATTTTAAAGTCTTATACAGCTCTTGGTAAGATGCAAAGGTTTTGATGCCTTTAGTGTATATTCAGAAGGACCAGGAGGTCCCTCCAAAGGAGCCTGGATTCATGGAACACTTTGAGAGGATGTAGTTGGTTCTACAGACTCATGGACAGATGATGATGTCTGTCTAGCACCTTGGGTAGAAGGTGATGTTCCGAGAGAATAGTCTAAAGTTTGAGAAAGTCTACAATCTCTGGGAGAAGATGGTGAATATGCTAAAATCTCTTGGGCTAAAGAAAGGCCAAGATCCTCTTGGGAAGATGGGGAAGTTTCTGGAGTCCCTTGATTGGGCTTTGAATGTTGTACATACTCTTGTACTGATACGGAAGATCCCAGAGACCCTCGGGTAACCAGTGAATCTCCTAAACAGCCTTGCTGTGGTGGTGAAGGTCCTAGAGACCCCTGGGTAGTTATAGACAATTCTGGATACAGTTGGTCTGACAATAAAGATTCCAAAGTCTCTGGTACAGATGGAGGGGGTCCCAATGAACGTTTAGATGATGGAGAAAATTAAAGAGCTTCCTGGAGAGATGATGATGATTCCTGAATCTGTTGGTCAGAATCACAAGGGCACAAAGCACCGTGAACAGATATTGAATTTCCCAGAGTTTCTGGGAGAGTTTCTGATAAAGATTCTAAAAATTTCAAGACCTTTTGGTGAGATGTCAAAGGTTCTGTTGTCTTTGGAGTATATTGGGATGGTCCCAGATACCCTTGGAAATAAGGCTGAAGGGGTTGAGCACCCTGTACATCTAATGGAGCTTCTACAGCTCTCTGGACAGAAGATGATGTTTCTAGAGTACCTTTGGAAGATGATAAATTTTGCAGTATCTCATGGCAAGAGAAAGAATACCCAGCTACTGGGAGAGATGGGAAATATGCTACAGCCCCTTGGTCATAAGAAGGGTCTAGCACTTTGTGGGAAGATATGGATGATTCTGGATACCATTGGGAAAATGAGGAATATCCAAGAAACTCTTGTGATGGAGACAATTCCACAGTTCCTTGGGTAGATGAAATAGTTCTTTCATAACCCTCATGATGTAGTGACTTTCCTAGAGTCACTTTGGTGGGAGCAGACAATTTCTGCAACAATTGGTCTTGTGGGGAGTATACAAGTGTACCTTGTAAAGAAGATCCAGATTTCAAAGATCCTAATAGCACCTGGGTATTTTGTATAGACCTCAGAGGTCCTGTCATTGATGGAAAAGGTCCTACAGTCTGTTTTGCAAATGTCAAATTTCCAATTGTGCCTTTGGCAGGCAGATAAGAGAAACTCTCCAGTGCCCTGGAAAGCAGAAGACTCTAGAGTCCCTTGTGCAGATTTGTAATATTTTAGAATCCCCTGACATGAAAGGCAGGGGTCTATAGCCCCTTTATCAAAATGAGCAAATGGAATTTTTTTGTAATGGCAATACAGAGAGGTCCATATGCCCTACAACAGATAGGGAATTTCCTGAAGTCCTTCGAGCAGATGGAGAATTTATGTATGGTTCTGGAAGTTCTGAGAAAGATACAGAAGATTGTAGAGCCCCTTTAGCATATTGTGGTTCCTTGAGCATTACCTGGGCTGAAATGGAAAGTTTCAGGACCCTTGGGCAGGTTTTAAATTTTCTAAATACCCTTGATTGGGGAGAGATGATTCTGCAGCTTTTTTGGTAGGAGTTGAATGTTCTACAGGCACTACAGATGATGGTAAAACTCCTATAACACCTGGATCAGATTGAGAAGATTCCAAATCCATTTTCACATGAGGCAAATACTCCAATGTATGGTGGGAGTGTTGGTATTGTCCAAAAATCCCTGAGGTCTGGATGGATGACAAAGAACTTTGCACAGGTAAAGTTCTCACTGGTGCTTTGGAGATTTTCTGATATCCTTCAGAAGATAGCAAAGCTTCTACTGTCCCTGGAACAGATAGAGTTTGTTCTAAAATGCCATGTACTGAAAAAGACTGTTCCACAGTATCTTTTTCTAACTGAGAATTTCTCCCATCCCCTCGGGCAGATGCCAAAGGTTCTAGGATCCCTTGTGCCAATGACAACATTTCTAGAGCTCTTTGTGAAGGTGGTCTAGGTCCCACTACCTTTTGGTCAGTTAGAGAAGTTTCTGAAGTCACATGTAGTAATGAAGAAAGTTTCAGAGGTGGTGGAGCAGATGATGAAATTACATCAGTCCCTGAAACTGATGTAAAAGTTTCCACAGGCTCTTCTTCAGGTAAAAAATATCCATGAATCCTCTGGAAGGATTCATGAGTTCCCACAATACCTTGGGTAGACTACAAAGGTTCTTGAGACTCTTGGGCAAATGCTGAAGGATGCAACATCCTATGAGTCAATTTAAAGGGTTTCTGAGGCCCTTGGGAAGAAAACATAGTTGCTCTATACACTGGGCCAGATTGGAAAGGTTCCTTAACACTTGGGGCAGATGTTAAATGCTCTCTACATCCTTGGGATGAGGACATTTTTCTTTTAGTTTGTGAGGGTATTGAAGAATGTTCTTTGCCCTGTTCTACAGTTGAAAAATATTCTAGTTCCCCTTGTGCAGATTGGGATGTTTCCATATACTCTGGAGATGATGTGGAAAGCTCTACAGTCTCAGACTCTAGGGAAGATGGAAAAGAACACAGAGAGTCAAAGAGAGAAAGGGAAAGTTTCAGAGGCTCTTGTGTAGTTAGGAAAGAGTCTTGAGGGCCTAAGGAAGATAGAGAAGGTTCCTGCACCTGAACACTAGCTTCAGATGGTGGATGTTCTGTGTCTTCTGAGGGGGATAATAATAATTCCTCAGTTTCCTGATCAGACAAAGCAGGTACCAATGGCTCTTTAACACATGGTGAAGGTAGTAGATAATTTTGGTCAGATAGAGAGGATTTATTATCCTCCTGGGAAAAAGTGGAAAGTTTTGTAGGTCCTAGAGTAACTGATAAATTTTCTAGAGCCTCTTCTGCAAACTTGGCCATTTCCAGAGTCTTTTCAGCAGACCAAGAAGCTTCAAATCTCCATGGAGAGATGGCAAAAATCCCACCTTCATCTGGTCTTAATATTTAGATGCTAGAGACCCAAGGGAAGATGGAAAATGTGCTTTAGTCACTGGTACAGATACAGATAGCTGTATAGTATCTGATTCAGATAGGGAAGGTCCCCCAGATTCTAATGTAGATGCCAATGTTTCCAGAGAACCATTAGATGATGAAGACATTTCCAAAGAACCTTCTTCAGATATCAAAGATCCCACCACCTCTTGAGGAAAAGGGGAAGTGACTTGGGTTGCATTTTGTGGGAATGAATGTTCTGAAGACCATGGAGCAAATAAGGAAATGTTTTTAGTTCCTGGAGCAGAAAGAGAAAATTTCTCAGACTCTCCTCTACTAGAAAGATGGTCAAGAACATTTGGGAGCATTTTGAATACTCTCGGAAACCCTCTAGAAAAAGTGGAATGTTCTACATCCTCTAATGTAGATGGCAAAGGGCACATAGTCTGTTTCACAGGTGTGTAAATTTGCAGAGGCCCTTGAGTAGTTGCAAAATGTTCTAGAGCCTGGGAAGTAGATGAAGAAGGTTCCTGTGCATGCGGTGTATAGGGACTGCTTTTGTCATCTTCTCTGGAAGATAACAAAGACCCCTGAAATCCCAGGCCACATGAGGAAGATTCAAAAACTTCTGAGAGAAAAGGTGAATGTGGAGACAAGGCGGAAGTTGATTTGCCTAGTTTCTCAAATGGAGAAATTTCTCCATCTTTTGCCACATATGACATATGCCCAAGTTTCCTATGTTCCGATTCTGATGGTTTCATGATCCCTGGGGAATATACCAAAAGTCCTAGATTCCCTTGGTTATATGGTAAAGAATCAAATATTTCATGTTCTGATATGGACAGGATATTGGGTCCTTCAGGAAATTTCAAATGATCTAGAGTTAGTAGGGTTAATGGACAAGATTGCCAAGAACCTTGTACCCTTGATAAATTTCCTTCATCCTCTGGAGGTGACAAAGGTCCTTGAATGGCAGAGCCAGTAGGTCCTAAAGTCCCTTGGGCATTTAGTGGATGTTGGTAAAGGCCTTGGATCAATGGGGAAGGTGGAGAAGGTCTTGAAGAATCCTGTAAAGAAGTAGGAGGTTTCACTGACATTTCAGGTGATGATATATTTTCCACTCTCCCTTTTGTGGATGAGAATATTTCCAAAGCCCCTTGGGAAGAAGGCAATCTTTCCCTAATCCCTTTCTCATATAAGGAATTTTCCAAAGACTTTTGGGGAAATAATATAGACCCTAGAGCTCCTGTGGCAGCAGAAGAAGATTCAGCAACCAGTAAGTGTTCTGGTGACTCATTTGCTAATGAGGAAAGTCTCATATGCTCTAGAGCAGATGATGAAGCTTCTAGATCCTCTGAAATACTTGGAGCACATTCCAGAACAATTTGTGAAGGTATCAAAGTTTTTAGCCCATGAACAGGCAAAAATGGTGAAGGAGCTTCCTGAGACAGTGTTGAAAGTCCCCCCAGACTTTGGAGCTACTGGTAAGTGCTCAAGAGGTGCAAAGTCTGAAGATCCTAGAGCCTTTTGGGTAGATAGGGAAGTGCCAGCACTCCCCTGAGTAGATATTGAAATATCCAAATGCCTTTGCAAGGACACCAAGGGCTGTTGCAAAGACACCACAGGTGAGCATGAAGTTTCCAGAGAGCCCTGAGCAGGGGGGAAATATTCTAAAATCCCCTGATCTAATGAAGAAACTTCCTGATCTCCTGGGTGGTGGGGCAAATGTTCTGAATAACTTGATAAATGTGGAAAATTTTCCCAAATCCCTTGGGCAGATGACAAAAGTTTTTTTGCTCCATGGACAGTCTGGAAACAACATGGGGCTCCTGGGGCAGATGATGAATGTTCTAGAGACTCTTGGCCAGATGATGAAGTTCCTAGGTACCACTGCTTAGATGTTGATGGTACTGGAGACGCTGGGGGGAGATGGTAAGTGTTCTGCAGCAAGAAGGAAGGAAGAGGCATAGGGATATTTAGATGGTTTGGAGGACATAGGAGATGTCAGGTCCTCTTGTGCTAATGACAAAAGTTCAAGATGTCTTTGTTTAGATTTGAACTTTCCCTTAGACCCTTTGGCTGATAAGAAAGATTTCAAGGCTCCCAGGTCAAATTTAGAAATTGATAAAGCCTCCTGGGTATAGGTAGAATTTTCTGAAGCTTTTGACAAGGATGGAGAATGTCCCTGGAGGCCGGGGACAGATGGTAAATGACATAGACCCTTTGGGACAGACAAAGAAGGCCGTTGGGCCTCTTGGGAAGATATGGAATGTTCACGAGGTCCTTGGTTAGAATGGTAAAGTTCCACAGTCTTTTGTTCAGGTAAGGAACATTGCAGGGCTTTTTGGAAAGACATAGAATGCATAGGAATCACATGAGGAGTACTTATAGTAATTGATGTTTGTTTCAGAGCAGTAGAAGATGCATATACCCTTTCTGAGGAAGGGAGGGTTATGAAACTGCCTTCCTCAGATAAGGAAGTCCCGAAGTCCCCTTCATCAGAAGGAACAACTCTCAACCTCTTTTTGGTAGAAATGGACTATCCAGAGTCCACTTGGGTAGAGGGAACATGTTTAATATTCCCTTCCTGAGAAGAGATATGCATGAAACTAGCTAGTTTAGACAGGGAAGATGGTAAAGTGCCTTCTTCAGATATGCTAAATCCTATGGTCTCTTGCTCAGAAGGGGAAGGTGCTACTGTGTCAGGTGTACATGTGTGTATTTTTACTACAGATTCAGAAAGAGAGGAAGTTTACAGAACCTGTAGAGGTGTGGTCTCCCCTAGAGTTTCCTGTGCATATGTAGTAGGTCTAAAATCCTCATGGGCAGCTAAGGGTGTTACTAGAGCTCCTTGTGTAAATGTGGAAGTTTCAGGAACACTTTCTTCAGGTAGAGAAGATGATAAAGACTTTTGTATAGAGACATTACGTTTTAGAGACAGTTGGACAGACAAAACAGATTCCAAGGGCCCTTGGGAAGATGAGGTAGAATTTAGAATCTTTGGGGCATTTCTTGGACGTTCTGGAGTCGCTTGTGGGCATGTGGAAATACTAACATCCCTTTGTGCTGATGGAGAATGGTCTATAGACTTTTGTGTAGCTGTGACAGATTAGATTGTTGATATCCTTGAGGAGATGGAGAAATTCCCACAGCCTCCTGTGAAAAGTGGGGAGGTCCCGTGGGTGTTTGCATGCAGGTAGAATTTAAGGAATCCCCTTCTCTCAATGTGAAATTTGCTACAGAATCTTGTGTACATGTGTCACATCTGAGAGCCATTTCTAAGAATGGGTATGAGGCTGGAACCCCTTCTGCAAATACAGTCCCTTTATCACATATGGTAGAACCCAGAGAGTGCTGGACACATTGGAAATGACCTTGTACTTTTTGTGTATGTGTAGAAAATTCAAGAGCCTCACCTACACATGTGGAAGTCCTAGAGACTCCTGAGGAAGAAGGGAAGGCTGTATTGTCTTAGCATCCTGAGTAGTTGTGGAACATGCATGGCTCACTTGAACTGTCTTGGCATATCTTTGGCTATTTTGTCTCCCATGATGAATCAGAAGGGCTCTTTTGGCTGCCATGGAATATTTAAAGCTCTCTTCATCTGTTAGGGACACTGGGAATCTACCTTGCTCAGAGGGAGGATCTCTTCTTCTCCTTTTGCAACAGTGGGAATATAAAGAATCCATTTTTATATCTGGATTAGGTTTGAATATCCTTTTGTGAGAAAAAATAGGTCTTTGACCCTCTTCTCTAGATGTAGACAATTCTAGAATCCCCTTGACAGATACAGAAGGACTCAGAACCCTAAGGGACGTTGATGCAGGTGCTAGAGACCTTTGTGTACATTGAGAAGGTACAAGGGTCCCTTGGGTAGACTTGGGAGATCCTAGCATCTCTTGTAGATATGTGGACCTTTCTAGGGCCCCTTCTGAAGATGGCAAAGTTTCTTGAATCCCTGATGTAGATGTAGATAGTTTTGTTTCTGCTTGGGGTAGGCATGAGTGGTGTGAGGCTCATTTGGGGAATGGTGATAGGGCTTGGTCCCCCCTGTGCTATAAGAGAAGACCTGAGCCCATCTTCTTGTGGAGGACATTTAAAGCCCCCTTGCTTTAATGGGGAATTTATGAAATTCCCTTGGTCAGAGGAAGCAGGATTCAAGCTCACTTCAGCATATATGGATTGCTTAGGAATCTTCTGGAGAGAGGGAAAACAGGCTTGGCTCTTTTCATGAGAGGGTATAGCTCTCCAGTCACCTTTGGCCGCCATCAAAGGTGTTAAACTCCCCTGGGGAGTGGTGGTAGGACTCATTCCAGTTTGGGAAAATGAGAAATCACTGAGTACCCCTTTTGGAGGAAAAGATTTGGAGCTCTCTTTGACTAATGGGGCCTGCTGTAGGCCCCATTGAACAGAAGGGGCTTGTCTAAAATTTTTTGGTGGAAAATTGGAATGATTGGTTACCCCTTGGCTAGAGGATGCACTTCTGAAAACCTTTCTTAAAAAGGAGACATGCTTGATTTTCCTTTCAGCACAAGGGAGAGGTATCTGGGATGCCTGGGCAGATATGTAGTGCCTCATAAACCCTTGATCACATGGGGTTCCTCCCAGAGCCTCTCCGGTGCATAGGGATAGACCCTGAGCATCTTGGGAAGAAGTGGAAGATCCCAGAACTCCTTGGGTAGGGGAGGAAGGTTGCAGGGACCCTTGAAATTGTGGGGAAATTACCAATCCACGTTGGTCAGTGGAAGAGTCAGCAGAAGACGGCCCAGGCATTCTGTCATCCTCATTGACCTTTTCACTGGCATCCCCAGCACAGTGTCTTGGAGATTTTGCAGGCACTCTGGTGCCCGAATGATCGAAGTCCATAATTTCTTCAAACACAGTAGACATATCCAGCCTTCTTTGCACCTTCCCAGGTCTGTGCACAGAAGTTGAGGCCACTCTTTTTCTGGTGGCAGGAGGTAAGGCAGATGGTCTGGGTTCCCTGCTCAGTGGGTTACTCCTGCAGTCAGGAACCCCTGGATGTAGTTGTACTTGTCCTTCCTTGATCTCTTTCAGTTCCTTTAAGGGGTCCAGAGTCTTCTTACTGGATTTTGTCTTTATAATAGCTCTAAGACTCTGCAGTCTATCTGCAGTACCAGTGTTGGGGATTTTCAATGTTTTGTCCTCATAAGGCTTTTGGCACCTGAACTTGTGCCGAGTCAGTCGAAGCACCCCCGGAGGTGCAAAGTCCCTAGGGAATTTGGTGCTGGTCAAGTATGTCTCCCATTGGGTTGCGCTGTCATCAATCCCTTGGGAGACACTGAAGGGGGTCCCAGGCCGTTGGCCTCTGAAAGGGGTCCCAAGCCGATGAGGCAAGCACTTCATCCATTGGGATAGGATGTCTTCATCCCATTGGGGGACACAGAAGGGGGACCCAGGACGGGGAGGCTGGGAAAACTGGGGTCTCTGGTCAGAGTGTGACGGACCAGCTGAGGATCTCTGGCCTCTCTCTACAGGTTTGGTCATTTAGCCAATAAAGCCGTTGAAAAATAAAAAAGGGAAATTACCCCTCGCAAGTGGCAGCGATTGTACTTGCCAATGATAACTCGTGGCGAGCATCATCTAAGCAATATCCTTGAAAAGAGGCTCTCGTTCCTGAGAATTGTAGACACGTTTGGTAGGCGGTAGCCGAAGTGCACAGTACTCGAGTGAGAGTTGGCCTCAGAAATCGAACAAAGCTCGAGAGCTACTCTTGGAATGGATGTCCTCGGGCCTGCATGGGCCAGTCCCGAGCTGTCTCAGCTGGCGGTTCTGCATGCACTAGCCAGGCAAACAACCAAACTTTCTGAATGAGGAGGGCACCTAGGACCTTCTCCTCTTCATTAGGGTCGAGAGTGCTAGGTATTCTGGTGCCCACTGTCAGTGGCAAGGACACAGACTGTTGAAGAGTCAACATGATTGGGAAGGCAAGGGGTGCTTGGAAGACTTTGCTTTTGGTTCCTCTTACCGCTTTTGGTTCCTGGACCCGCTGTCAGGTGATTGTCAGTGTTGCAGTTAGGTCTGTTTGAGCCTCATAACTGAATGAGAAAGGGTGATCCAGACATTTGCTTCTCAAAGACTTTGGGGGCCATTCAATCACTGGTTGTGCTAGGGGAAAAAAGAAAAACAAGTAATAGTGCTTGAATAGAGCAGAGGATGTCTGGAACTGATACTACAAATGGTATTATGTATTTTAAGGATGACCTATCCTATGATTTTCTAGTAAATTGGTGACAACTTTTGTGAACAACTTCTGGTATGCTAAAATACATCTCTAGACTGCTTAATAGTACTTACTACAGTGCTATTATTATGTAAATGTTAGTATGTGTATGTATATCATCTCTAGACTGCTTAATAATGCAGCAGTGTTATTATTACATAAATATTAATATATGTATGTATACACATATATATGTATATATCAGGGAACAAGGATAAGAAAAATAATCTTCTTAGAGTACAGAAGCAAGTTGTTTTTCAAATACTTTTATCTGCTTTTGGTTAAGTTCACCAATTGAGAACATAGACACAGTTGGACTCCTGAATGTAGCCCTTATGGCCTTAAACAATTGCTTTGTCTCGGTTTACATGTTGGATGCCATAACATTTACATATTCCTTGAAATATCCTGACTGATTTAATTCAGAAGGTTTTTTTTCTATTATCCAGTGTCTCTCTGCTGCTGTTGTTCCTTTCACATTACCATTAAGAAAATTCAAGGTTAATAAAACATTATGCAATCTATTTCTGGTGGTATTTTCCATCTCTTTCTGTTTGTTTAACATATCCTTTATAGTTCAATTTGATCTGTCTATAACTGCCTGACCTATAGGATTGTTTGGTATACCTGTAATATGCTTTATATGATAATAAACAAAACACTGTTTCATTTTCTTAGACACATACGCTGGACTATTGTCTGTCTTTATTTGTGTAAGTATACCCATGATGGTCAAAACTTCTATTAAATGCATGATTACTAAATCAACCTTTTCTAAGCTCAAGGTAGTTGCCCACTGAAAACATGAATAAGTTTCAAAGGTGTGGTGTACATATTTTAATTTGCCAAATTCCACAAAGTGGAACACATCCATCTTCCAGATTTCATTCCTTTGAGTACCCTTAGTGTTACTCCCTGCTGGTAATGGTGTCTGGTTATAGAAAGAGCAAGTAGACATCACTTTATAATCTCCTTAGCTTGTTGCCATGTAATAGAAAACTTTCTTTGAACCTTTGCTATTGACATGATGTTTCTTATGAAATTCTGAGGCCTTCAGCACACTTTCAATCAATAATCAATCTGTTTCTGCATTACTTTGTGCTAGAGGACCAGGTATGGGATTGGATGTGTGTTATGTATATGTGGCAAAGCCTATTTCTGATTATATCGTGAACCTGTATGAATAATGAATTCTGTATCATCTGGTATAAATACGCAAGACAACTCTTTTTGCAAAGGCTTGTCTGGATACCAGGTGATATACCTTGTTCATTTTGGAAATGCTTTTCACTGCCCAAAAGGAATCCTGCCCTTGAAGGCACTCAGAGGTCCACCTCCACACTCCCACACTGCTGAGAATATCAATGATGGCCCCTAAAAGAAGACCACTCTTGCAGCCTCCTGGAGACAACCCTGTCTATGCTCTTCCAACTCTCCCTCTCTACCAAGACTCCTGGAGGCATCTGCTCTGAAGCTAGAAATGCAGCTCCCAGGGAGTGTTAGGGGGGCATATGTTTGTGTTGGGCAGTGGGCATTCAGTTCCTAGAAATGCCATGTGGGCCACTCTTAATAAGGGTACTGCCACTTCCATATGGTTTCCAAAAAGTGCTCTCATCCACCAAGCTGCACTTACATATACCACCCACCCTGCAAACACACACCATGTAATGGACCACTCCATACTTATGTCCACATGAGCTGGAACTGAAGGATGGAGACTTAAAAGTCTTCAGCCACATGCCAATGTGCCATACCCCTTTAACCCTGAACTGACCACCATAACTGTTACATACTGTGCCCTCTGTGGCACTTCTTATTGCCTATCACAGGACTAGTCTCCTGGCCAGCAAAAATGTAAAACCAAACACAAACATACACACACACACACACACACACACACACACACACACACACCAGAGTGAAAAGTTCATGGAGGCCAGGTGATACCCTCTGTTAGTTTCAGAGCCTTCTCTACTAGTCTCCTGGCCAGGGACAATGTAAAACCAAACACACACACACACACACACCAGAGTGAAAAGTTCAAGGAAACCAGGTGATATCCTCTGTTAATTTCAGAGCCTTCTCTGAGTAGTTGATAGGGAAGCTCAGCCAATCACATCTGGCTTGGGTGTCTGGAGCCAGGTAGATAAACAGGGGAGATAGGTGCATGGGAACTCTGAGCACACAGTGACCACCTGGCCCATTTGGACTTTAGACTTTCTCCAGTAGCATGAGTTTTTCGTTTTATCGATTATTAAATTATATTTGTTGTTTTGAGCTGGTCTGGTTATTTTAGCATACCAGTCGAATATGCCTTCACTTATACTTGGCGCCCAATGTGGGACTTTTTAGAGCCCTTTAAGGCTCTGGCCAGTTGGGGCCGAACCACATTCATTTGGGCATAGATACCCACATCTTTGCACAGCCCTGATGTGGGAATGATTTCTTACTAATAAAGAAACTGCCTTGGCCCATTTTATTGGATAGAAAATTAGGTAGGCGGAGTATACAGAAGAGAATTCTGGGAGAAAGAAGGTTAGAGGAAGAGTCGCCATGGTTCTCCCGCTCCAGACAGACGCAGGTTAAGATCCTCCCTGGTAAGCCAGCTCGTGGGCTACACAGAATATTAGAAATGGGTTAGAACAATATGTAAGAGCTAGCCATAAGGAACTGGAACTATCCGGGCCAGGCAGTGTTTGAAAGAATACAGTTTCCGTGTAATTATTTCTGGGCATAAGCTAGCCATGCGGGCGGCCGGGTGCCGGGGACGCAGCCC
>NW_026068143.1:503108-504818 GCF_014885135.2 Alexandromys fortis | reverse complement strand
GGTGGGGAAAAGACAGAAATCTTAAATAAATAAATAAATAAATAAATAAATAAATAATAAAAACATCACATCAATAGCAAAGGCTTGAAGAAAGAGTTTTCTATGGCGTGGCAACAAGCTAAGGAGATTATAAAGAAATGTTCTACTTGTTCTTTCTATAACCAAGTACCTGCAGGGACTAATCTAAAGGGTACTCAAAGGAATGAAATCTGGCAGATGGATGTGTTCCACTTTGTGGAATTTGGCAAATTAAAATATGTACACCACACCATTAACACTTATTCAGATTTTCAATGGGCAACTGCTTTAAGTTCAGAAAAAGCTGGTTCAGTAATCACTCATTTATTAGAAGTCATGGCCATCATGGGTATACCTGCACAAATAAAGACGAATTATGGTCCAGCTTATGTCCCTAGGAAAATGAAATGATTTTTTCTTATTATAATATTAAGCATGTTACAGGTATACCATACAATCCTACAGGTCAAGCAGTCATAGAAAGATTAAATTGAACTATAAAGGATATGTTAAACAAACAGAAAGGGACATAATGTTCATTAACCTTGAATTTTCTCAATGCTAATGAGAAAGGGACAAGGGCTGCACAAAGACATTGGATAATGTAAAAGTCTGCTGAATTAAATCAACCAGTTTATTTTAAGTATGTGCTGACCTCACAATGGAAGCCAGAAGATGTGCTGCATTGGGGAAGGGGTTTTGTTCTTGTTTCCACAGGAGAAGAAAAATTGTGGATACCATCAAAATTAATAAAGGTTCGGTTTGAAGAGGAGGAACCTTTTGGAAAGGAGAAATGACAATTCATCCACAATGATGACAATCATACCAATGGTAAGAAAAACATAGAGGATGGGGGCAGGGTTCTCTTCTTATCTCTGTAGGTAAACACTCATCTTCAAAGAATTCAAGGGACCCTGGATGTTTGAATACTGACAGATGGAAACTATTTACAACGTAATAAGGATTACCAAAAAAATTGAATAGGTTCCGTATGTTAAATTATTCTAAGCATATTTTAAATAGGTATTAATGTGTATTTATTTATAAATATATAGAGCTGGTTTTGAAGTTGGACTCTGGCTCAGTCCCTCTCCAATTCCAAGCCGGTTAGTAAAAGAAAAACCCAGTTTCTGGAATTTCTGTCTCATGTCAAGAGCCATGATATGGGACAGAATAATAATGATAATATATGTCTTTATACATAATGCTTAAGTTTCCCATAAGTAACAATAAATTTTTCTGTAATAATCTTTGAACTTCCAGGAAGAAGATGGGGCCCCACAACATCGAGTCCACTTAGTTAATATGACATCATGATGTTGATAGCACTACTACAAGACCTGTTTTTTGTACCAGCTGCACAAAACAGTTCCAACTTGGTTAGCAGAAATGGTGCACATCTTTTACAACATTCTGGCCAGACCTCCACAAAATACTCAGACATTATTTGCAATTTTACCAGACCAAATATTAATCTTGCAATTTAACCATCATTTACTTTCACAGGACCCCCTAGAAAGAGCATCGCCCCCATGACAGCTGGAAGCAATTTTAGAGGACAATGTCCCCTCTCCCAACAGAGTTTGTCCTCAGGTTTAGGGACATCATTTAGGGGTTGGTTATAATTGGTATATGGTTGAGGGATGGGGGAGGTATTTTATAGGCTCAGGGGTGTTCTTGAAGAAAAAAAAA
>NW_026068143.1:466498-502930 GCF_014885135.2 Alexandromys fortis | reverse complement strand
TTTTGCATATGGATACAAAGTTAAATTATATTGAATATTGTATGCATGCATGCTTCTACCTCTGTTTAAAACATTTTATGTATATATATATATATATATAGTATTGATATGTATGTGTATTTACCATATTGCAATGTACTTTTCTACCTCTGATCAAGATGCTTATACACTGTTTACATTTGAACGTCATTGTTCTTATTTATTGCACAGTTGTTTATTGTCTTAGTCTTTAAGTTAGATAGGTATTGAGAATTGTAGATTAATAGGCATCTATGTCTGTCATATTTATAATTAGGCTAACCAGGTTCTTTAGATACATAGAGATTATATTCATTGTAGACAGTATAATCTTTAACCTCTCAAAGAGCTGTAAAAAATGGCATTTAAGCTAATTTAGAGTTCTGTGGTAGTGAGACACAATCGCTCATGGCAACACCAATCTATTCCTGAGAGATTGTTGAGCACCAAAGACGCTCCACTTGGAGCTCATCTTTTTCTTGGCAGAACTGGTCTTTGGGCAAAGAAAAGCCCATACCTCGACCACTGACAGTGATACAGAGTATCTGTAAATAGATAAAACATGACTGTCATATCCTGCCAAGACACAGTAAGACAGTTCTGAAGTTTCTTGCCTTTGAAAATGGTATGTCAGTTACATTAGGCCTTAGCCAAAGTTGGTTGCTTCAACATTGCAAATGACCTTGGGTGATTGCCCAGGTAGTCAGTTGTCTCTGTCATTTGTTGCACATTTTGGAAGTTTCTTGATTGTACTTCCTGTTTACTCAAGTAATATTACTTCCCTTCTCAGATCTTTGATGGAGTTGAAGATCAGATAATTGTAGTTACCCTCCTCATGATTTAGCTAAACTTAATTTCAATACATTATTTAGACTCCTTGAAATAGAATGCTTAGTAAAATTTTGTTATGTGTTTCTTGCTTAATATTGTTTATTGCTTGTAATTTCATATTTGGTATCTATTCCTATTGTATATAGTTGTATTGGGTTTGGTTCGATCTTGTTTAGACAAAAGGGGGAGATGATGGGGAAGTTCAGCCAATCACATCTGGCTTGAGTGTGGCTGCCTGGCCCATTTGGACTTCGGACGTTCTCCAGTAGAGTGAGTTTTCCGTTTTTTTTTTCAATTATTAAATTATATCTGTTGTTTTGAGCTGGTCTGGTTATTTTAGCGGTCGAATACGCCTTCACTTACAAGTAGTCTTGTAGCTGAGATGATGCCTAGACAGCGCAGAGCAGGAGAAGAGGCTTTTTAACCCTTGACCCTGTCACTTCTCCCTGGGTCTTATGCAGGGTGGCCTAGGCAGGAGAAGGCAGGTATATGCTGCCTGCATGGGTGCCCCTTAACAAAGAGAGGGGGTTTGTCAGGGGCGGCAAGGGCAGTGAAACCTGGTCTGGATAGTACCCACAGGCCTGCCTGGCCTCTTTTGCGCACCCTGCATCCCACACCCTACTCTGGCTGCTTCTACTCGGACTCACCCTGAGCCACCACATCTAATTGAGCTCGGTCCACTACGTACACACAAGCAAGTGATACATAATGATGTTGGTGGCAGGTGCATTCCAGACCCCTTGTAGGGTTTGGGGGAAGTAGTTGTTGATCAGAAAACTCTTCTGGCAGGTCCGGGTCCCTGAACTGTGAGCCCAGCACAGCTCAAGGAGAAAGCCATTTCTAAGAGAAAGCAAAGAGAAATTCAGAGAGAGCCCTGCAGATAGAGAAGAGAGAGGGTAGCAGGGAGGGAGTTATGTCTGTCATCCAACAGACATTGTGACACAATGGTTACCTGGCACTGAACACCTGGTCAGAGATTCTGGATAGTGTATGCAGTTTCCAGAAGGGAGCTGTGCGTGCTGTTGTGGAGGCTCAGCCAAAAGATAGGGGTTCCCTGGGCGGGCTTGTGCACACAATGTGGGCTGGCATGCTGGCAGGCACCACAAGGTCGCCAAAGGAACTCAGAGGCAGCCCAGGATGCAGAATCCCCTGAAGAGAGATTCTCTGATCCTGCCAGACAGGGCAGCCTCGGGACCGAGGAGAATGTGATTCCCGTGGAGAGCAAACCAAGGGCCTTGTGCTTGAGCAGCTGACCTAGATGCAGCTTGCTCCAACACCTCTTGTGGGTCATGGAGATTCAGGAGATTAGCTTAGGCGCACTGGGCACACTATGGGAGCTACACTTTAGCCAGTGCACAGTCATGTTCACAGAAGCACCCGGTAGCAGCTGGCGGGATCAGCAAAAATAATTCCGCTTGATGGCAGTAGTGCACTGAGAATGCCAACTGTCCCAGGGCAAGGGTTCACTCCCTTAGCCCTTTCCAAAGCAAAAAAAGAAAAATGAAAAAAAAAATGCCAACCCCAGCTAGCCACGCTCCAAGATGGCAGTCAACCAAGCAACTAGGCCAGGATTGGCCAGTGATGGGTGTCTAGGCCTGCTGCTAGAGATCCAAGGGCCTGTGGACCCTGAGGGGGTGGAGGAGTTCTGTGCAGAGATGGGCTTCTCCACCACACTGCCTTGAGACATTGGGCTTTGTGCTTAGGCCAACCCATGAAGGCTCTGCCTTTGGTTCCAGGGGAGCTCTGCTTGCAGGCCTGCAGGCCACTACAGCCACTGCATGCCAATCTGGACCACAGGGGAGGAGCCTCAGAATCAAATTCCAATTTGTGGACTTGGGAACATGGAGCACAGGGTCACCACCTAGCTGTGCAGCCAGAGTATTCTGAGAGCCGCCCCCTACCCCTGTCAGAGATTCAGCAACTCCCTCCTTAACCCTGTCCCCCAGTGTGAATGCATCGGCTGCCAGGTTGGCCTTGGCGCAGGTCACCTAGGACCCATGGAACAGAAACAGGTGTTGATAGGCACAATGGATCTGCCTACTAACCTCCATGGTAAAACACCAGCACACATAAAATACCCCCAACCCTCAACAGTCCTACACTCTGCCCTCATGGGCACTTCTCTCGGCTCTCCCAAGTCTAGTTTCTAGAAATAGCTAGCCACGGATAGAAGTGTCTATGTGTCTTTCCTTTGTTTTTTAAGCAATAGGAATCCAAAAGGGGATCTGAATAAATTTACAAAAAGTAGATTGGCTACTTTGGATTGTGTGTACCAAACACATAATCAAGAGCAACCCTGTATCAGATAAGGATAAAATTGAGAACCAACAGAGAAAGTATGTCCTCTGTTCCCCATAAATACAGTGGCTTAGGCACTCCATTTACATAGACTTTGCAAACACACACACCTTCTGCACATACACATAAGTTTCAAAAATACAGTAGCTTACAAAAAAATTTTGCTGTTCTTGCTGTATTAGAAATACCTGTAATCTCAGCAGTGGGCCGATGAAAGCAGGAGGGTGTTAGGAACAAGGCGCTAAGTCTGAAAAACAGAAAAAAAATTGAAGAGAACCTAAAGGTACTCACGCATATCTTCAGCTTAGAGCATGCACCAACTTAAGAGACATGGCTGTATGTGGAATGTTTCTAGTTCCATGCGTTGTTCAAAGACTAAACCTTGATAAACTCTGTTGGGTTGCCAAAACTGAAATGGAGATCTATCTTGTTTTCTATTGTTTTTTATATTAGTTCTTTCCTTTATCATTCTAGACTATAGACGAGGCTTTAGTATTCCTTTGGTTGAGTAAAAACAAAGTGCAAAAAAAAAAAAGTCATGGCCATATGTGAACACATTATGCATCATAGTAAATAAAGTAGGAACTATATGATATGTATCTCCAGAAATTGTAATTTTCAATAATTTTGCTTTGGAGAGTACTGTTTAGGGATTTAGGGATGATTAACAAGAAATGCAAGGATATACAGGAACATATACAAATACAGACAAAGCTGTCATTTGCAAATAATTAGCGTTTGGCCTAGTTTTTAAATAGTACTTGCTCATCCTAGCCATATTATGTATTTTTATAGAGTTTGGTATCTGAAATTATATCTTCCACAAAAAAAAATTAAAATTTAAGCTTCATTACCTTTTCAAGATTCCTGGGAACATGTGACTCTATGACAAGGTAGTTTTATTTGTACAAGCAAGGTGCTAGTATCCACAATGAGTGCTGTAAAATCTTCATGAATATAATTTTATTTCTTCTCTAGTTCATAAAGCTCTAGTGTCTAGAATCTGGATCAGTGAAAATGTGGATAGCCTTTGGTGTGTGTCTTTCATCCCAGTGGTTGAGAGACTTAAGAAGGATCGCTGAGTTGGAGGACAGCCTGGTCTACAGAATGAGTGAGTTCCAGTACAGCCAGGGCTATACAAAGGCAACCATGTCTTGGAAAACTACAAAAAAAAAAAAAAAAAAAAAAAAAAAAAAAAAAAAAAAAAAAAAAAAAAAAAAAAAGTGAATGTCTCTGAAATTTTGTGAAAATGGGCCAATGAACATGCAGAAATGCAGCTTTTTTGCTACTTTCCCTGCCCCCACAAAGATCCCCCAAATTAAAAGTCCTTACCAGTAATTTTGGGGAACAAAGCCATTACAGTCTTCTGCCTGCATGTCTGCTTGCAGACCAGAAGAGGGCACCAGATCTTATTACTGATCTTTCTGAGACACGTTTTGGTGGCTTGGACTCTGGAAGAATAGCCAGGGCTCTTCTGTGCCCTATCCCTAGCCCTCGGCATATATTCTTACATTCCAGAAGAGAGCATCAGATCCTATATAGTGAATCTGGAAAACAGTTTACAATTCATAATTTCTAAGAGAGAAGTTGGCCTCATTGGGAAGCGCTAGGGTGGACTGAGGGTGGAGGGTTGATATAAGGGAGGGATAGGTTAGGGAGTAATAGGAAAGTCCCCTTGTTGTGATTTGTGTAGGTAGGAAGGTGAGCCAATTAAAGACTGGCTAATTTGAATGATTTCAGTGGGTGGCCCTCGGGAGACTAGGCCTAGGGAAATACTGTTGAAGGGGTTGGAGACGGAGGGTGAGTTGACTTCTGCATTTTTGCACGGGAAAGGCACTAATCCAAGGAGTTTTTATTATGTCTAGGTCTTGGGCAGGGCATTGTCTCCAGGATCAGCAAAAGCATATGAGGTCACACTATCAGAATCACACAGACGAAAAAGGGCGATTAAAAGAGGCTACTGTAAAATATTTACCTAATTTGTTTTTCTTACGGATGTCTGATTCAGGAGTATCCATGTGAGACCAGAAAACAAAGAAGTAAAGGCAGTGAAATCCCAAGGCAGGAGTGGTTTAAAATAGCCTTTGTTATCTAGAGCTGGGGGTGGAATCTCTGCTCTCAGAATTGCCAAGCAGGCTCTAACTGCTGAGCCACACCAGCAGGTTTGCAACTGACTTTTAAAGGCCACCAGTGTAGAGTTTGCTGCCTCCATTCCCTGCAATCTGCATCCCCAGTATTTTTTTCCCAGTTGAGGCTCTTCTTATGACCACGTGCATGCTGCTGGACCCAGCCTTGGGTCAAAGGCCCAGACTTCACTGGTTTTGTTTATCCCTCACTTACTTCCTGGCTGCTTAGGTAGAAGAAATAGAAGAACCAGAGGGAAGGGGAAGGAGAACAATGGAGTCCATGAGGTTCTTTATCCTGTCCACACAGGTGACTTTGTACTTCAGGTCAGCAATATCGTCATTGTCTTCCTTTGGAAAGGGTTCATTCCTGTTGGTGATTAAATATCTGTTTGTCAGGGATTGGGCTATACTGTCATACTTACCTGTTATTCTTGTTTAAAGTAGTCTTTCTATTTCCTTATGTATTTTTTTCCTATTCACTTGTTTTTGTAATTTATTCTTAGAGGTAGAATCTGTCAGTGACCTGCAAGCATTCTGTTAAGATTCCTAGTTAATTCCAATAACAACAACAAAAAATGAATAAAATAAAACCCCTTGTTTCATGTTGTGTTTTGAGACAAGGTCTCTCTTTGTAGCCTTGACTGTCTTGGAACTCACTCTGTAGATCAGGGTGACTTCAAACTCACAGAAATCCACCTGACGCTGCCTCTTGAATGAGGGGAATAAAAGCGTGTGTCCCCACCACCCGTTCTTTTTCTTTCTTTCTTTATGAGACATGGTTTCCCTAAGCTGCTGAGGCTGTCTTAGAAATGGTCATCCTTATGGCTCAATCTTCTAAGTGTTGTAACCACAGGTGTCTATCACCATGCTTATTCAAACTATTTTAAGGCGTTGACATATGAGTAGATTCTAAAAGGACTGGATTTCATGTTATCAATCACACAAAACCTTAAAAGGGCATCCTAATTCTGTGCTTGTCTGATAAGGCTCATCTGATATCCCAGGAATAAACTGACTCTGATGGATACATCCAGGGGTATGGCCTTGGTATCCAATAGACAGTGGATACATAATGCTTCTATTCTTCCTGCAGTGCACAGGATGGCCCACCTTACCTATCCTCTCAGAGAATGTTATCCACACCCAGTGACAACTGTAAAGAGGTTAAGAAAGCCTGCCTTAAAACTGGAAACTTGGCAGTGGGGGTGAGGGGAGTTGGGGAGAAAAAAGTGAAAAAGGGAGGATGGGGAGAGCTTGGGGGGAATGAAACGGTTGGGATGGAGGAAGAGTGGATATGGGAGCAGGGAAGTATATATCTTAATTAAGGGAGCCATTTTAGGGTTGGCAAGAGACTTGACTCTAGAGGTGTTCCCAGGAGATGCCCCCAGCTAGATCCTTGGGCAGCTGAGAAGAGGGAGCCTGAAATGGCCCTATCCTATAGACACACTCATGAATATTTTGCATATCACCATAGAACCTTCATCTGGCGATGGATGGAGATAGAGACAGAGACCCACATTGGAGCACCGGACTGAGCTCCCAAGGTCCAAATGAGGAGCAGAAAGAGGGAGAACATGAGCAAGGAAGTTAGGACCGTGAGGGGTGCACCCACCCACTGAGACGCTGGGGGCTGAGCCAATGGGAGCTCACCAAAGTCGGCTAGACTGGGACTGATGGAGCATGTGATCAAGCCGGGCTCTCTGAATGTGGTGGACAAGGAAGGCTGACTGAGAAGCCAAAGACAATGGCACTGGGTTTTGATCCTACTGCATGTACTGGCTTTGTGGGAGCCTAGTCTGTTTGGATGCTCACCTTTCTAGACCTGGATGGAGGGGGGAGGACCTTGGACTTCCCACAGGGCAGGGAACGCTGACTGCTCTTTGGACTGGAGAGGGAGGGGGAAGGGGAGAGGGGGAGGGAATTGGGAGGAGGTGGAAATTTTTAATTAAAAATAAATAAATAAATAAATAAATAAATAAATAAATAAATAGAAAGCCTGCCTTAATCATTTCTCCTCCCTGGCCATTCTGATTCTCTCAATGTTGGTACTTTAAAGGACACTGAAAAGATTAAAGGTGAAGAGGGAAGGGACAATGAATAAAATATTTTGAGGGAGTTGGGGATTGAGCCCAACACCTTTTGAATGGATAGTTCTCTTCTACTGAGCGATATACTCTTACTGCAAAATATCTGGTAAATTAGAGTAAACCATTACGTGTACAATTTTTTGTACTGTCCTTAGTTGCACACCTCAAATTCAACCCTCATAATAGAATCTAATGCAAATGATTTTATAGAATGCAATGGAAAAAGGAGTAAATTTAGGTCAACATAGTCTTATCGGTGTAGGGCAGAAGTACAGAGACTTAAGGCAGACATACTTGCAAAACTGGCAGTAGGGAAACCAAAGTGGAAAAATCCAAGTTCAAAACCATCCTGAAGTACACAGGGAAACCTATCTCAAAAGCAAAACAGTGAACTGGAGAGATGGCTCAGTCATTAAGAGCACTTACTGATCCTTCAGAGGACCCAAGTTTCATAGCCAGCACCCTCTTCTAGCAGATCACAACAGCCTGTAACCCTAGATCTAGGGGAAATAGTGTCCTCTGCAGGCCACAGGCATCGACCCCCAAACATACAATAGGAATAAAAACAAACATTTAAAACCAAACAAATAAAAAACCCAGAGACTAATTATTATGCAAATGCCTTTATTTGAACTACTAAGTTGCTACCAAATTACATCACGTTTCAGAGTTAGAATAACATAATAATCTCGAGAACTATAGCAAAAAGCTTGACAAAGCAAGAGAACATCAAGTCCGACATACATACTTTTTCTTTCTCATAACCACATCTTTGTTATAGGTGTTGAATTTAAAAATCTATTGTTCATTTGGCATTCTTTGCTTATTAAATCATCATCTAAATTCTGAGCTCACTTCCTCCTCCTAAGTGTCATGTTCAGCAGAATTTTAGATTGAAAGAGAGCTCTGTGATTAAGTTTTCAGACCAAAGAAGCAAGTGTCGAACTGACTCATTGAAGAAAAAATATTCCATTTGATTTGAGCCTGGGTGTGAGGGGAAAATATAACCTTATGGTCCATTTTCCTCCACCTATAGTCTATGCTTATTTTCATATTTACTTGAAGCCCCTTAAAAACGTAGCAAATCAGCAGACTTGTTGACTGTAATCAAAATATTCTTAAATGTACAAAAAATAATCATGTAGAAAGAATACTGTAAAAAGATACTGATTTTAAGAATAAACGAATGAGAAAAGCTTCTAGTACATTCCGCACAGCCAGTTACTTCAGATTTTCAGCACTACAAAGTAAGCAAAGGACAATTCCTCTCCACATAGTATCTGACCACAGTTCTTCAAAGCAAAATGGCAAGCTAATACTAGTCCTATCTACCCATGTAAGCAAGCCTCAAGAGATGGACATCCTAAGAGTGAAAAGATACACGGAGAGATAATACACAGCAACAGGAAATATCAAGGGCAGCATTCTAGGAGTAGAGAGCAGACGGTCTGTTGTGAGCATGTTCAGGTGTGCTGGACAGATCCAGCTTGAAGGGAAAGAGGAATTGCTTGTTACTAAAAGTCTTTTCAGAAGGCTGTCATGATGAGCTAGTCTTGTTAATCAAAACTGAAAGTCCTTTAAATGACCACAAATTCCTTAAGTCATGAGCACTTCACCTGGCAATAGCTGACTGGCTAATCATGCACCTGTGAGTAAGGTTGGTTCTATTCAGATTGGTTATTTTACACTCTCTTCATCCCCCTGCCCATCAAACATGCAAACACGGTCATGACCATCTTGGGTTTTACTTCCACAAGGTCTTCAGGGAGAGCATATACTCTGGCTCCGATTCTTCTAGCCATTGACACTGCATACCTAGTTTTGGAAGAGACAAAAATCAAGATAAGAGTCTTCTTTGCCAAGAATACCTTTGAATTTTTTTTAACCTTTGAATCTTTTTAAATGATTTTTTTTAAATTTTTGTTTTTATGATGTTTTGTCTGCATGTATGTCTGTGTGAGGGTATTAGATCCCCTGAAACTGGAGTTACAGAAGTTGTGAGCTGCCCTGTAGGTACTGGGATCTAAGGCTAGGTCCTCTAGAAAAACAGCCAGTGTTCTTAATCTCTGGCCCAGGTCTCCAGCCCAAAAAACACCATCTATTTCCTCTTATACAATCTGGTGACTGGGATACAAAATTTCTATATTGAAAGTACAAATCAGGGAACTGGGCATGGTGGCACATGCTTATTACCCTAGCACTCTGGAAACAAAGGCTGAGGTCCAAGGGTCGCTGTAAGTTTGAAAGTAGTCAGAAGTACACAGTGAGACAGTGTTTCAGAAAAAAGAAAGTACCTGTTAATAATTACACATTTGTTTTCTGTTTTATTTTTGTTTGCAACTGATTTTTGAACTTATACTAAATCAAAACATGAGATTTATTTATTTAATTTTATGTGTATATGTGTGTTCTCTTCATGCAAGAATGGGCACCACTTGCATGTGTTCCTGGTGATTTAAGAGGTCAGAAGAGGGCATTATATCTCCTGAAAGCAAAGTCACAGAGGTTTTTGAGCCACCATGTGGGTGCTCGGAACTGAACCCAGCTTCTCTGTTAAGAATAGCAAGTGCTCTTAACTGCTAAGCCTCTATCTCTCCAGCTCCAAGTTATACTAAGTTTTTACTATCTACTATTTTGGACTTTATTTACTCATTTCTTCCAAATGTGGATGTGGAGTAAAAACAAAAGCTTGAAGCACTGATGTCATATAAAAATGAAGTGTGTGTGTGTGTGTGTGTGTGTGTGCAATTACCCAGATGAATGCACAATCAATTACAAAATTCTCTATTCCATGTAATAAGATAACAGATACTTTTCTTTGGTGAGTGTGATGCTGGGAATGGAACTCAGAGACTTTTTTATGCTACTTCCCAAACATTAAGTGCCTGAAGTAAAACTCAAGTGCTAAGGTCAATGCACCAGGTACTTCCAGATACTGAAGCAAGAGCTAGATGTAAGGATCTGCATGCTACATTGAGAATTGTTGGGCCAAGGACAGGCAAAGTATAAAATGACTAACATGTGCAGCTAAGAGAACAGGCAGAATCAAACCTCAAATGATTCAGAAAGCATTTCCAATATGCTGCTACAGGAATCTTTATGGATATTAAAATACAACATTTTCAGTATAAATACTTCTCATAGAATAAAGAAATGATGTGCATAATATCCACGATTTTGAGGGTAGCATCTTTGCTCTTCTACAAAGCACTGCTGAGAACTGGTTATCAGCATGTATTGGTAGAGTTATCATGGGTCTCCTAGTAAACTAGGGCACAGTCTTGGTCTTTAGTGAAGAAGGGAAGAAATAATGGAAAGACCTCCATATTGCTATAATGTAAGAAACTTCCAAGACTCAGGCTTCTAGTAAGGGATAGCAAGTGTGCCCTGCTGATTTGGAAACTGAAGAAGGTAAACTCAACATATATTGCAAGAGTGCTTGACTCATAGCAAGTAACAGAGGCATAGTCGGATAATATGTTTAAATAAATTAAGAGATATAGACAAACACTCTAAAGTATGGTCAGCCATCCTTTTAAGTGTTGTCTTTGCCTTGTTTGAAGTTCATACATATTTGCATTAAATTGTCCCAATAATCCCCTACAGCAGGTGTTTAAAATCTAGAAGGTCAGACACATTGCTAATTTCCTTTTGTCTATTTGTTGATTATTTGTTTCTTGACAGTGTCACACTGTGTAGCCCAGGTTGTTGTTGAAATCATCATCTTCCTGCCTCAGACGTCAGAGTGCATAGATTAGCGCTATATGTCATTACACCCAACATACATGGTTCTTAAAATGGGGTGGGTAGGGTCTAAGGATGGAGCCCAGTGCCTCATTCATTCATCCCAAGCCCTATACCACTCAGCTACACCCCATCCTTTCTTGTGTGTTTTCCTATTTTGAGACTGAGTCTTGCTATTTTGCCTAGGTTGGCTGAGAATCTGCCCTTTTCTTGCCTTACCCTCCTGAGTATTTGGACTTCTAGGCTTGTATCACAATGTCTGGTTTGTTAATTTTCTTTTTATACATTTAAATCTTAAAGATTGTATTTATTTATTTGTGTGTGCCTGTGTATATGGGATACGTACTTATGGTGTATGTATGGAAGTTAGGGAACAACTTGTTGGAGTCAGTTCTTGTTTTGTACCATGTGGGTACTGGGGATCAGATATTGTAGTAAGAGCATTTACCTGCTGCTCCATCTTGGTGACCCTTACCATTTTTCTTAAATTAATTTTAAACCTTTGAACCCTGTAAAATAAAAGTTTTCTTCATCTTTTTTTGTGATGAACTTGAAGCTCATGGGCTAGAGAGATGGCTCACTGGCTGCTCTTCCAGAGAACCCAGGTTAAATTCCAAGTACCTATATGATGACTCAAAACAATCTGGAATTCCAGTTTCAGAGGACAAGACACAGTCTTGTGGCTTATTCAGGCAACAGGCACACAAGTGGTACACAGGCATACCTATAGGCAAAACACCCCCACACATAAAATAACAATATAGGTGGAAAATAATATTTCTCCTCACAGAAATAAGATCACACCATATTTGTATTTTTGTGTTTGACATCATCTCCATAGTCACCCATGCTGTTGCAAATGATAGAGCTGCATTCATATAGGTTGCATTGTCTTGTGTGGGCTCCACAACGTTATTCTCACTAAAGGACAGAGGCTTGGGTATTTATGTGGAGAAGTAAAATGGGGAGATGTCGGTGACAGGGATATATAATTGATGGTAAATAGTGAAAAGATGAAATGGTCAAGAATAGGCACACACCGCTAGAACCTAAGTTGTTTGCTGCGTGCTCGGGAGTAGAGTGCAGTGACAGTGAGGAGCGATGCTCAGGAAGGTTCTGTTACTATTTGTTAAGTGTTCTAAAACTGATTGTGGTGGTAGATGTAACAGTGTGAACAAGGTCAAAACCATTAGATACTGTCCTTAAATGAGTGAATTATATGTCTGTGAATGGGATCTCAATAAAGCCATTCAAAGTAAAGAGATCTTTTCCAGATGCCATCACTATCCAGGGAGAGAACCCAAATTAGAGTGGATTCCCTGGCTATAATACCAGTGTTCTTTGTACGACATGGAGCAATTGCCCTTACTTGGCATTATTGTGCTTGTCATCTTCAGTAAGATTCCCTCTCTTAACAAGGTCATAGTTAATGCAGCCTGGCTGGATGGCATCAATTAAATCCACAACTGCCAAACTGGAGCTGATCGTCTTGTCCTATTAAAAGAAGGGAACAAAAAGTCTAAGAATTTCACTACTTACAAATTATGTGTTCTTGATGTAAGGCTGGGCAAGGGAAGAAAAATCTTGGCAAAACTCAACAATAATTCTTACAAATAAACCCAAAGATATCCTTAAAATAATTGCTATTATCTAGCAAATATAATGTATAACAATCAGTATACTGACCTTAAAACTCTGAATGGAAGTTGACTTTCCAGCTTCACTCAGTGTTCGGTTCACCCAGTTTACAATGATGTCATCATTCGCTTTCTGACCTTCTCCAAGATCTTCCAGAACATTAAGGGTATATCTAAGGGAATCAGCAAAGAAAGTCAATCTATTCGAAGAAGAAAAACGCAAGCAACAGAGAAATGTCTCATGTACACTTTTATCATGAAGAGTTCATGGGGGCGGGAGAGATGGCTTATTGGGTAAAGCAACTTGATGCCTGTGTCTGACATCCTGAATTTCATTCCCAGATCCTGCAGTGTGTGGCGAAAGGTGATTCTCAACAGTTAATCTCTGACCTTCATCTGACATGGTATAAGCCATGCTATACTCACACAGATTCGCGTCATACCCTGTGCTTTGGCTGATACCTACGCAGAATGAATGCTTTGGCTGTTATTTTTAAGAGATGTTCATTTTCCAAGTGGATGGGAAGACTGTAAGGGCCAGAACTCAGAAAGGAGTGCTGAGAAACAACATCATCTGGACCTGCTGCACTTAGAACTCGACAGTGGTTGTGGTTGCCTGCAGAAGCCCCATACAGGATCATTGGCAGTTTATGCCACTGGATGACAGCCAATATTTTATCATGGGGTGTAGCTCCTAATAGTATCCCATGCTCCAAATGGATTGTCCCACACTGTGTATATATGAGCAGCATTAGTCAAACTCAGTGGGCTATTTTAGAAAAGCATTAGAGTAGGAAGGGGAAGTGGGGGAAATCCAGCAGGAGTTTGAAGGGCTAGAAGGGGGGGTTGGATATCATTAGGGCTCATTGCATACATATATGAAATTCTCAAAGGATTATTAAAAATATACCAAAATAAAGGACTCTTCGATTTTTTAAAAATTATAGTTATTATATGTATGTGGATACATGTATGCCATAGTATACCTATGGAAGTCAGAGAACCATTTGCAGGAGATGGTTCTGTTCCTTCACCACATGAGTTTCAGGGACAGAACTCAGGTCAGTCAGAGAACAATTTGCAGGAGATGGTTCTGTTCCTTCACCATGTGAGTTCCTGAGACAGAACTCAGGACATCAAAGGCCTTTAAGCAGTAAGCCACCCTGCTGGCCCAGATCTTCATTTTCAACTGGATACATATAAATGTTCCTATTTCTTCTTATATTTTTTGGGAGGGGGTTGTTCCTTTGGGGCAATTATTTTTCACTCTATAGTTCAGGATGTCCTGCAATTCTCTATGTAGCCCAAGCTGGCCTCCAACTTGCCATCCCCCTCCTCAGACTCCTAGATGCTGAGATTTCAAGTATGAGTCACCATTCGGGGCTTCTGACAACTTATTTCTTTTGGTGGTCTGAAAATAACCTCCATGCAGGCTAAGTATATCTTGGACCACTGAGCTAGAGTCGTACCCCAACTGACATTTTTGTTTGTTTGTTTTGGATTTTTGAGACAGGGTCTCCTTGGGTAGCATAGGAGCCTGTCCTGGAACTTACTCTGTAGACCAGGCTAGCCTTGAACTTACAGAGATCTGTCTGCCTCTGTCTCCTGAGAGCTGGAATTAAAGGTTGTGTGCCACCACTGCCTGGCCCATTTGACAATTTTCTTGAGTGATCCTGCATCAGACTGAAGTCTACACAGCAGACTTCTCTGAAAGATTGGCAACAACTACAGTTCTATCTAACTCACAAGGAGGTATTTCCCAGTAAAGAGCCAACATACACTCACAGAAAACTCATTTCAATGAGCTCAGAAATGTATTTCATGAACTAAATGATTAATTTAAATCTGTGAAAACATACTAAGGGTGAATTCATAGACCCATATTACTATGAAGCTTCATGGCTAACACTGTACACAATACCTTCTCATCAGCTGCCAGACTAAAGCCAAGGTTAAAGTTGGGTTCCCATCATTCAGGTCTTGTCCTCCAATGCCAACCAGGGAGAATTTAGCTGGATGCTTCCCTAATTCAACCGCGTAGTTGCAGTTTTCTAACTGCAAATGTTTAAAAAGAAAGGAATGGTTAAAGATTGTCATTTGTTCAACCTACATATGCTCTGTCTCCCACCCCTCTGTGAGTACACGCACAGTGTATGGATGTGTGCGTGTGTGTGCATGTGTGTTGTGTAATGGCAGGAATCTGTTCAAAGTCAAGATGCAGTTCCTATCCTCAAGAAGCAGCTTATGGTCAAGAGGTTTTGAAGCAAAAGAAATGAAGAAAATTCCAGATGTGCTACCTTTTTCATGTTGGCTCCCAGCTTTGGATATGGAGGCTTGTTAACTTTACTCCAGTCCACAGGAACTTTAATTCGTTCATAAAGCTGTAAGATGACCAGGGCATCTTGCAGGTCACTAACAATTCAAAACATAACTTCATCAATAATTATAAGGAGTAACACAGATCAAACAAGATCTATAAAGTCACAATACCCATGACTCATACTTTTCTCAATCATTAAATGCAATGAACAAAACTAATACTAGGATTAGTAGGTAGTGAATGGCAGAAGGTAGGAAAATAGTGAAGAAAGAGAATCCAGTTAGGATACACACCATTGAATATCAGCAAAAACAGTCTGGCCAGGAAGCTAAAGGCCTTAAGGAATCATGGGTAGTTGGCTATAACTATTCCCAGACTGTTTAAGAAACCCAACGTACCTGTTCCCTAAGATACCATCAAGAAATTTATATATTCTATTTCTTACAGTCAATGACCATGCAAAGAAAAAAATTGGACTTTCATGCATTAGGAAAATAACAATTGAAATCACTAATATGAAATATTAATATGCAATATGAAGTTGCTACAAATGAACATGCAGAAAAATTTCAGAATTGTCATTATTTATGCTAAATTCATTCATGATGTTCATAACTTCATAATAGCAGTAGGGTAGCTTACGCATAGAGATGGTTTACATGAGGATTAACACCAAGAGAGTTCATCCAGTTACGAAAGGTTCTTTCTTCACGAGTTTCTCCTATTAAAACATCCACAAAAATGCATTTAGTCATTAAATGTCTTCTTTATAAACAGAGAGGACCAGTGCATATATTCATTTATTTTATGTGCTTTATTCTGATCTAATAATTACCACATGATAGTGTGTCACTGTGACTATGGATAACTGAAATACACTTACTAAAACATAGGTTAAATTCAGCATGTAGTCGTTATCTTTCTGGTGGGTTTAAAAAGATGATCTAGTTAGACTCAGGACTCATGTCTATAATCTCAGTCTTCATGAGGCTGAAGAAAGAGGATTGCTAGGAGTTCAAGGCCAATCTTAGACTATGTAGTTTGTTTCAGACCAGTTTCCACTATAGGATAAGATACTATCTCACAACCACTTCCGGGGCTCTGGGGAATGTAACTAAGTTTGTAGAGTGCTTGCCTAGGGTGCATGACTGTAACACTCTTAAAACTGCAGATAATACCTGTAATCCCAGCACCTGGAGGCAGGAGAATCAGAAACTGAGGGCCATTCTTTATGACATAGTGAGTTCGAGGTCAGCCTGAGACACATGGAATGCTTGACTCAAAATAGATGACTAGGTTAAAAAACTCAAACAAACAAAATACTCTTTTCTCCTAATAAATAAATGTGGTTAATAAAACTCAAACCTGCCTTACCTCCCCCCCCCAATAAAAAGATATATCAGTAAAAACTGAAGCGAAACATTTGTTTACTAACTAGTCTCATGATAGTATCCTGGATTTTTATTTTCTTTTTTAGTCTTGGCTGTGCTAGACAAGAGTGCTGGCACTGAGCCACACTAATGATTTTATTTGCAAATTTTATTTCTGTCACCATCTCTATCCGGCAGTTTCCAGTTCTCACTCAGCACTGAATTTGCTTTTAGCAGATTCTTGCAAAAGCCAAATGGACAAAGGAACTCGCACATTAGAGTTACAGAAAACTTTTACATTACCTTCTAGTAGAGTCCAGTCAATGTCCTGGTTTTCAGGCTTAGTAAGTGCTGGGTATTTATTAAAGAGGTTAGCTACAAAAGCTAAGTTCAGTTTGGGGTTTCCGCTGACAACATCAGCAGGGGTAACGAACTGTCTGCAACCCAATTTATCTGCTTGTTGAAGCATACTTTCCGCTCTCTTCAAGTCATCTGTTTCCTGTTTAAGCAAAAGAAGACATCTTTGAAAAGCCATCCGAAAATATATATAAATTGCCCCTATAATCATAGGCTGGGAAATGGATTGTACTTTCTTTCAGTTAACACATGGTACTTTTTATATAATCATTTGTAAATGTAAAACCAGGAGGCACAGGTTTTGTAGTACCTTTAATTTCCCCAAGATGGCGCCAGAACACATGTCTAAAGAATGAATAAAGCACTGACTTCACTGGGATTATTTCTCATGCCAAAATGCAGAGGGGGGGAAAAGGCTGTTACTCATTTTTTCAGCCATAATTCTTTGAAGATTCAATTTTAAATATGTGTAGTTTCATTAAAAACCTTTTTTTTTTTTTAAAAAAAAATCTCTTCCACCCCCATATGTCTGAACATGCAGAATTCCTGGATGCAGGTTGTTGTGAGCTACTTGAAGTGAGTGTTGCGAAGATCACTATGGTCTCACCAAGAGTGGCAAACACTCTTAACAGCTGAGCCATCTCTCCAGGCCCTTCCTTTTTACTTAAAGAAACATATCTGACCTTATGAGCTAAAAAAAAAAAAAAGAAACATATCTGAAAAAACAAGCAAGCATGGAGGTGGGAAGAGAGGTTTGTAGGGGCAGATTGAAAGAAATGGGCAATATTTTGTAAGAATTTAAAGCTAAAAAGATCAATTTAGCCCAGATTCTAGAGCCAGTGGCGAATCACGATGGCTATTCGGGCAAGACACAAAAGAATGTAGTAGGAAACATCAAATAGGGAGGGTTTGCTGGTGTGACGGCTCACCTTGACTATCAGCATGACTTAGAGTGACCTAGGAGACACACCTCTGAGCATGCCTGTAATCGTATTTCCAGAGAGGGCAGGATACCCCAAATAGTTCCCCATAATGAACAGACTGGCCTTTAACCCTATGCATGGTGAATAAACCAGAGTATATATTTTTCCATACTCGCTTTAAAAGTGTTACATCATTCACAAAATCCAGTACCACCATAATTATGGAACTCACAAATGATCTAAATAAATCAGGATACTTTGTCTCTTGTGAGTCACATGTACCACATCCTTTAAAAAAAAATTCTTAAAAGCATCAACACCACTATATGAAGGTACATAGATATTTTGAACAAAATTATTTGGGGGTGGCACTTGCATTTAATCCCAGCAGTCAGAGGCAGGTGGACCTCTATGAGTCTGCCAGTCTGCTCTACACAGCAAGTTCTAGGCCAGGTAGGGCTACATAGCAAGACCTTGTCTCAACAAAACCAAAGAAAACAAGAAACAGACAACACTAGTATAGGACTGTAGAATTTAAAAGAATACCCATACTTACATTGAAACCTGACATGTTGATATCTATCCGTGGTTCACCTTCCTTCTGTCCTTTTGGTGCAATTTGGTTGAGCAGATGGAAATAGGCTTTGGAGTCCTACAAAAGAGTTGAAGATATCAGTGTGATCACGTGTGCAGAGAGGAACTGCATCTTACTGTCCTGTGGTGACAAGGACATTTGGATCACTTTTGTGTGTGTGTGTGTTTGTGTGAAAATAAATAGCATTCTTCTCTGTCTTCTTATTTGAGAGATCTTTACCAAGAAAAGTCCATCTGTCTTGAATTTGATTTTGTTAAAGCTTCCCAATGTATTGATGTCATCAACACCATAAAGCTAGTGCGTGTTTCTGTACCTTCACTGAATTACTGAAGTCAAGAAGCTTGACAGATAATACAAGCATAAAATAGAAGAGCAGAAATCCCGGAAGCATAGGGAAAGAGAAAATAAACACATTATATCACTACAAAGCACAATAAATATCAACCTCTAGAGACAACATCTGCCATGTTAATTATATATTTAATTAAAAGTAGAACTGAAGGTCTTAAAAGAGATACAAATATGGTTGGTAAAATAACATTTAACCTTTTAGGATCAGAATACATGTAGCAAAACAAATTCATTTCTCCCCCTCTCCCACTGAGCCAGGTACTGAGGTTAAGGCCTCACATGACCAACAAAGGCAGTAATTTTTTTTTTTTTTTGCTTTTCAAAAACATTAAAAAAAAAGAGATTTCCACTGAATGTGCACATTGGTATATGCCTGTATATATTCTTTAGGAAGATGCAGGAAAATTGCAAAATTTGAAGCCAGCCTGGCTGACACAATGAGCTGCAGCCCCACCAGGAATACAAAGTGAAATCATATCTGAAAGAAACCAAACTGGACTCAGTTCCTAGAGGGCTTGCCTGGCATGTGTAAAACCCCAGGTTTAATTCTGAATCCCTCACAAAACTGAGTATGGCAACTCATATCATCCTCAACTACATAGCTGATCTGAGGCCAGCCTGGGCTACAGAAGACCTTGCTTCAAACAACAAACACAAAACAAACAACAAAACCAAGAAAAATAGAATCATATAGCTATGGTGGCATGTGTCTGTATGGCAGCACTCAAGAAGTAGAAACAGAATTGTAGTAAATTTGAGGCCATCCTTGTCTACAACAGTGATGCCCAGTACAGCCTGTGCTACATAGCAAGAGTCTTTCTCAAAACACAAGAGGCAGCAAGGCTTGGTGACACCATATAATTTTTGCTTTGTTAAAATGGAATAAAACCTCCTGAGTCATTACAACTCCCTGAATGCTTAGTTACCTTGATGTCAGCACTGAAGTTGTTGATCTTTTGCCAGCCTGAGTTTTCCAGATGAAAGTTGGCCCATCTCAGCAGAAGCTCTTCTGGAGACAATTTCATAAGCTCCTCCAAAGTCTCACCATCTCGAAGCAAAGCCGCCAGAGCTTGTAGACATAAACCCTTGAGTCATTATGTGAAGTGCTAGTGGCCATGTTCTCCTCCCCCACCACCCCGCTTTCTCTCTCTCTCTGAGTTTTACTTTGAGAAAAACCCATGTCAGCCTAAATCTCATGATCTCCCTGCCCCAAACGCTGGGATTACAGACAGAGAGCAGCATACTTAGTTTCACACAGTCTTTTGACGCTTTGTTCGGTGGTAACATAGATGTAAGTTCTACTACAACTGATTTCTAGCTTTGAGACGCCCAGAATCTGTGCTGAGGAGATGGGCTCAATCAGCAAAGGAGCTTCTGTGAAAACACACAGGGGCCTGGAGTTCAATTGCTAGCACCTATGTGAAAAAGTCAAGTATGGCAGCCCAAGTCTGTACTCTTAGAACTGCAGAAATGGAAGCAGGGGCTCCTCTGGGGCTTGCTGCCCAGCAGTCTAGCCAAACTCGTGAGCTCCAGATTCAGTGATAGACCTTGTGCTGGGACTGGAGAGAGGACCTTGCTGGTAGATTGCTTGCTGTGTAAGAATGAGGACCAGAGCTTGGATTCCGCAACACTGGAGAAAGCTGGTGGCAGTGGTGTGCACCTGTAGTCTCACTGTTGGGGAGGTGGAGACAGAAGGATCCCTGGGGCTTGCTACTAAATTGGTAAGCTGGAGGTTCAGTGAAAGCTTTGTCTCAAAAACAACAGTGGAGAGTGCTTTAGGAAGGCACCCTATGTTGATTTCTGGCCTCCACTCACATATGCATACACACTTGTAAATCACATGTCCTCCTCCCCATAAACCCAAATACTCACATGTTCTCACCCCCATGACCCCCCCCACACACAGAAAAAAAGCCCTAGGTGGAGAGAGACTGAGGTAGACACCAAAGTCAATCTCTGCGTTGCTGCATCTTTATAGTAAAATCAAATGTGAACTGTCATGCATATGTTTGCAACAGCTAAAGAACAGAGGTGTAAGGGTTGTTTTCCTGAACAGCTGTGTTTGCTCTAGTTAACATGTGCTCACTTCAGCTAAATGCAAGAGAAAGAGAGAAAAAAAATCACTCATAAATATGTTTCAAAATAACAACTGGGTTCCATTACCTTCATTCCTGCTTAATTCAATGTCAGCGAACAAGCCAATCTTAATAATCTGCCAGAGCAGTCCCAAAACCAGATGAGGTTTCCCCGCCCGCAAATCTTCGGCACCAATGTTCACAACGTGACACCCAATGGCAGAAGCGGAGTTCAGTGCCAAGTTCAAGTTTTCCTGCAAGACAGCCAAATTATACACTTCTTGACCTTTCTTTCCCCACCCAATCTACTTTTGCCTTCACTGAAAATAACACTAAGAAATCAATACGAGGTATTAGTTCCATCCACCCCAACATTCACAGCAAACAGAATTCTGCATCAAAAAGCAAAGCAGCAAATCTCCGCCTTGTTTTTCTTATTTTTGTAGAATTCTACAGAAAGTGGACTTATATATATTTTTTGGTCGCCTTGAATCCTGCTGATTTTAACGTAAAAAGTCAAGTAACCAAAGTAAATCTATCCATGTGAGTAGTGTCACGTTTCTAAAATTGCCTAAATGTGAGTCCAGGAGCACATGGCACACAACCTGCACATCTCAAGGGACAGTCCTGCCCCAAGGAACATTGCTATACTAATCTACTACTCACTGGCTGGAAAACGAAAAATGCTCCACCCCTTCAGCATACGAGCTAAGTAATAGCTTACGTCATTTTGTTTATTTCGGCACCTATATCTTAACACAATAGGTAATAATAAAAGGAACATAGGGCTTTAAGTTCAATGAGGATCTGTGCCTCCGTGAACTTCAGCAAGTTCTCCAAGCCTTTCTGAGTCCCAGCTTGTTGTATAAAATATCCTGGATCATTCCCCACTCAGAGCTGCTCTTGAGTATTAAAGTAGAGCAGATAGAACACAGAAGACATGGCCTCTATTTCAAACCATGGTATCACGGAGGAGGACACAGGGAATGTGGCAGACCTGAATGATGAAGGGCGTAAGTTTCTTCTTGTTGATTGCTCTCTCATCAATTGTATCAGGAACTGAAAGGTTGATCATTTTGCTGAAATGAACAAACAAAAGTTGATCTACTTTTAGAGTCTCTAAAGTTAAGAAAAGTAGTTCACTTTTTAGAGTGCTTAACTAGCATCCATGAGGCCGTGGGTTTGATCCTCCAGAACCACATAATTGGGATATGGAGAAGCTTTGATTCCCAGCACTGGAGTATGGAAGCAGAAGAATCAGGAGTTCAAGGTCATGTGTAGACAACCTAGCAAGTTGGAGGCTAGCTTGACACACAGGAGATCCTGTCTCAAACAACAACAGTTTGTAAATCTTCACCATTGTTAAAGTTTATTATAAAATACCCCTCATTCAGTCTTAAAAATATAGTAGATTTGGAACTGAAGAGATAGTTAAGATTACTTACTACTCTTGCAGAGGTTTTCTTCCTAGCACCCACACTGCTCACAACTGCCTATAAGTGCAGATTCAGGGGATCCTATGCCCTATGCCCTCTTTTGACATCCACAGGTATCTTTGCGCTTTTCGTACACATAAAACCATGTAGGCACACACATAATAAAAATAATACAAAATGTAATAGATGACTTTCATCATGTTCACCACAAGAAACTACATGTGTCCAAAATGCATATTACATACATAATGACATACTGGGGCATCCTAGTTAGAATAAACATTTTATTCATATTTCATATACACATATGCATATACACACATACAGATATACAACTTGAATATAAATTTGCTTTTTGTTGTGCTAATGTTATTTTGTTGTTTCTCTTCTTTCTTTCTCTTTTTATTTTTTTTTCTTTTGAGACAGGACCTTGCTATATTTCCCTGGCTGTCCTGGAGCTCACTATGTAGTCCACCAGGCTGGCCTCAAACTCACAGACATCTCTCTGTTCCCACCTCCTGCGTGCTGGGATTACAGGCATATGCCACCACGCCCAATGTAGTGCCAAGTTTGGAAACCAAGGCCATGAACATATCAGGCATACACTGTGCCACTGAAGGCAATTTTATGTAGTACTTTGGGAGCACCTATGCTTTGACTATCATTTGTCACCTAAGGCCAGCTGTGGAGTGTTCCACTGTGGCATCATTATCAGAACTTGAAAAGTTTCCGATATTCCTGCAACTAACCTTTAACCCTTGCTCCTGTAAGTAAGCCTGATGAAACTCACTGGGTCACTAAAAAAAAAAATAAGATAAGAAAGTAGAAGGGGGTGAGATGGGAAGCAGAAGGGAATCAGTAGGATTGGGAGGGGGATAGGATAAGAAAGGACAATATTTAGGAATATGATCAAAATTGATTGCATATATACTATATGTATATGAAAAGTTCATAATGAAACCCAGTATCATGTATAATTAGCATATGCTAATAAAACATAACAAAAATAACACAAAAGTTTCAGATTTGGGTTTTTGCATTAGGGATGCTCAAATTGTATATGATACTATGAAGACCACAGTGGAAACTGAAATGTAAAGGGTTTGACTATCTACACTCCAGCCACAGGGTTACTGAGGGGGAGGGCTTGCACAGAAACCCAATATTTGGCCAGGCCATGGTGGTGCATGCCTTTAATTCCAGCAGAGGTAGGGGGCAGAGGCAGGCAGATCTCTGTGAGGCCAGCCTGATGAATAGAGCTAGTTCTAGGACAGCCAAGGCTATACAAAGAAACCCTGTCTTGAACAACCAGAAAGAAAAGAAAAGGAAACCCAAAATTTATTATGGAGCATATTTTAGATCACTGTGGAAAACTGTCTCTGAGACCAGGAGCAGTAACGGACAATGTTGATAATCTTACATCATTTTTGCCAAGATACTGCTGGCTCTGGGGCAGCCACAGGGACAAAAGCGTTATTTTTTTTTTTTTTCAGAATTAGGGCACTGAAGAATGAGAACTGAAAGCTAGCCTCTTTTTTCCCTTTGGAAGCCAAGGTATTTCAGAATAAATAGATACTGACATACTTAAGTTTGACAAAGTGGCAATGTCTTGTTTGTTCAGTGATGAGGAGAAATAGGAGGCTGAGAGTTCTATCTTATAAAGACGTCTCTACATTACAGCTGATTTTTATTTTTACAGACAGCTTTAGATATTGAATGAAAAAGACAAAACCTGGGTAATTGTCCTCTCTCCTTTCCGGACATCAAACAGGCAAGCATACATAACCAAATACATTCATTCTGTGGAGGTTATCTTTGGAAATCTGGAGACAAATTAGTGCATCTTACCAGAGCACAATTCCATCACCAACTGCTTTGAACAGGTCATCAGTATTTGGGTTCATAGGTATAACATGTCTGCAATCAGGATCATTTTCCAAAGCTTTGTTTATCCAGTTCACAAAAGCATATTTTTCTTCCTCTAAAATTACATTAAGTAACAATAAGTCAGTTCATACTGTTAATTAACTCTCTGTTAATCATTTGGCCCCCAAACCTACGACTGCTGTATAGTTCTGCTATCAAATACCACAAATATGTGGCCATACTCTTAGGACACTTGGAAGCAACACAGTGGCTATTAGGAATCAATTACAAAATTAGTGAGAACAAAAGAACAGGCTCAACAACCCTTAGGGAAGTTACAAAATATTCAGGGCTTTATCAAAATATTTTAAAATAAAAAAATATTAATATCACTGCATAACTCCATAATAATAAGGACTATCATTACATAGATTTCACTATGTATCTTAAAAGCTACAATTTTCTATCATGACTTTCTGGCAAATATCTGACCCAAGACCAATTATGCCATCAAGACTACTTAGAATATTTAATTAGAGAAACAAGTATTTTAGGGCAACATAGTATGTACCTGTTAAGTGCTGTACTGACTAAAGCACACCCATTCCATTATTACCTGAGTAAGAATGCTGTGTTCCTTCACTGGATAACTCTGAAGTTCCTCCCAGAGCACAGATTCCTTCTTTCCTGTTGATGGCTTTGCGGAAAGTTTTAGCAATATCACTGCTCTTTACCTCTTGGAAAATCTATCAATTAAAAGAGTTTCATTGATTCACAGTTTTCAAGGCAGCACAAGAATAAGCACATTGAAGTCCTTTTTACCTGTCTGTCACCTACAGCGTTCTCCACAGGCAGTGAGAAGGAAATTGGCTTGTTTGGGCAATGCTACAACACTGCCTCTAAAAATGAAGTGTCAGTTGCACACACTTGCCAAACACATTCAGTGCTGCATGCATTGAATCCACTTTAAGTTAAAAAAAAAAAAGTGTGGGTCAAAGGCACGAGTAAATCTGTTAATTTCCCACTGTGAAGCAAGGCTAGAGGGAAGCTGAAGAACTTCCCCTTCTTCAACCACAATTCTTAGCATTAGGACAAAGATTAATGAGTCAACCAAAAAATATTCTGTAGTATAATGTGGTAGCTCAGCAGTTCACTCAATGAAAAGCAACAGAATAATAAAAAAAAAATTGTTAGGTTGGTGGCATAGATGACTATCAAAGAAATAAAAAAATAAGTACAAAGTAGGCAGTGGTGTTGACAGCACAGAGTTCACTGCAATACTGTGGCAACTTGATTAAAATTCTGAAAAAAATAAATAAGGATGGAGACAATAAAGGCAGCACACAGTAGTGCACATTTGTATTCGGGAGGCAGAAGTAAGAGGATCTGTACAAGTTTGGGACAAGCTGGTTCTACAAAGGGAGTCCCAGGCTAGCCAGAATTACATAGAAAGACTTTGTATCAAGAAAGAGGAGGCCGGACGGTGACTGTGCACACTTTTAATCCCAGCACTTGGGAGTCAGAGGCCTGTGGATCTCAGTGAGTTCAAGGCCAGTCTGGTCTACCGAGAGTTCCAGGACAGTCAGAATTGTTACACAGAGAAACCCTGTCTCAAAAATCAATGAAAGAAAAGGAAGAGATTGGGAATAAGGGTGTAGACACTAAAAAAGGGCTGGTGTGAGCCGGGCGGTGGTGGCACACGCGTTTAATCCCAGTATTTGGGAGGCAAAAACAGGTGGATCTCTGTGAGTTCGAGGCCAGCCTGGTCTACAAGAGCTAGTTCCAGAACAGGCTCCAAAGAGAGAAACCCGACCTTGAAAAAAAGAAAGAAAGAGAGAGAGAGAGAGAGAGAGAGAGAGAGAGAGAGAGAGAAAGAAAGAAAGAAAGAAAGAAAGAAAGAAAGAAAGAAAGAAAGAAAGAAAGAAAGAAAGAAAGAGTGGTGTGAAGCAGAAGGATTGCAAGTTCATGGCCACCTTGGGCAACACAACGAGATCTTGTCTAAAAATAAAAATGAAATTAGCCTGGCAAAGGTTTGCACACTTTTAGTTCCAGCACTCAGAAGGCAGAGGCAGGTGGATCTCTGTGAGTTCAAGGCCAGCCTGTTCTACAGTGAGTTCTAGGATGATCAGGGCTACACAGAGAAAATCTTGTCTTGAAAAAAACAGAACCAAAGCCAAGAAAAGGTGAAACTAGAACTGAGAAGACGGGTCAGAGCACTTGCCCTGCACACACAAGTCTTGGAGTTTTGTCCCAGTTATGTGAAGAAAAGTAGAAAGAGAAGGAGGTGGAGGAGGAGAAGAAGAAAGAAGAAGGAGAAGAAGAAAAAAAAGACACATATAAAAGGCTTTTTATTAGTTGTCCTTTTAAGACATTTGAGTATGGCTCCTCTTCTCATCAAAGAATCTGGATAAGAAGGTAACTTTTAAGTTCGAATTGCATAAAAACAAGTTAGAAGAATGCAAGTTTCATATCCTGGTTTAATAATGTGAATGAATGAGCATTCTTAAAAAATCTGTCTCTATACTTTGGAAATTCTTGAATTTGCCTCACCCCAAATCTTTCTTCTGTTTGCCAATGTGCATGCCAAAATTCATCTCTGTCAACTAGGGACAAGTCTGGCAACTTTCTACATGGGAGGAATACGTGCGTGGAAGTCTCAGGACAGCTCTGAGGAGTTAGTTCTTGCCTTCCACCTTTACATGCATTCTGAGAGATCAAATTCAGGTCAGCAGGCTGGCTAAGCAAGGGCTTTGCCCATTAAGCCATCTCTCAGGCTCACAAAACTTTCTCTAAATGCCTTTAGAACTTCACTTTATGTGGAACAACGCAACAAAAATTGCTGAACAAAGTATAACATATGTCAAAGGCTTTTAGTGTTGCTGCCTCTCATTCTCCTCCCTAGGGGAGGTCACCTCTAGCTGAGGGTCACACTGTGCGGCAGTTCAGATGGGAACAACGTGCAATACTAGCCCAGCTTTAGGCAAGACACTTTAAGAATTAAGCCTTTCTAAGAGATGTCCTTTTTGTAATTAGTCTACTTAAAGAAAGGGACGTTTTTGCTGTTTGTTTGATTAGACTGCCTCTGCCTCCCAAGTGCTAGAATTAGAGGCATGAACCACAAAGAAAAAAGGGATTCTTGACTGAATCCATGTTTTCCACTGAGTTATATTCCTAATTCTATGTTCCAAATATTTCTAAACAGATTATGTCAGCCAACCTCAATTTGGTTCCATAACATTTTAGCCTGTCTCTTAGAATAAAACCTTTAAAAAAAATAAGAGAATTGAAAATACATTCATCAGATTGGTTCACCAGATGAAAAATCTGCCTTTTCTTTTCTACTTCAGTGAAGACATTGCTGAATCAGATTTTACAGGAATCTCAGAAATCAGCCAGCACAAGACTGTACTAGTCTTTTCAATGAATCTTTTCAAGGCTGAGTTGTGATCCTAACGGGCTCATTGTGTTCCTTCTTCTGGAAACTGTTGCAGGCCTCAAGTTGGAAAAAACATTACTGTTATTATTATTATTTATTATTTATTATTATTATTATTATTTACATTGGTGTTTCGCCATGTGTGTTGGGTCTCCGGAATTGGAATTAAAGACAGTTGTGAGCTGTCATGTGGGTACCGGGAATTGAACCCAGGTCCTCTGGAAGAGCAGTCAGTGTTTGTGATCATTGAGCCATCTCTCCATCCCCCTACTTTGCTTTGTAATAGGGGAAATATCAGAGGATGAGGAGGCCTGGAGCCCCACAATTGCCGCAAAGTTTGAGTTCAAAAGAATCATTGAGCCCCTGAGGTTTGCCAAGCCTGGGTAACTTGGTGAGACCCTGGCTCAAAAGATTCAATCAATAAAAATAGAAATAATTATTTCAACCACTAACAGTTATGGAACATTTATTCGATGCCTAGCATTGTTCTAAGTACTTTGATGGTTTTAAATGATTTTCCTGTAGGTCACTTCTATTAGTAAAAGATTAAAGATTTATTACCATTATGTAAAAGCAAGTTTCTCATTGTAAAAACAAAAAATTAACACAATCATTTCTGTTTAAACATATATTGGCCTATCAGTCTTTCACAACTGAAGAAAACAATTGTGTTAGTTTATATCTATAAAAACCTAGTGTTCTGGATACATGGCTCAGTGGTACAGCATTTACCTAGCATGTGCAAGGCCCAGAATTTAATCCATAACACAAGAAAATTAAAGATAGGAAAATAGCAAAAAAATCCAATAGCACAGCATGGTAGCACTTGCCTTTAATTCCAGAACAGGAGAGGGAGGTAGAGGCAAGCAGATCTCTGAGTTCAAGGTTAGCCTGGTCTAAGGAGTGAGTTCTAGGACAGTCAAGGCTACACAAAAAAATCCCTTAAAATCTAAACATGTAAACAAACGATAACTTCAGCTTTTAATACTTAAAATGAAAACAAATAATTAATTACAGTTCTGCCTTTGAAGTTTGTATACAATATTTAGAGCCTTTTCTGTCATATATATATATATAATCTTGAAAATTAATAGAAACTAATTTTGTTTGTACTTAGTTTACAGTGAATACTCCTTTAAATTTGCATCCACATAAAACTTCCAAACCTAGCATGTGAGAATACATGTCTTTGTCTTCCAATATGCTAATAAATGACAAGAATTACAGTCTCCATCTCTTGGTGAGTTAAGCCATAGTCCAAATTCTGTGACAACTTGCAAGGTATCAAATCGGGGACAAAGCCCAGGAAAGTTCATTTCAATGTTCCCTTCTTTTTAAGCAGTCATGGCGGCAGCATTCTGAAAGGTTATGTGGGTTACTTTACCATCATAGTTCAAGTTTCAAAACACTACTGTTTCATGTGTATGAGTATTTTGCCTGCACGTATGTCCATGTACCACATATGTGCTTGATGTCCTTGGAGACCAAAAAAACAGCATCAGATCCCCTGGAACTGGAGTCAGAGATGTTTGTGAGCTGCCAGGCTGGTCCTGGCAATCCAATCTAGGACCTCTAGAAGAACAGTGTTGATGAGCCTTTTAGCTAGGGCACAACTCAAGTTTCTTGATTAGCAGGGACTAACTAGAAAGGGCTACTCGTCCTCTGGACAATTCTTGCCAGCTCACTTTCTTTTTCACGACCCATACACGCTTGTTTTAAGTTGAAGCAGGGCAGATTGGTCATACTTTTAAGTCTAGCCCTCAAGGTCAAAGCAAGCAGACCTCTGAGTTTATATTAGCCAGGACAACTTAGTCTGTTCCAGGACAGTCAGGGCTACAGAGAAAGAGATCCTGTTTCAAACAAAAGTGAGTATAAATCCTTGTACTTCTAAAATATTACTTTGACCTAAAATGTTCTTGTTAATATTTTGTTCTAGAAAATTCCTACTGTTGCCCAAATTATTTTAAAGAACATACTAAGACAACTTCACCTTATTGGTTAAAAGACACTAAAAATGTGTGGATAGTGCAATGGTTCAAAATACACAAAACTGAACATTTTCCCAACATTATTTTTTTGTAGACATGTTGATAATTTTGTCCTCAACAATCCCAGTTAGACCACAAATCCTAATAACTTAGGCTGCTTCTTTCTAGCAGATACAAAGATTCTCAGTGTAAGTTGTATCAAAAGCAACTGACCACACTTCCCTACTGCTCTGGCCTGCTTTAAATTCTCAGCGACCCATGCAAGTTACATACAGAGACATGCAAGTGCTCAAATCACAAATCATTTGTAACTTACTATTGAACATAGAATTCAATGCAAAAAACTTTGGCCAAAACTGGAGACAGAAATGACAAAAGGCAATCAGTTTCTCAAAAGAAAATGGCAAGAAATTTTAATGATAATGATGACATGAGGCTATAGTTTTCATACAACAGCAACCTTCCCTCCCCCACCTCTGATGATTGATTACATAGTCTATTTGTTTCTGACCATATGGTGTGTTCTTTGAGTTAGTTCTAATCAGAGGGAACATATTTGAAATTCACTTGTCATAGTGAATCATGGTAACTCATGATAGCATATGTTCTAATAGCAGCTGTCTTGCTGCCAAGATAAAGTATAGAAAAGGAGGGTAGGCGTGTTGAATCTTGGTGCCAAATATTAAGTACAAATCACTAGTTTGCAGTAAATTGAAAAGAATGCCTAATAACATTTGGTCAAACTGAGACTTACAGTAATAACAAATACTCAGACCGTATGGTATGCTACTGTAACCTCAGCACTGGAGATGCTGAGGCAGGAAGGATCACAAATTAGATGTTAACATAGCCAAAGGTAGTCTTAGAAACCAAGTAAATCAACTGGGCAATGTTGGTACACGCCTTTAGTTCCAGCGATCGGGGAGGCAGAGGCAGACAGATAGCTGCGAGCTCAAGGCCAGCCGGGTCTACAAAGCAATTTCGACAGTCAGCACTGTTACAAAGAGAAACCTTGTTTTGAAAACCCAAAAAAAAAAAAAATAAAATAAAATAAACCAAGTAAATGAATAAATAAATAGTAATATTCATAAAGTTTTAGGGTAGGACAGTTACTGTAGTATATGACTTTCTTCCTCAGCTCTCTGGAGGCCAAGGCAGGATGACTATGATTTTATAGTTAGACTGTCTCAAAAACAAAACAAAACAAAATCTAACCAAAAGAAAAACATAAACATCTATGTTTCTTTTTTGAGACAGGGTCTCACTTTGCAACCTGGAATTTGCTATGTAGACCAAGCTGGCCTTGAACTCACAGAGGTCTACCTACCTCTGCTCTTAGGGCATTCTGTTTTAAATTAATTTTTCATGTTTTTAATACATGTATGTCTGTGACCCACTCATGAGCACTGCCTGAGGAAGACAGAAGAGGGTGTCAGATCCCGTGGAACTAGAATTACAAACAGTCTGAGCTGCCATGCCTGTGCTGGGAGTTGAACTTAGGTCCTCTGGAAAAGCAGTCAATACTCTTAACTGTTGAGCCATTCTCCATCCCCTTAAGGACGTTCTTATCTGAGAGAAGAAGCAACAGCTCTTTAAAGACATTTACAATAACTTTTTAATAAATCTAGACTGAAAATCTGTAAGTCAATAAAATCTAGACTGTAATTGCTGGCAGCTAAAATAGTTAGATCTTGATAAAGAACCGCGTGCCTGTCACACAGGCTGAGCTAAATGCTTACAGGGGAGAACTGTTATGCAATCAGCCAAGAACCTTGAATATTTGATGACACTAGACAAGAAAACAAAAATTGTAAGTGCCTCTTCCAAGAGACTGAAGGAATATGCTTCTAGCTGTTAATTATCACGGTGCTCACCCTGGAGAAAATGGTACAGTTAAATACTACTAGTACAGGGCTTAGGAAACACCTTTTAATCAGAAAGTTCAGCTTAGGAAACTTCTAAGACTGAGTCATATGATGTCATTAATCTTGTGAAGCACTCTGCTCTCTACAGGGGAGAGAAAGAATGCTTCAAAAATGTCACTTAGCACCTTGAAAGATGCCCTCTAATGACGTTCCTGAAGGAGATTTTGTGTCCACTGTGAGCATTGTGCTATAGCTTTGTTTCTGTCAATGTATCTTCCTTGATGTTTTGTTACGTATTCGGGTGGCTGTAAGAATTAAACTGAGTAAGCAGAATGACAAAAAATGTTACTCGGTACCAGAGTATTAACATGATGTATTTAACTATTCAATATAATAGTATTTACATTTTAAAATACCCACTAGACAATGGAGCAACAATGACTTCTAATAATCACAGATTTTTCCCATACTTACATAAACAAATTCATTAAAACTTATCTTCCCATCTTTGTTTCTGTCACCATCCAGCATGAGTTTTTGAATAATTTCTCTCACTTTATATCCCGGCAATGGCATATTAGCTTCCTTGAAAAGTTCATGAAGTTCATAGTCACAAATGTATCCGTTGCTGTTGAGATCTTTGTAGAAAGAAAGAAAAAAGAGCCAAAGAAACAAAAAAAGATAGAACAAAAAAAGATTAGAAATAAATTTTTGAGATTATTATATCAAAAAGAATATTATCACTTCACAAGCTTGCCTAATTGCAATCTTTTTTCATCATTTGGAATATAAGGATGTTTGGAAGGGAAATGTCTATTTTAACTAAAGAGCAATGCTTTGTTTATATCATGTTTATATCATGAATCTTGCATTTTAATTAATGTGTACACAGCTTTACCTAAAAATAGCATTCCTGATTATAAGAAAATATAGTTTCTGGTTAATAAACTCTTATTAAATCACAGAACCAAGAGGAGTCTTAAAACAATAATTTATATACCAACATAGCTTTGTTATGGCATAGCATAATTTCTACTGTACCTACACAGGAGTTTTATTCTCATTTTTTTTTTATTTTTGCAAAAGAGGTTTTATGACATAGCACTGATTCTGTCTCAAAACACATCTGATATGAAGCAACTGCTTTCAGGGTCAAGTTTTTTTAGTTCATGTAAACAAGTGTTAATCTAAGACAATAGAGAGTTCACAGAATAAATTCAGTACTGAGTAAAGCAGATTTTTAAAATGTCTCTATAAATGCCATTTTTATTTTGCGGCTATTGCAGTTTTAATAGGATATGCAAAACACTGATAAACGAATCATGCTTATTCAAAACCATGAAAAAATGAATGCAAAACCACCAACGGATGATTACAAGATGGCTTTTTGAAAAAGATAACATAGGTATGCATGTATGTATGATATATGTAAATAACTTTTCACTTTCACCAGAAATAGAAAATAGGTAAATTGAAATCTAAAGAAAGAAACAATCTACAAATAGCCCAAAATGACCATGCCATGCCACTATTTATGGAAATGTTTCATGACCAGGGAATTTACTTAAAAATTCTGCCAAGGCACGATGAAGTGGTGCACACTTTTAATCCCAGTACTCTGGAGGCAAGGCGGACAGATTTCTGTGAGTTCAGGGCCAGCTTGGTCTACATAATGGGTTCTAGGATAGCCAGGGCTACAGCCCTGTCTCAAAAACAACAAGGATAACAAAGGCCATGCCAAGTATTGTTCTTGGAACCAAAGATGCCACAGAATGTCTTGCACTTTTGGATCTCACATTCTAACCAGACTGCATACACTGAGCAGCAAGTGTCACTGTAAGACACAGCATAATATAACAATGCAGATATAACTTAGATAAAGAAAATTAGAAGCAGTCAAGAGGATTAGACTAGCAGGTATTCATTCTCCTGCCTGCAGTGGAGAAATTCAGAAATATCTAGCCAATTTTGCATAGCTTGTGAGACAGGGTCTTACAATGGTGTCCTGGCTAGACTAAAATTTGCAGTAGTGATCTTTCTGCCTCAGTCTTGTACGAGATGGAATTACAGTCATGTACCCCAACATCCAGCTCAGGTTGGAAGGCATTCCTGATTGCCATATCTGAATGGGGAGAAGAGGCACCTGGCACCCAGTGAGTAAAGTCTAAGGATACCATGAAATCTCCCACAGCACATAGGACACCCTTGCTCCACTAGGTAACACAGAATTCTGCAGCTCAAAACATAAACAGCACTGAAGTTGAGTGACTCTGCATTATAATGACTTTGTGAAGGCTGTTGTTTAGACAGAATGGTTACGGAAGGCCTTTGTACTGAGGTTCTATTTGAATACAGACTTGTATGAGGCAAAAGCAGACATCTGGAGTTAAGAGAGTTCAAGTAGAGGAAAGAGCCACCACAGTGTGTAATGCAGATGTGCATGTGGTGTGCTCTGGGAACAGGGGAGATCTAGCATGCCTCCAGCAAAGTGAACAAAGAAGAAACAGGGAGGGTCATTCAGTGGGTTATACACATTCTTCTAGATTGCAGAACATATTAACTAAAATATTAACTATTTTATGTCTGTACTTTAGTTTGGAGGTTTGTGTTTGAGTCAAGGTTGTAGTTAGTTTTGGCTAGCCTTGTACTACAGTGTTTCTCTTTCCTCTGACTCCCCAGGTAATGGGAGGTATATGCCACCACACCTTGCAAAAAAACATTAACTATCTTATCTAAGACTACTTCACCAATCATTTGATGGCTGATGAGTATTTTTGTCTTTTTGGTTGGTAACTGGGTGCTAAACCAGGGCTACATGCTAGGCAAGCGCTTTGCCACTCTCAAAAGTAGTACACTTAGTCCAAAACCTCTTGAAATTCTGTTTAGTTGTAATACAGTATATCTTTACATTCCTATTGATTTTTGCATTGGTAAAAATTGACCCAAAACTTCATGCATGCCAAGTACAATTTACAACTGGATCCCAAACTCTAGTATCAAATGCTATTAAATATTGATTACAATTTTTTTTTTACTTATTTCTACACTTGAAAGACTATTTTCTCTGTGTTTATGTGTATATGTGGTCATGCATACCATGGCAGAGAGGTCAGAATAACTTGAGGGAGTGGCATCTCTCTTAGCACCAGGTGGGTTCTGGGGATTAAATTCAGGTCATTGGCTTGGCAACAAGTGCCTATACCTGACGAGCCACCTCACTGCCCCTTATTTAACTGTATTAACATTAGTTTGTGTATATGGTAATGAGGAGTGAATTTTGGGACTTATTGCTTGCTACATAAGCACTTGCTTCACTGAGTTATTGACATACCCAATGTCACCTTTTCGTTTGTCTGTTCCGAGACAGAATCTCAGTTACCCAGGCCAGCTTTGAACTTACACCATAGCCCAAGTAGTCTTTGAGCTTATGATCCACTTTCTGCATGCAGCCCTCCAAAGGAGTTGATACCACAGGCCTTCACAATGGTCCAAGAAACATTTAAAAATCTATTGGAAGGCCAGGGATGTAGATTAATTTGTAGAGTATCTGCCTACCATGCATAAAGTCCTGGGTCCAGTCCTTGCCATTATATAAACCTGGGTATGGTGATGCACGCCTGTAATTTCAGCACAAGATCATCCTAGGCTACACAGAGAGTTTGAGACCAGCCTTGGCTGTATAAATTCGTACCTCAAAAAGAAGTCTACCAGCAAAAATACCTGTATTTTTAAAGCACTCAATATTTGTGCAATCATTTATATTTCTTTCAAGGTAAAACAATTTCGTTTTTGTTTTCTCTTGCTAAAATCTTTATAATGTTTAAAAATTCAACATAAAAACTAGTAGGTTTCTTTATGGCATTTGCATGCACAATATTCATTATGCTTTGTTCTAATTAATTCCCCTTCTCCTTTTGGGTGGTTCTCTCCTCCCTGAAAATAATACTGGCACTTGGTAAAATAATTTATTTATGGCCAATTTTCACATTCTTTGTATTGAATTTAAAAGTGTCAAGCACTGAACTAACTCTTTGCTTGTACATATGAACTACTTATATACAGAAATGAAACCAGGAACATGTACAGTTTCTAAAGAGAACAAAGCAATTTGAATGGGACTGTGGAAGAATTTGTGTAACTGTGGTATATGAATATACTGGATTTAGATGTGTCTGCTCCTGAGCATATATTTATCTGATTCTCCTACTTCCTTGATAAAGTTAATATGGGGCTCAGTACTATGGACTACATTAGACATAATGAAAAGTACATTGCATAGTTGAAGGACAATAATTTAATATAATAATTATATAATATAGGATCTAACCAGAACTTGACCACTAATTTGAGTATCATCTCTCCAGGTTTTAGTGTTTGCCTGTGTTTTATTCAGTCTTTCAGATTGCATTTGTATAAGTCATACACCAGATCGGAATACATGGGAATTCACCATGCTGACTGAGAATACATTTTTGAAGCCAGAAGTAGAAAAATAATGCTTATTAAATACAAACATAGCTGCTAACCATATACTACTTACTACTTCTCATGACCTAAATACAATATTCTTACCTTGGCAACTCTTCCTTAAGAAATCCACACCCATGTTCTTGGGTGTGTCTTACTTTCTCACAAGTGCCTCTCTTTTTCTTAACTCTTTCATTTAAAACTTTACGTTCAAATATTGGTCCTTTTCTTTCCTTTTCATGAATTGTTTTCTATTTTCATTGCTGGAAATGGAACCCAGCACCTTGCACATACCGGGCAAGTGCTTTGTCACTAAGCTATATTTCTGGTTCATGTGTGTGTGTGTTTAGAGATGAGGTCTGTGAACACAGTCCAAGATAACCTTGAATTCATGAGCCTTTGGCCTCCGCAGTGCAGGAATTATAGGGGTTATAATAGTATGTCACCATACCAAGCCATCTACTCATTCACTTATTTATATATTGTGAGGCAAAGTTGGAATTTTTTTCTTCGCTTTCCTTTTCTTTCTTTCTTTCTTTCTTTCTTTCTTTCTTTCTTTCTTTCTTTCTTCCTTTTTTTCTTTCTTTTTTTCTTTTCTTTTCTTTTCTTTTCTTTTCTTTTTTTTTTTTTTTGAGACAGGGT
>NW_026068143.1:452218-465825 GCF_014885135.2 Alexandromys fortis | reverse complement strand
CCCTGTGGGAAGTCCAAGGACCACCCACCTCCATCCAGGTCTAGTAAGGTGAGCATCCACGAAACTGCCTAGGCTCCCACAAAACCACTAGGTCCAGTAGAATCAAAAACCCGTTGCCATTGTTCTTGAGGTCTCAGTAGTCCTCCTTGTCCGCTATGTTCAGCGAGACCAGTTTTGACCCAGGCTTTTTCAGACCCAGGCCAGCTGGCCTTGGTGAGTTCCCGATCCCGGAATTTCTTAAAGAGATTTTAACAACATAGTCTTTGTCACTGTCTTTTATTTTCTGTATGTGTGCATATATATGGACTTGTACATATGCATGTGGAGGTGAAAGGTCAATGTCAGGTGACTTCCTCAGACATTCTCCACAATTTTTTAATTTTTAAATTACATTTTTAGTGCGTGTGTGTGTGTGTGTGTGTACTCATGTGCACTCTCATACATGCCTGGAGGTCAGAGGACAACTTGTAGGAATCAGCTCTATCCTTCCTCAATGAGTGTTATGTGAGTCGAACTCAGGTTATTTATTTATTAGGTTTGGTGGCAAATGCTTTTACCTGCTGAGCCATCTTGCTCGCTAGAGATTTTCAGAAGATTTAAGTACAGGCATTAAAGAAAGGAGGGAGGTTCTTAGGGAAAGGCCAGAGGACACGAAGTACATGGGTGTGGGATTCTTGGGAATCACCCCAACTCATTTTTCCAATACTTTTAGAGAAAGAAAGAACTTGCTCCCTTTAACTAAGAAAACTCTGGCCACTTCAGTGTTTGAAAGGAAAATATTTTGAAATGTATTTTTCTTTTCTCTGACTTGCAAAAGAGCATTAATCAGAACACAATTTAACTTTTATTCTTGTTTTCTGTTTCCCTCCCCCCAAGGTGAGGACTGAACCCAGTGCCTTGGGCTAGCTAGGCAAGCCCCCCACCACTGAGCTAAGTCCCCAAACCCTTAAACTTTCATTCTTGATACCAGTTTTGACTTGGTACTCCAGAAGTGTTCTTTTGATATCATAAAAGCAGAAGACTGACAAACTTAAAGATAAATGTCAAAAAATCATTATGGATTCATAGCATCATGAAGCTATCCTGAAAGTCTGTCTGGCTTTTCTTTTATTAGGTGGAAATAGAGATTTGAATAGCACAAAGAACCGCTGTTTGCATAAACTCCATCTGTAATAACATCTGTACAGCACAGCGAACCACTGTCTGTGTAAGCTCCTTCTGCAATAACATCTCTTGAGCATTAATTAGAACACAGGTCAGCGATGTGATTAAAAGACGCCGGGAAGTAGCCACCTTCAAATATAACCACAAAATTACCACACACGGAAACTCCATTTCAGAGTCGGGTAGGAATAACAGACAATTTTAGCAAAGGAGAGGAAAACTTAAAAGGGGGGGTTGGAGAAACAAAAATTTGCCACTTTACGGCAATCCTTATTAGGTTTCACACTTCTTGACAAAGGTTTTTTTTTTTTTTTTTTAGCATTATCTCCTTATCTTTGTAAGCATTTCGCATACCACAGTTCCTTGCATATAGTGAGCAACAGGAAGAATTCTGCCTAAAAAAACTAATTCTCCGACATTAACCAGAAAAAAAAAATGCTCTAATCCTAGATGAGTGTTTTAAAAACAAAACTAAGCAGCAATAACCAAAAATACAGAAATAGTACCAAAAAAGATGGAATGCCAGTTCATCAGGAAACCAAACCTAGACAGAAATATCTCTTAAATAACATTTAATCTCTCTCCCTTTGTTCTAATCCTGTCCCCACCAGGCAAAGTCAGATCTGTAATTTGGTTTGCTAAGTGACCACAATCACCAAACAGGACCTAAGTGCAGAGAGCAGAGACTACTATCAGGCTATCTTTTCCAATGCAGAATTCAGCTTTGCCTTTGTTAAGAAGTATCACTGAGTTAGGGGACCTTGTGGCTGCCTGTAATCCTGGCTACTCACCTGACTGGTCACACAGAGGTGTCACTTAAGTCAGAAGTTCAAGACCAGTCTGGGAAACATAGCAAGACACTTTCCCAAAACAGCATTACAAGTCAATTTATGCTACTGTCACAGACACTAGCCTGGAACCAAATGAGAGAAGAAAAGAATCAGAAAGGACCCATGGATTTCACTTGAACCAATGGCCTTCAAATTCTTGTAAAGCTTTGGAATTCCTGAGGAAGTTTATCCTTTACTTCTCCCGAGATTAGAATGCATATCATCTTTCTTTCATAAATTCTACTTGGCTACCTCAGTTGATGCTAATCCTATTTACACTATGGCATTTTAGTGTTAGCATTAGCAAATCGCATTGATCCTTCACTAGGACATGGAAGTTCTACATTGGAAGAGAATAATTTTAGTGTCATTAAGAAGGCAGAGCTATCCTTAGATCAAAAGGGAGGGGAAGAAAAGCAGAGCTAGCCTGAAAATGGCAGCAGCTAGTAGTTAATTTTACAAAACCTCCCAGCTGGTAAAGTCCTTGGAAGACACAACATCGTGTGTAATTATTTTCAAAGCATTTTATGCTGATTTTATTTTCAGTCTCCAGTTTAAAAAGAAAAAGCAGAAACAAAAACAGTAACACGTTCTTAAACAGTGACAGTGATCTAAAGTGCCAAAATATGAGGGAGTACATGCTAAATAGCCGGCATCCATCTTGTCAGAAACAGCATTCACCAAAAGCTCAAGACCATGTTTGATGGTCAACTTTTCCCATCCTGAGTTTTGATATAAACATAAGATTTTAATAATGTGTGCATGTGAGAAACAGACCCAGATCAAAAGCAATTTTAACTGGAAACTAAAATCAAAAACACCAGACATGAAGGTAGCTTTATATTTTCCCATTAAAGCTGCCAACATTCTGGATGCCATTTCTGGCTCATTCACTGCTTCTATACATTGGCACGATGCAGAAGAGGCTTAGCATTCGGAAGACTTGTCTCTTCTGCCATCAAATTTCAACTGACGTATTAAGATCATAAATGGTTTACATACAGCTTATGTATGTACAACACTCACAACACTACAGTGAGCATTTTCATTCTGGAAATATGATCAGTATGGGTAGACTAAAAAGCCACGGGAAGAAAAGAAATGCCACCTAAGGACCAAGCAAGTGCTTGCACAAGGTAAAGAGATCACATTTCACTAATATACCAAGTGTATTTTAAAAACAAGCACAGAAAAACATTCTACTTAAAAAAGAAATCACTAGGAGGCACTCAAGACGGCACCAGACTAGTTGCTGAATTCATCAGAAAAGAACCAAATGTTGGTTACAAGGAATTCACTCTCTGTTTGTCTCTCTCTCTCTGTCTTTCTCAGATGACACTCGTGGAATCACATCTGCATTTTGTTTTAAAGGAAATCATATTATTCTCTTTTACTAAGTATTAGTTTAAATGCCAGTTACCTCCTTCAACACCCTCCCCCAAGTTAACCTCAAAGTAAATAAACTTATTATGCAGCCATGTTCCTGCAGAAGTTTGAATCACACCAAGAATGCATAACCTTAAAAGGAAATGTTTTCCCTCCCCTTGCATCCTGTTATTTAAGCTATTTTAAGTCCTTGTCTGGAGAAAGCTGAGCCAGAATTCAAGTGGTTTTGATTTTGCTGCTGTTTTACACTGCCCTTGTCTAGGGGTTTGGCACTATAATCCATCACTTCAAAAGCATCTTCTGGGGTGCTACTTTGCCTTATAAATCTAACAGTAAGAAAGACGAGGACTTCCTTTGACCCTCAGGGTGTGTGTGTGTGTGTGTGTGTGTGTGTGTGTGTGTTGCTCTAATGCTCTTTGAATCCATCTAAATTTGGTGATTTTCGTACAAAAACGTTAAAACTATATGCCCTCATACGCAATACATACTTGGAATCTACATTAAACCACTTTGGATAGTGCTCATTACAATTTAAAGAAGAAAATCAAGTACAGACTCACTTTTTTGGAAAGGCTAGGGATAAAAAGTTCAATTTAGCTTAATAAATGTATTCTAAATATATTTTAATTAGAAAATTGATAATAAAAATTTGAATCAGACTCAGAGAGGCAGAGGCAGTCAGATTTCTGTGAATTCGAGGCCAACCTGGTCTACAAGGCGAGTTCCAGGACACCCAGAGAAACACAAAGAAACCCTGTCTCATAAAAGCAGAAACAACAACAAAAAGAATTTAAATGTGTAATAATGAATTTCCACAAAAACATTGCTTTAAAAACTTAACCAGGGGCTGGAGAGGTGGTTCAGTGGTTAAGAATACTTGCTGCTCTTGCAGAGGACTCTGATTCAGGTCCCAGTAACAACCTGGTGATTTGCAATCATAATTTCTGCTGACACCCTTTTCACATGTGGTGCTTAGACATACATGTGAGCAAAACACACAAAACCGTACTCAATAGTGGATTCCCAAAGAGCTTGAAGACTGGATGAGTCTAGAAGACCTAGGCTGGGCAGTCAGAAATGATGGAGGAAGGTCATTGGTTAAGTAATATAGAAACTGCTTGGCCTCATAGGTTAAAACATAGGTGAGAGGAGTAAACAGAACAGAATGCTGGGAGGAAGAGGAAGTGAGGTAAGATGCCTCAGACAGAGACGCCATGCTCCCCTCTCCCGGGCAGACGCGATAGCTCTGCTCTCTGAGGCAGACGCATGAAGCTCAGACCCAGGATGGACGTAGGCTAGAATCTTTCCCGGTAAGACTGATGCTACACAGATTATTAGAGATGCGTTGATCGGGATATGAGAATTAGCCTGTAAGGGCTAGAGTTAATGGGCCAAGCAGTGTTTAAAAGAATACAGTGTCCGTGTAATTATTTCGAGGCATAAGCTAGCAGGCGACAGTGGTGCTGGGGATGCAGCCCCGCTGCTCATATTACTACACAGAAATATTTATAATCTTTTTTTTTGGATATTTCTAGCAGTTTGGCTATAGTTTTCCACCTGCTGCCACTCTCCCCCTCTAAAAATATTTATGTACATATGCTCAAATAGACATGTTCTCATATGTGTGCAGTACTGTTTACACTCTCACACAGGCACTTGTACAACTTTACATTTGTCAGGCATGGTCTTCAGATTACCCCCAAACTGACAGTATGAAAAGTTGTCACTTAATCTTGTGAGGTAGAGTCTCAGGTAACACATGGATGGTCTTCTACTTGTCAAGTAGCTAAGGCTAGTCTTGATTTCCACTTCTTCTTGTCCCTACTTCCAAATTTTAGGAGTACAGGTTTGTACCACTATGACTGGTTTTATTTATTTGTTTGTTCATTCATACATTTTTTTCTTGTGGGTCTAGAAATATATGTGTATAATATGTGTACATATACATATACATATGTACACACACATGCACACACACACAAACATGCATACCCAAAGCCTTCTATATATTAAGCAACGGCTCCACCACGTAGCAACAAAACTAGCCTCGTAGTTTTTGTATTTTTATGTTTTAAGGTATAATTAAGAAAATGTGCAGTGCTGTAGTTTTATCCAAAACTGAAAGTAAACTGAACTAAACTGCCAGCCACATTTTGTGGCACTGTGATGCGGTTTTTATATTCTAGAGGATATCAAGTAATTGGAAATAATTCAACTTTCTGGGCTGCGAGAAATCTGGTACAACTAAATCACCACAACCAAGATGTCTTGACTTCATTTGGTGGGCAACCTCAAAAGAATGCAGCACACTATTCCCAGTCACTCAAGCATCCCAAGTACTCTTGTGTTTCAAAGATCCTGACTTTCATGTTTATAAAAGTACACTATAGCATGCTTTGGGGAAGAAAAAAGACATATTTTATTATTTTTAATAGATTTATTTTTAATTATGTATATGTAAGTGGTATATACATATGTGATTGAAGCTGCCCAGAGTTCCTATGAGGGTGTCTGATCCCCTGCAGCTGGAGTTATAAGAGGTTGTGAGTGCCATTTGTGGGTGCTGGGTAAAGAACCAGTGAGTCACCTCCCCAGCCCTCATAAGTCCTATTTTAAAGAAAGTTGTTGCAAGTCTAAAGCCAAACTGAGGATTTAAATTACCTCAGATTCATTGTTGGAGGTAAATAATCTAAAATTAAAGTCTTAGAATATAAAAGACATATTCTTTCATCTGGTTAATATTCATTCACTTTGTAAGTGAATGAAATATATATTTATTAGTCTTATGTTTTTAGAGACGCGGTCTTACTATGTAGTCCTGACTGATCTGCAACTCTCTATTTAGACCATGCTGGCCTAGGACCTCAAGTAGTGGGATTAGGTGTGTGCTACCACACCAGGCCTCAAAATATATTTTAGAGGCAGGTTTCGCTATCCAGTCTTGGCTAGCCTGGTACTGTTGAGATCATCCTGCTTCAACCACCCTGGTACAAGAAGTATAGCGCACAAAGGCAAAAATTATAGGCACGCACCAACATGATAAGATTTGTTCTCTTTAGAAAAAAAAATCACGCAGGAGGGCAGCATTTAAATGAAAACAGAAATGTTTGTTGTGTAGAGGGGGAGGGGACACTACGGTTTCCACTAACCCAAAGGGAAATACTGAGACAATAGTTGAGATAATTAAAATAATTACATGTGATTAGAACTTAACAGTAAGCAGGTGCAAAAAGCGAGAGAAAGAATTTTAAAACCTAATACTCAATTTATTGCTAGTAAACAGAGTTTCAAAGCACTATTAATTGATTGCACAAAACCTGTGATTAGTCATAATTACAGAGATTTTCTCTGCACACTATGATTTTGCTGAATTTCCAAGCAGATAATCAAGGCTATTATTGTTAATAGATGAGGAAAATGGTTTCCATATTTTGTCACAATTGAAGTGATACAAAGCAGTTTTCTCTGCTCTCCCCTACTACACAAAGTAGGAAACAATTACCCTGGCCAGGAAAATAAGTTCTAGAGACTTTTTAAACAAATAAGTGATCTTCAATTGAAAAAAAATGAGAAAATAAATTCCCCAACACCTTTGACAGCTGCCTTAGGGCTCTGAAACTAACACCACCTAAAAACTACAAAGAGGTTTAAAGGAAAGTCAAACGATTCAACTGTTAATATTTGAAGGAGTTCCTGAAAGGTAAGCCTCTACAAAAGTATTTACCACACATATACTTACCTCCAAAAGACAGGCAGGCAGGCAGGCAGACAGACAGACAGATACATACACGCACACACATGCGTGCACCAAAAATATCTTTCATAATAAATTTTTCACAACAATGACCCTTTGTATTTACAACTGATATTGCTAAAACCCTAGTACATCAAAAGACCATTTACGGTTCCTTGAGATTCAAGTAATTAAATATTTAAAGGGAACTTAACATGTATGCAACGTTGCTTTAGATATTTAGATGGGGAATACAACAGAGTACTACTCAGAAAAGGCAGAAATATTGGCCTCATGATTTCTAGTTAGCAGCTTGTATGTTAGTAAAATGGTATATAGTGAAACATGTGCCTGGTATGGGATTCATAGTTCCACCTCCTGCCTATGGAAATTTAAGCGTTCCAAAGTGGTAGGCTGTTGTTGTTCTGGACCTTTTGCACTCAAACCTCTAATTCAGCAGTTCAACAAGGGTCGCCTAAGACCATAGGAAAATACAGTTATGAAGTAGCAATGAAAATAATTTTATGGTTGGAGTCACTACAACATGAGGAACTGTATTAAAAAAGGGTCACAGCATTAGAAAGGTTGAGAACCACTGCTCTAACTGATCCCGTACTTACTAAATAAACTTTAACCTTGTTTCTACAATGGCAATAACGGGTCAACTATTACTTTGTCTTAACAGAGTAGTTCAGCTGTTTATCTCATAAAAACTACTCCAACTCCCATCAAGTGACTCACATTTGAATTAATGCTAATGTAAAGCAAACATTGAACATAAATATTTCTATGAGGCCACACATCAGGTCAAGGCCATACAACAACAAGCATTTCTTTCAGGAGGCTAGGCATAGTGATTAAGCAATGCAACATTAATAAGTCATGGTCCCTACTTTAATGCTCTATTCATAAACAAACTATGCTGCTGCTAATACCAAAAAGTAGATGTAAGCAAAAAACAATGGTCAAGGAAATACATTCCTAAAGCATTTATGATAAGAACAAAGCTAACGAATATTGACAAAAGAGAAAAACGTAACAACAAAATAACCCCACCTCTTATGACCAAAAACTCATTTGCTAATTTTCATCAATTGAATATCTGATTATGTGCTTCCATTCTTCTCGAGTCATAACTATAGCAACTTAATGTATTGTTTTATCAAATAAAATTAAGAATCAGAACAATTTAACCTTTTCTATTTAGGCTTAGCATAAGATATGAATAGCTCTTCTAGGTGGGTGTTATTCTCTCCAAGGCATACTGTTTCTCTTAATATACATGCTTTTTTTTAGAAAATATAGATCATGGATCAGGGATGTAGTTCAGTTAGTAGAGAGTTCGCCTAGCACACACAAAGGCCTGAGTTCAATCCCCAGCACCACATTAAGCTTGGTGTGTTGGCAATGTCTGTAATCCCAACCCTAGGGAGGCAGAGGAAGGAGATTTAGAGTTTGAAGTCATCATGGGCTATTTGGAGTGAATTTTGAGACCAACCTGGGCTAGAACAAACTATGTCTCAAAAAGAGAGAGAGAGAGAGAGAGAGAGAGAGAGAGAGAGAGAGAGAGAGAGAGAGAGAGAGAGAGAGAGAGAATAAATTAATCAATCAATGGGAAACATAGATCCCCTTTTTCCTTTTATGTAAGTCGGATTTTTGAGCATATATTTAAGAGTGAATCTGATTTAAGTAATAAACCATTATGCTCTAGCTTCACTGTCTTTAGTTTAGGCAATGCTAAAAAGACATTGCTTACCTTTAGCCAGCGGTTCACAACCTTTCTAAATGCTGCAGCCCTTTAATACAGGTCCTCAGGTTGTGGTGGCCCCCAATCATAAAATTATTTCTGTTGCTACTTCATAACTGTAATTTTGCTACTGGTATTAAACGTAGTGTAAACAGTTTCAGAGATGGACGATAGCCAAAAGGGTCACGACCTTTTGAGAACCCATGCCTAAGCACACACTGCCTCCTGTGAGTCTACATGTAGTTAGTTCTTATTCCATCTCACTTTATCTTTTAACCACTTGATTTTTTATCATCTGTGTAATATGTATACAAACAAACATACAAAAAGGAAAACAAGCCATGCCTAGAATTCCAACTCCTTGGGGAGGTGGGAGGATCACAAATTTGGATCAGCCTGAACAGCTCAGTGAAATTTTCTCAAAATATCAGTGGCTATGGATGTTGCCCAGTGATAGAGCACTTACTTTCCAGGCATGAGGTTCTGGGTTCAGTACCTTGTTCTATATGAAAACTATGCCTTTGCCTCTTTACCTGATGCTATATTTTTATTTATTATTAGAAAGATGAATAGTTTACACAGTGAGCTCAAGGCTGACTAGTGTAGGCAGGATACAGAATTAGACTCCTTTCTCAACCAATAAATACCACAGGAATGGTGAATTCCATCTAATGCTCCAATGTTCACTCCAAACACTCATCTTGGATAAACAGGATATTACAGATGGATGTTGTGGTGTGTGCCTTTAGTCTCAGCACAAGGGGCGCAGAGCCAGGTGGATTTCTGTGAGTTCAAGGCCAGCCTGATCTACATAATGAGTTGCAGGACTGCCCTGTCTCAACCCATCCCCTTCAAAAAAACAAAAACAAACAAAAAAAAACCATGATATTCAAAATACAAAATTTCAAATGACATAGCAACCCCGATTTAATGACTAGGGCCCTGAGGAAAAAAAAATACTTGTCCACATTAAATAATAGATATAACTAAAATATTTTAAAAACTAAAAATTTATATATACAATAGAGAAGATAAGGTTACGAATTTGAGAGAAAGTTGGAGTGGAAAGAAGGAGCACTGGAAATGATATTAATAAGTGCTCATATAGAAATACTAATAAAATTTATGGCATTTCTTTCTTCCTTTCTCTGTGTGTGTGTGGGTGGGGTCAGAGGACAACTTGAAGGAATTAGATCTTCCTTCCACCATGTGGGTTTCCAGGACTGAATCAGGTAAGTATCATTAACCTTTGGGCAATGCCTGCCCGAAATCACACAACTTTCACTCTAACATCTAAATCTTTGTCCATCTAATTTTTGAAGTCAGTCTCACTATGTCATTCAGGCTAAAGCTGATTCATGACAATTTCTCAAGATATAACAATAAGACCAAATAAAAAGCACCTTTCCTATGGTTTAGTATAAAATACACTCACCAACTTTGGCAAAGGCCTCTTTGAGTTCATCAAGCTCATCTTTGGAAATCTGAGTGGTTGCCATCTCATCCATGTAAAGATCTACAGGAAAGAAAATAGTTTAGTTCAATCTTCAAAAAGGTTTGTGAATACATAACATTAGCATTCTTGCTAAATTAGAAACAGACTTGCAGACTACTAAAACAATCTGAATAGGTAATCATATAGCTATGCCTAAAATAAAGAAAATAAACAGGTGATGAATCATCATTTATCAAAAACTATAAAGGAAAAATGTCTAACTCTATCCCTTTAAGTTACATTTATTCATTGTGTGTGTGCGTGTGTATGCACGTGTGTGCACATGCACACGCGTGCACAGCCATACATGTGTTTGGGTTCACATATATTACAGTGGACATGTAGAAGTCAGAAGATAGCTGGTATAGTCTCTCTCCAACATGTGGATCCTAGGAGTTGAACTCAGGAAGTATCACTTAGTGGTAACTTTGTCCTACTAAAGATAAAATTTTCAGCTACATTAGAAGAGTATAAGAAAGGTACAACAAGAAAGTGATGTATAACAGAATCTTGGTTTTTTTTTTGTGTCAAAGTGAAGGCCAAAAATCACGTGGTTAGCAATTTCTATAGAATAAGTCACTAATTTTAAACAGTATGCTGATATCTATCAATCACTCTTCTTTTTTTTTTAAAGATTTATTTATTATGTATACAGTGTTCTGTCTGTATGTATGCTTGCTGGCCAGAAGAGGGCACCAGATCTCACTACAGATGGCTGTGAGCCACCATGTGGTTGCTGGGAATTGAACTCAGGACCTCAGGAAGAACAATCAGTGCTCTTAACCTCTGAGCCATCTCTCCAGCCCTCAATCACTCTTCTTAAAGGAGAGATATAACAAATATATTTGAGTCTGATATAGAATCAACACAAGTATGTGTTTGTTAATATACACATGCTATATTAAATTGTTGATATTATATAGTTGTTATATATATTATACATTATATAGTAGATATACTTTTATATATTTTTTAAATTTATAACTTAAATATATTTCTATTTACACAATAATAAGAAAAAGAAGAGGTCATGAATTTGAGAGGGAGTTTGGGAGGGACATGAGAGAAGAAAAAGTGGAAAATGTCATAATTACATTATAATCTTGAAAATAAAAAAAAATGCTTTCAAAAAAGAAAGAACTATCTCCAGTAACAATTTTGACACAAAAAGTAGCAACTTTGCCTAAAATAGTAAAATTCCTCTAAAAATTAAGCTATAACTATATGGTAATAATTCTAAATTTATTCTGTGCTTAATAAAAATGTTCAACAGTGTTAATCACAATACTAAAGAAGATTAATTGCAGTCTTATTTACATATATTTTAAGCAATCATTTTGGTTTGTTTTGAATTGGGGTCCCGTTCTTTAGCCCTCGCTGGACTGGGACTCACTATGTAGAGCTGGCTGACCTTAAACTTTTGGCAATCTTCCCACGATTACAGGCTTATGCTACCATGTCCAGCCAATCATGGTTTTAATGAAAAATTATTACCCATTTCCATGAATTATATGTGGAGAACAATGACACAAAAAATCTTGAGAGTTGAGAAAATCCAAAACATGTGGTTGACCTCTGTCTCTTAAAGGCCCTTTCTAGTTTGGGTAGTTTGAATCAGTAATCATTTAAAACATGTCAGTAAGAAAATTTCCAAGCAACATCAAAACCTTATACAGCTTATTTCATTCATACACTACATATCATTTCTGTTTTAAAAAGAAAATTAGGAATTAAGCCATGACATAAACCACCCCTGCTCACTATCCTTGTTCCAGATGGCAGGAATGTACATCTTTCTGTCCCACTTCCTCCTTTTTCAAATCTATCCTCGACAGGCCTTTCAACCCCCTTTTTATCATCACACCATATTTTTAAAATATTTTATTATTCTTTTTGAATTGTGTGTGTGCGTGCTTGCATGTGCACAATTCAGCAGTGCCTGGAGAGACTAGAAGAAGGTGTCTGTCTCTTGGAGCTGTGGGTATATGCAGTTATGCTGGCCCTCTAACATGGGTACTGGGAATAAAGATATGGTCTTCTAGAAGAGCATTCTGTGCTCCTGGCTGTGGAGACATCTCTTCAGCTTCAGCACCACACCCTATCTTCAATATCTGTTACAGGTCCAGTTTTTGCCTCTGAGGAATTTACAATCTCAGGAGGCAACCAAATAATTGCAATAGGACAGACAATTAGTTGCTACAGTAAAAGGTATAGATCTCCATTTTGAAGAAGCTTGCAGGCTCTGGAGAAAAAGGGTTAGTGTCTTCTCAAGACGACCAGGGAAACAGTTCCTTTAATCTTCCTATAGAATAAGAAAATGCTGATATCTCAAAGATATTTCAATTTTCTTTCTCTGTTTTGAATATTTCATAGGTTCTCCCAAAGAAACTAAAAGCATCCCAGACTGGTTTACAAGTCGAACAGAAAATTTGATATCCTTGCTGCATATGGACACTTCTTAAACACTAGTCATGCCCAGCCATTGCTTATCGCCCAGTGGCATAGTGTTTTCTCACTGGGCAAGCAATGAAACCATCAATTAGTAGTCTGGTGCTGCTACTTCCTAACTGTATGTCCATGGGTATGTTTATTTCATCTCTGTGAGCCTCCGCTTCTCATTCACAAATAGCACTAATAATACCTGTTTCCCGAGGAACTCTCATAAAGATTAAAAGTGACGTATGTGAAGGCACATTATAAACTACAAAGCATTATACAGCAACTTCAAACCCTCAGTGAAAGAAAGCAGGGAATAAATAACCCCATAAGTAATTGTGAGGGGCTGTAAATATTAGGCATCAGTCTACTAAGACCTTTTAAATGGCATGCATGAAGAGTTGTCTCGTCTCCCTTAATTATTGACTACAGAGTATATAACAAGCCTCCCTCATATATAAAAATTACAAGCCTTCAGTCAAAGTAGTTTAAGGAGGCTGGGCCTAAAGAAAACCTGTCAGCCATATTTTACCTATGACTCAATATAGGCTCTTTCATAAGGCCAACTTCTAATACAGAACTTGAAGTGCAGGCAAGTGATACGTTTTAAAAATAAAAATAATTTTAGTTTAAACATTTCAAAATCATCCACAGCTTCTTAATATTGTTGCGTTCCTCCTCATTTGCATTTTCTCTTGAGCAATAATGCAAAAGAAATGTTAAAGTGGTAAGACTAAGATTCAAGTTTCAATCCAATTTCACATTGTGTGATTGCCAGGGCTCTCATAATGTCTTTTTTTTTTTTTTTTTTTTTTT
>NW_026068143.1:435127-452078 GCF_014885135.2 Alexandromys fortis | reverse complement strand
TTTTTTTTTTTTTTTTTTTTTTTTTCCATGCTCCGTCTGCCTGATTCTTCTGTACAGAGAAAGCAGCCAGGAATTTAACAAAAACAAACAAACAAAAAAAAAAAAAGCAACCTCTCTTTCCTAAATATCCGGGACACAGGAAAACAGATTTTTCAACTCAGGGAATAAAACAAAAGAAAATAAAAGCTTGTTTGTTTGTTTTTTTCATAAAAGGATATGGTGTGCAACTGGGTATGAATTCAGGGCGTCACCCAGAGAGAATCTTATGCCTATGAAGTCATCCCTAATTACAGCGTTTGACTAACAATACAGCAATTATGAAAGCACTCCACTGGTTCATTTAACTATACAGAAACCCTGAACACAAATCCTTGCTGAGAATGTTTTACCTGAAACTATTACTCAAAATTTGAAAGCTGTTTGAGGGAGAAAAGGGAAGTTCCTGATTTCTTTTCCTCAGGCGCTCACCTTTAGAATATAGCCTTACTAATGTGTGTCATTCTGTACCAAGGCTGACTCAGGAGGAAGGCTGCCACATTCAGGAACTCCTTGATGGTTTAGGAAATATACTATAATATTACATATATATATATGTATATATATATATATATGTATATATATACATATATATACATACACACACATTTCCTTTCCAATTAGACTGAGCAAATAAAGGCTAAAATGGGATATGGCTGGGCTTGTGTTAGAGGGCCTGACAATCAAGTGTCCCAAGTTTCATTCCCAAAAGAGCAGAAAACCAATTGATCACCGCCCAAGCAACCCATGGGGTATTCTAGGGTTAGGGTTAAGGTTAGACTTTGTTCCCATAATTTACTCGTAAATTATGCAAAATGGAATTGGGAAAGATGCTGATTAGTTACAAGATTGCACAATACACCACTTAAAATTCCCGAAGAAAGCATTAAAGGGTGAAGAAAACACAGAAGAATGTATTATTTTGTTATAAAGAGGAGGAAAACCTAATGATGTGGCCATCATTGTGGGCAAACAATTCAAGAGCAGGCAACAAAAAAAGGGGATATTATTTGTCACCTTCTACCATTCAAAACAGGCAGTGCTTTGGAACGCCCACACTTCACATTCCTACCTGTACCAACAGAAACTGCCACCCTGCCTCCTCCTCAGTTAGGTAAATCAACGGCATCAGTCACAAGGTTGGACGGGTGTGTGCCATTCTGGGGCTAAAGCTCACCTCTTCCTGCGATTACTCAAACTCCAGTGCCATATTTCCTAATGACTTTGGAAGAATTCCACCCGAATATCTAGCACGTTCAAGCCTTACTCATCTGCACATATCAAGCCTTCTTCATAGAAGGCTTAATTAATATACACTCGGCAATGTGTCAAACGCCACAGATAGAACAATTAAGACCCTCAAGCCTTTTTTCTCTAGAAGAGCTTATTGTCCACTAAAGGAAACGGATAGCAACTCAAAGGCATCATACTAGAGCTATCACAGTCATTTGTGCTGAGTGGTGTATGTCAGGAAACATTTTCTATGAATCTGATGTGACCTTTATCTTCTAGGGTTAGTGTCAGAAAGAGAAGATGCTGTCTGGGGCGTGAAAATACAGGATGGCTGGGGGAAAGCCTAGGGTTACTGGCGAGACACAATTACATAAGGTCAGAGACCAGCTGAGATGTAACCAATGGAATGAAGATTGTTAGCAAGAGTAATTCCATTTGGCCTCACTGCCAATCCCTCCCCTTCTTTTCTCAGTACTATCAATCCCAGGGCCTCAAGCATGCTAAGCAGATGCTCCCACCAGCGAGCCACATCCCTGGCCTCATTCCCCACCACCAACTCTCCTTTCTGTTATACCAGGCCTCATTTCCAGTTCCTCCTCAGTCTCTAGGTAACTACATTTGATACTACTGGTTACCCCAAGTTTATTCTTTATGGGTGAGTCAGTCAAACTTTGAGATTCTTCCATCAAAGCCTTTCATCATTTCAGGTGTAATCAGTTGGAGAAGTTTCAGTAGTCTCTCTCCTTGCTGACAGGGTTTGTAATATAACCCAGGCTGGCATTGAATTCGCCATCTTCCAACCTCTGTCTCTAGGATGCTTTAATTACCAGCATGCACCACCATGCCCAAGTAACATTTATCTATTCATCTGTCTGTCTGTCTATCTATCTATCTATCTATCTATCTATCTATCTATCTATCTATCTATCTATTTAGGAAATATAGTTACCATAAGAATAGCATTTAATACTCTTTGATGGAAATGTCCATAGCTCATTCTCATTGACCATTATCACATTGCATTGCCATCTGCCCAACCTCTATCACAGTACTTGAGAAATATGGAATAATATTTTAAATGAAATGTCAGCACGTCCATGTAAGTTTCTACTTTAGATCCATAACTGCATAGAATTTATTTACTGTGGGATAAGCTACTTGTTTCATATTCAAAATTTATAAAAATGGAAGTTATTTCTCAGAAAAATCTCCATAAGCTTGTTAGTATTGCTTTGAAATTAAAAATTATTTTGTTTCTTTTGTATGTGTGTTATTCATATTTAATAGAGGAACTGGCTTTAGATAAGCTTGGTCACTTCAAAGACACACAACGAGAAAGAGGTGAACCAAGTCTCAAACCCCACACCTGTCAATATTCTCCATCAGTATCTGGTGGGGCCCCTCAACAACTTACTGAAGGGTAAAAATAGAACTTATTCATTACTGTATTCCCTATAGCATGGACACAGTACATTTAATTCTTTTGTATTCAAAAATAGCCTATAACTAGCATCTGCAACCATTTGATTTTGCCTGGCCCCCAAATTCACCAAGATATAATTGCTTGTGCCTAAATTAATTGTCTAACATCTGCTTGGCGTTTTAGGTCGTCCTTCATAGTTTTATGTCTATTTTAATAATCTTCTGCACATGTTTTTCTTTCTCTAATTTTGAGACAAGGTGTCACTATGCAGCCCTGGCTGGTCTGGAAGTGGTAATCTTCCCTCCTAAGTTTCCCCAGTGTTGGGATTATAGGTGTTTGCCACAATGTCCCAGCTTTGAAAATGCCTTTTGATCCATAGCTCTCCTTCTGACCACTCCACCTTAACTCCCACGCCACTACCCTGGTTTCACTCTGGACTATCCTCTGAAGACTTCTGTCTTCCTCTGTCTGTCTCTATGTGTCTCTCTCATTTCGTCTCTCTCTCTCTCTGTCTCTCTCTCTCTCTCTCTCTCTCTCTCTCTCTCTCTCTCTCTCTCTCTCTCTCTCTCTCTGCTTTTCCTTTCCTCACTGACTCATCTGGTTACTGTCAACCTCCAAGTTTCTACAGGTGCCTTTTCTTCCCCAAAAGCCTGATGTCCAATGCTCTATCCCCCTCTTATCTCTCTTTTCAGATCACACAGATTTTAGAATCCTACCACAAAGTTCAGCAATTTGATGACAGACTTCCTCTTTAGTTACATTAAAGTGGGGGACAATATGGCCGGGATGTCCATCATCCTATTTGATTCCATTAATCAGCCTCCTCCAAGTCTCAAGTATGACCCAAAATATTTTTTGTCAGTGAAGCAGAATCATTATTTGACTAAATGTTGGTCAAATTCCTCACTCTGTGGGTCTTATTTTAAGGTAGCTTATTTCTGGAGACTGGAATAGAAACTTATTTCCCATGTATACTGCAACCATTGCTTGCTTAATGCTGGATACACAGACGTAGTATCAAAAATGCTGCAGCTAGCTGTAATTTTTCAAGGTTAATGAAAACTCCCAGTATGCCCAATAACCAATAATCATAAAAATTACAAAATAGAAGCCAAATCTTTAGGATTCTGGTACATTTTTCTTTGAGATGGGGTCTTAGGGCATCCCAGGCTGGCTCAAACTTATCATGTAGTAGAGAATGATCTTCAACTTCTGATTCTCTTGCTTTCACCTCCAAAGTGTTCAGAATACAAATGTGTACTACCAGGCACAGTTTATGGAGTGCAGGTGGTTGAACCCAATGTCCTAAGTATACACTAGCAAGTACTCTACTAACTGAGCCCAGCTCAGATTCTATTATTTTATCATCTAAATTGTTTCAGATGTGTGGCAAGTGATCTAAACCAGTTATAAAACTTTGCCTAAGACACAGTGCTACACATCAAACGTAAAATTAAAACAACATATGGGGCAGGGCAGTGGTGGCACACTCCTTTAATCCCAGAACTTGGGAGGCAGAGGCACGCAGAAGTCTGTGAGTTCAAGGCCAGCCTGGTCAACAAAGCAAGTTCCCGGACAGGTTCCAAAGCTACACAGAGAAACCTTGTCTCGAAAAACACAACAACAAAAACAAAACAAAACAAAAAATGCACATATAGGGAGAAAAGTGATCAATTGTTCCAACTACCCAATAAACTGCTTTTCAGAACTTTGGGCTCATAGCCAGAAGAACCTATGGAATATAAATCAAAAGCTCTTAGCAAATATGATCATGCATTGGAGAAATGTAAATTTTGGCAGAAAACATATGAGTCCCTCTAGCTAATGCTATCTTGTTCCCATTGGCTAAAGTATAAAGGAGTCACTTACATTTTAACTGAAATGAAAAATTCTGTGATTTTATAAAATATTTAGAATATAGGGCTGGAGAAATGGCTCGGCAATTAAGAGCACTTGCTGTCCTTTCAGAGGACCTGGGTTTGCTTTCCAGTTTTCACATGGCAGCTCATATTCCAAACTCTAACTCTAGGATATTTTTGTTTGTTTGTTTGTTTTTCGAGACAGGGTTTCTCTGTGGCTTTGGTTCCTGTCCTGGAACTAGATCTTATAGACCAAGTTGGCCTCGAACTCACAGAGATCCACCTGTCTCTGCCTCCTGAGTGCTGGGATTAGGATATTTAATGCCCTTTGCTGGCTTCCTCAGGAACCAGCCATGCATGTCATGCACAAATATACATGCAGGCATAACACTACTACACATAAAATGAAAATAAAAAATTAAATCATAAAATATTTAAAACATATACAGAATCTAGACAACAGGCTGAGCAAAGACTATACAGAGCATGCCTTTTCCAAAACATTGAGCTCAAATAGCCTTTGACTATAAAATAATTTTATAGGGTCCATCGGTACAGCTCAAGGGTAAAGAGGCCCTGTTTTCAAGACCTAGCAACAAAAAATAAGTAAAATAATAATATAGTACACAAACACTTTTCCTGCTGTACACTCATTCCTATATGTGAAACTCTTTGGTGTACAGTATTACACATTGCTTAATTTTTTGAAATCAAGACTCTCCAAGGCTCAGTGCTATGAACAGCCTCCCTTTCATATTGACTTTAATAACTCAGTCTTAAGGTAAATATACGCAAACAATTGTGTATCTATAGGGTCACTTTTTGCTTTTTTATTGATTTTATTGAGCTATACATTTTTGTTCTCTGCTCCCTGCCCTTCTTCCCCCATGCCCTTCTACCCTTTTCCAAGGTCCCCATGCTCCCAATTTACTCTGGAGATCTTGTCTTTTTCTACTTCCCACATAGATTAGATCCATGTATGTCTCTCTTAGTGTCCTCATTGTTGTCTAAATTCTCTGGGATTATGGTTTGTAGGCTGGTTTTCCTTACTTTATGTTTAAAAAACACTTATGAGTAAGAACATATGATAATTGTCTTTTTTGGGTCTGGGTTGCCTCACTCAATATGATGTTTTCCAGCTCCATCCATTTGCCTGCAAATTTCAAGATGTCATTATTGTTTTCTGCTGTGTAGTACTCCATTGTGTAAATGTACCACATTTTCCTTATCCAATCTTCGGTCGAGGGGCATTTAGGTTGTTTTCAGGATCTGGCTATGACAAATAATGCTGCTATGAACATAGTTAAGCACATGTCCTTGTGGCATGATTGAGCATCCTTTGAATATATACCCAAAAGTGGTATTGCTGGGTCTTGAGGAAGGTTGTTTCCCAATTTTCTGAGAAATCACTATACCGATATCCAAAGGGGCTGTACTACCTTGCACTCCCACCAGCAATGCAGGAGTGTTCCTTTTGATACAGTCAACAAGATAAAATGGCAGCCTAAAGCATGGGAAAAGATCTTCACCAACCCTACATCAGACAGAGGTCTGATCTCCAAAATATACTCAAGAAATTGGTCATCCAAAGAACAAATAATCCAATTAAAAAAATGGAGTACAGACCTAAACAGAAAACTCTCAACAGAGAATTCTAAAATAGTTAATTCGTTTTAAAAAGATTTGTGTGTGTGTGTGTGTGTGTGTGTGTGTGTGTGTGTGTGCACGCACATGGAAGAAAGAGCTGATGGATCCCACCACTACAGCTGGAGTTACAGGTGCATAGCAGCTGCGTAATGTGGGTCCTAGAAATAGACCCTATATCCTCTATAAGAGCAGTATATGTTCTCAACTACTGAGACACCTTTCCAGTCCCTCTTCTTGTTCATTCTAGTTAACATAACATAGGCTGTGTGGCGTAGAACTATAATCCCACCTACTTGGAAAGTTAAGGCTAGATGATTCTAAGTTCAACACCAATTGGGGCAACTTAACAAGCTATGTTTCAAAACAAAAAGTAAAGAAGAGCTGGAGATATGGTCCAGCGATAGTGTGCTGGCCTAACATTCATGAGACCCTAGTTTAATCAGCTGTACCACCAAATGACACATGAATGACAGTATACAAAAATATGTCAGATAGATAGTATAGTTCAGGGACACTTGTGACGTAACTTAAAAAGTCTTATTACTTGGGACTGGAGATATGTCTCAGCAGTTAGGAACACTGGTTGCTTTTGTAAAGGACCTGGGTTTGTTTCCCAGCACCCCACTGCAGATCAAAGGTGTCTATAATTCTAGTTCCAGGGAATCTGACATCCTCTTCTGGCCCCCAAGGGCACTGGATTCATGTAGTGCACAAACATATGTGCAAGCAAAATATGAACACACACATAATAGAAACAAATACATATTTCTAATATTAATTTTATTGTGCCTACATGTATGTCTGTGTGCCACATGCATACAGTGGCCACAAGAGGCCATAAGAGGGCACTGGTTCCCCTGAAACTAGAGTTACAGATGGTAAGAGTAGCCATGTGGGTTCTGGAAACTGAACCAAGGCTCTCTGGAAGACCACAAGTGCTCTTAACCACTGAACCATATCCCCAGCCCCAAATAATTAAATCGTAACAAGAGCAAGTCCTTTACCCCCTTACAAAGTATGCTTTCATTTCCAAATCAAATGATACTGACTGGAAGACTTTTACTGAAGGCTTCCTCTACCCTTTGGGCTGTCCCACGACCTTGCTTCCTTTAACTATAATTTTAACTTAGATGTATCTAAAACCTTTAGGGAAACTTAAACATCCATATTCTGTGAATACTAAAGAAGATGTGGCTGTCTTTTGCATGACCCCGGAAGATGAACAAATGACCTGTAAAGGTTTCTGAGAAGGACAAGAGAGCAGAGATGGCCATTTTGTGAAAACTCATATACAGATTTAGTCTAAGCTGTTTTTGCCCACTTTTTATTTCCTTAATATCGGCAACCAGCTAAACCTTCCTAAGTTTTTTTTTTCATGTGTTTCTTTTATTTAGCAGTAAGGACTCCTGTAGCCTAGGCTAGCCTCAAATTCATGTGTATTGAAGATGGCTCAGAATTTCTGATCCTCCTGCCTCTGCTTACCAAATGCTGTGATCACAAATATAGACAACCATGCCTAGACCTCAGATTATTTGTTTGAATGATTTTAAAGGAGATAGATCACACAATCATAGTTGTTAGCCAGTAACCCCCTCCCTAAAATTCTGTAAGTTACTCTACCCCACGCACACAGTGTGGTGACTACCTTCTGCCTTCTATGTCTCCTCTGCTCATCTGTGAGTTCCTGGAAAACACAGATGATATCACCTATGATTTTGTATCTTGGCTCACAAGTACCCACCAAACGCTGCTTGAAAACATAAGAATTGATGGGGGTGAGTTGGGTGATTGAGCAGACCTACCTATCTATCAGGCGGGCTATCTAGTCGTCTTGCGTGGTTACAAAATGCATATTCTTGAGCTGAGCATGGTGATACCTATAATTACAGAACTTGTGAGTGTAAGGCAGGAGGATTGTGAATCCCAGGACGGACATCCTGAGCTGCGCAGAAAGTTCAAAGACAGGCTAGGCGACATAAGGAAACCCTGTCTAAAAAAGGAAACAAAGTCTCCCAAAACAAACAATGCTAAACTAGTCACCCTTGGGGTGTACGTTAGGGGTAGAGTGCTTCTCTAGCACGATGGGCTCAGTCCTTACAGTCGTCAGTGCCAATAAACAAGAGAATGAATGATTAAATAAACAAAAAGGTTGTAAACATTATTAGAGAAAACCGAAATAATTAAAACCTAAGACCATAACAAACTCACATTCTTTACATGCACTTGGCCTGTGATCATGTTTTCCTTATTTACACTGGTTTCATACTTCAAGCTACTACAGAACTCCTCAAGATGTTTGCACCCTATTCTTTGAATGTAACTGAAAGGCAAACAGAAAGGAGTTTAGGTACAGTTCTTCCTGGCTTTTGCCATATAAGCAGACATTTCACCCTTATAATATGGTAAATGCATGGATCATGTTTGACAGGCTTGTCATTCATAGGTAAAGCTGGATGTTTACAAGTAGACATAGGTAGGTTGTTAAAAATAGCTCATTATACTTCAAGTTTTGTGCTATTAGCACTTTCAATATGTAAAAATCAGGAGAAAACAGCCAGGCATGGTGGTGGTGCACGCCTTTAATCCCAGCACTCGGGGGGTGGGGGCACAGGCAGGTGGATCTTTGTGAGTTTGAGGCCAGCCTGGTCTACAAGAGCTAGTTCCAGGACAGGCTCCAAAGCTACAGAGAGACCCTGTCTCAAAAAAAACAAAAAAGAAAAAGAAAGAAAGAAAGAAAGAAAGAAAGAAAGAAAGAAAGAAAGAAAGAAAGAAAGAGAAAAGAAATAAATTCATCTTCTGAAAGTATTTCTACTCTATTCTAGGATAGTATAAGCTAGATCCTAATTGATCTTTTTCAGTACCAATGTGTATGAGTCACTCAAATCCCAAAGGGTACCCAGCTCTGTGTCATTTCCTGAAGGAATCAAACACTTCCATTTAAAGTAAAAGTTTCCTTTCACCTTTGGTGCTTAATAAACCCAGATAAGATCTCAGAGCAATGGCTACTTAAAAAGAAGTCACTAACTGTTCCAATAACAGCAATGTTCGACTTAACGTACATTGAAGCCATTCTTTAAATGCTTGCTGCATAAAAATTTTATAGGTTTTTAATGCAAGTCATAATAATAATTTAAATATGTCAAGCTCAAAAGACTCCACCCAGAGGGAGGAAAGAAATAGGAGAAATTATCTTGTAATCCCCCCCAAAAAAAGAAAGTAATAAAAAAGACTTAACTGATGTAACTCCATTTTTATCCTATTTGTTTACCAAACCAATGTGTACAGTAGACTGAACTAGGACATACCTCCTTTGAAAGCTTTCATTCCTTTTGCATTTCTCCTGCAATTTTTTACACCTCCTACCCATAAATTGTGTAAAAATCATGCTGTTGCTCATGAAATGAATTGCCCTTCATCCCTGAGGTGTCTCTAGCCTCCTGGCCTGTGAAAATGAACAGGTTTAAAAAGTCAAAGCTGATCTCCTGGGATTTGTGTTTGTACATATGTGTGTGTGCAATGTCAGAATAGCTAACATGTTCTAATTCAAAACAAAAATACTACTAAGTCCTAATCACCTATAACATAGAAGTCACCAGATACACAGTTCCAGCACCCTCTTCTATCAGCAGCTTGTAACATAAGGGGGCCCTGCTTGTTGGGGTTTCAGTCCCCCCGGTACCCCACAGCCGGCAAGCCCCAAAGAAAATCACAATCGGCCACTAAAAGTGCCTGCCTCAGTATCATATACCTTCCCAATTCAAAGACTGTACTCGAGCTGTAAACACTAGACTCCTGTCTCATACTACATAGGTGATGCTTCACTCAGAGTTGCGATTATCCTGTGACTAGCTATAATTCTTTCTGTAAGAAACTTGGAGAAATAAGCCTTTTAAGAGCCTCTGCTTTGTATGACTGAAAACCCTGCTGGCAAGATGAGCACTGTGAGTGACCGCCACTGCTTCGTTACAGTAACACCACCTATCTAAAGCGTGCCTTTTGTGAATTTCAAACGTCAGGACAGCTGGTTGACATAAAGCCACTTTGTAAGAACAGAGATACCAATCTCATCATGGCATGTTCTAGCATGACAAGCCACCTCAACTTTCGTTACAAAATACAAAACCCAAAAGCCTTTAACAAGAATCAAAAGCATCTGAAATCTCATTTCTTCTCTCTTCCACTCAAAAAGCCACAGATAATAACTTCTACTACTTAAACATTGAAGCATCGGACTTGACAAGTAAAGATTATGTAAGTAGGACTTCAAAAGCAAAATGTAAAAAAGAACATTCCCTACATTGAAAGAAAGAGAGAAAACAACAGAATATACATAGAAGAGGTTAAATTCATAGATTTCTTAAAACAAATTTGACTATACCTATATAAAATTTTAAAAGTGATTACAGTGCTTCAACTAAGAAGAAAATAAGAATTTTATATTTTTACAAAGTCAAGCTTGGCTTAAATATTCAGTAACCTAAAAGTTAGCACCTACAAAAATTGTATGAAAATAGTTACCCTTTCCGACGGGAGCAAACCTGTTTCTTCTCCTGAAGCACTCACTAATAGGACCGTCTCCCACGCCCAGAACTTGAAATCTGGAAACCCAACATTCTTCTTACAATTGCATCTTTAAAGAGCAAGTCACAACACTTCCTGCTAGCAAATGAACACCCTGACAAAGGAATGATACAATACTTACGAATCTCCTTCCTGGCTGCCTGGCATTCCTTTGCCAAAGGTTGAATAAATTCGAACTTAAGCACAACCTTCAGAGAAAACTTTATGCTTTCATTTTGGCTCCACTTTTAAATCCAGACAGGGAACCAAGGGAATTGCAAGTTGGTTCAGGTCAAACAGCTACAACCCTTATATACCTATTTAGAGTTTGGGCCGTAGCCAAGTAACCTGCTTATTTTAGAACACAAAGAACAGCTTCTCCCCAGTGTCCAAGCCACTCATCCACAGTCAAGTACATTACTTGGAAAGGCAAATTAACTATCTCGGGACACTTATGCTTTCTATTATTCATTCCAAACCACATCCAAAATTTATACTCCATATTCCAGCTGATGAAGCATTTATTTTACTTCTCGTTCTGTTAGAACACTAAGCTCTGACATGGGACACATTCTAGTGTCTACCAGCACAGTACCACAGAGTAAAGCCGATGCTTGCTGAACTGAGTACTGTTCTATCAAAAAAGCCATCTCACTTTAGTAAAGAGTCAGACTGGGTATGAAGCCCAGCTCCACATTTTAATACCTTTACGTGTTCTTGGGCAGGATATTTAAACTCTTTGGCCTGTTTTTCCCAGCCAGGATGATGACGACCACACGTATTTTGAGCTGGAGTGGGGGCTCAGACACAGTGCTGACCCGGTATACAAAGACTCTTAGATTCCATCTCTAACACTGTAAACAATAATAATAATAATATGAAATACTTGCTGGGTGTGGCAGTCCACACCTTTAATCCTATCACAGAGGAAAGAGAGACAGGTGAATCTCTGTGAGTTCAAGGCCAGCCTGCTCTACAGAGCCAAGGCTATCACAAAGAAAAATCCTGTTTTCAAAAAATAATAAAAATATTAAATACTCCATATTACAATAGCTATTTATACAGTGTATAGAATTTTAAATGAGTTGGTTTATGCCATAAATGAAGATCATGGTAAACACTAGATGTGGTTAGTCACCCTTATTAAGAAAAAAAACTTTTTATTTGCACTACCAATCCAGTACTGACTAGACTCAGATCACCCTTTGTATAGAAGACCCAGCGCAAATTATTAATGTGAGAGGAATTGAATGGAAGCATGGGATCCTTAGATATCTGACAGTCTTGAAGTCTTTGTGGCCCCAAACAGATCACTTAGCCTCGCCGAGTCACGCATCACTATCTGTGAAAATGGAGCTAATTCTAAATATCTTTAAAAGGCTGCCTGGGAACATGGGAGTATGCAAGAGTGTCAGCATCCAGCATAGTGTTCAGTGACTGGAGGGTAATATTGTAATGTGCCTAGATAATACTTGTTTACTAATATCTGCTCTTTCTACCATATAAGAAGGAAATAAAGTGAGATCACAGATATGCTTGATCTTTCCAAATAATATAAAACCAGCCATGCATCTTAAAATCCATTAGCTTCTCGGCACACAGATGTGACTCACAGTGCATTCACTTGTGAAGAGGAACTGTCACTGGAGAGTCCCCATTAAGAGGCAGACAGCGTTCTGTCCTCATCACTTCCCACTGCCTACGAATACTGGATTACACTTCATTGCCTTAATGGACATGCTTCCATGCATTTCAGCACCCACCAAAAAAACACATAAAATACCAAAACAAGAAACACAATCCCAAAGAGACAGAATGTACCAGGAGACGCCAGAGGACATTTTTTTTTTCGTTCCTTTTTACGAGACAGTGTTTCTCTGTCCTAACCCTGGCTGTCCTGGAACTTGACCTGTAGACCTGGCTGGCCTCAAGCTCAGAGATCCTCCTGCCTCCGCCTCCTGAGTGCTGGGATTAAAGGCGTGCGCCACCTTCACCTTACCTTATTTTTCACCAGCCTTAATTGCTGACTCCCATATGAATTTCTCAGCCTTTCAAATTCTCCATTTGCAAAAACAAACCTATCACTATCTCCCCAAGGCCTGTAAGGGTGCCTAGTACTTCTGGAGGAGCTACAAAGCCCCTGGTATTAACTGGAAGAAAAGTGCCTAGGCTAGTGTTATTGTGTATTTTGCAGGTAAAAATACTGGCACAGAGGTAAGAAGACAGTAGAACAAGACCAGAAATACTGGGTTGGTTTTCCAGCAGAAGCTGTTCATCAGCCACACCAGCTGCCTCAAATCACTTAGATGGATCTGTCCCAACTGCTACATAGCTACCCTTTTCAGATGTGCAACATTAGCACCGGGTGAAGTAATGTTTTAAACTAACAATGTGCAGCTTGAAAATTGACTGTCTTTTCTCTTTTATAGATGGTTCTAATAGGTTACTTAGAAAGTGTATCTCTGACTTTTTTGGCCATAGGTAAGTGTATATTTTTCCAGCTTTTCAAACTCAAATGCTAATCTCTCTCCTCCCTAACACCCAAGAGGTGCTAGGTTCCATCCCCAGCCCTAGAAAAAAGAAAATGCCAAAGGGAAAAATGCAACAAATAAACAAAAAAAAATCCCAAACAAACTATCCCCATACGTTTCCTAAAAGAAACTTCTTTAGTATTACTAATGCAACCTTTTTTTTATTATTATTTCTTTTAGTATGTGGCTCACTTTGTAAATTTCTTTCTCATTCACTATCTGATAGGGGGCTCTATAAGAAGAGTTGGGCCGTGGTGAGTTTTTCTGTTTGCATGTACCCATTGTGTGACTGTGTGGCTAGAACCTGTTTTTACTATGGGTAATGAAAATTGGCTTAGGAAGAGAAGACGGTGGCCAGGGGTGAAGAATGAGCTTTACATTTGTACAAGCAGGCAAACAGAATGAAAACAAGTTTCATATTACATTCTCATTTCATCCTGATGAATGGAAAGCCAAGGGAAAGCACGTGCAAATAGTCTCTCAGATCTTACAATCAAAACAATGAGGTTCACACACACCCCTCAGGGTGGAAAAGAAATATTAAGAGGCACACCCAATAACGTCACAGGAGTTTCATATACATAGCAGTGTAATTTGTAGCTAGAAAACAAAATTTAGACCATATTTTTCCAACTTTCACTCAAACGTCATGCTCCCCACCACACCCACTACTGTGTTATTTTTTTTTTTTTCTGCATGTGACTGGTATCAGGGAGGCCCCTCCCACGCTCCTTAATGACGCACCTCGATACAATGATCTAATTTCCTTTTAAGAAACAAGAGATCACCCATTTTGTCACTTAAAAACTAATACAGTGAGTGAAATATCCATGAATAGAGATGTACCATATAAAACAGGAGCCAATATACCACACAGGAGACTACTATACTACTGTCATTTTTAATCACATTTGAACATTTCAAAAATGCATCCTAGAAGCAGTATTAGGTACAATGACTTCCTGTTCCACAAACAGGGCTGGTTGTAACACCCAAATGGATCTGCTTTCAGGGATCTTTTTCTTTTTCCTCCCTCCCACCCCGACAGTTCTTGGAATGGAATCTGGGACTTGTATCTGCCATGCAAGTGATTTACACTGATCTATAACAAGGCTCTGTCATTTTTTTCATATTTGGAGAGTTAAAAAAGGCATAACCATGCATCAATTTAAGCATTCTGAGATATCAAAGAATGACAGTCCACCTCCATAAACACAGGCTGCCTCATAGATACTTAGTCCATATTTTAATTCACTTTATCTTCTACAGACTTGACCATAGCATTGACACTGGGAATGTAAACACTTTACAGTGTTTCCATAGCTGCTCAGTTATAAGGTATGTGATAAGATGCTAAAAGATAAACAAAACTCACTTGGTGGTCCTGGCCTCTAGTTCTGTATATATTGGGGAGGCTGAGGCAGAAGGATGGCAAATTCAAGGCCTGGTGGGGATACGGAGTAAGTACAAGGGTAGCTTGGCTAACTTACTGAAGACCTTGTCTCAAAATAAACCCTCTTTACTTAGTAGTAGAGGATGTATCTAGTACATACACAGGTCCTAGGCATAATCCCCAATATTACAAAAGGTTTATATACAAGCAAGCAGGTAAGCAAGCAAGCAAGCAAAGATAAAACAAACTCTATGTGGTGCAGATGCCTCTAATTCTAGTTACTGAGGATGAAGTTAGATGTGAGGGAATGGAAGGGAAATGAGGCAGGAGGATCAGAAGTTTGTGCCAGTCTGGATAATATCTTGTCTCAAAACAACATGGTTGACAGAGCTGGTGAGAAGAGACAGTAGTTCCGAGCATTTGCTGCTATTCCTGAAAACACCTTTGGTCCTTAGTACCCATGCTGTGCTGTAACTCTAGCTCAGGGGATCCTTGGAGAGTTGAACTCACCTGTACACACTACACACTACACACACACACACACACACACACTTTCATATTTAATGGCAATTTTATTTGTGCAACTACAATGACAAGTCATTTGAAAAATATTTTCTCTTCTTATATCTCCTTTAGAATCTAACAAATGGTAGCACAAACTATGCAAAGACTTTTAGACATTCTGATGAGTACATGTTTTTCCCTCTTCACATGCAAAGTTCATTTAACCCAATACATTTTCTATTCAGTCCACAGGAAATAGTGTTTTGGTCAATTATATTTAAAGACTAAAAGTATTAGTTGCACATATTATACCATTGTGCTCAGTTCAAACCTAGGTTTACCCAATAAATAAGTAATACACGGATTTTTGTCCCACTAATATAAAAACAACTTTACTCCATGCATGCCTTCAGATACTTATCTAGTTATATACACACACAAATCTTTTTTTTTTTAAAGCAACTAAGGAATGCTGAGAGTGGGCAAAAATATTCTTTCCCAGGGAAGAACACACCAGTTATCGCATACCAAGTGGTCACCCCTGAAATCATATACGTACAAACAAAATTATACATACCAATAATGTTATATTTAAATATCAAGAAACATACACCATACATGTACATATATATGCAAGAATTTAAAAAACAGAGGCCATGAATTTGAGAGTAAGACAGAGATACACTGGGAGGGTTGGAGGGAGAAAAAGGCATTGGGGAAATGATAACTATACTTTAATTTCAAAAAATAAAAATATTAAACAAAATAAAATGATTGTGAATGTAGCTAAGTGGTAGCACATTTGCCTGTCATGTATGAGGCTCTGTGTCCAATCCAAATAGAGGCAGGGAAACAAACATCACAAACAAAACACCAAAGTCAAATGCCTTAACAATGTGACCTTTCAGCTTACACTGATACTATAATTTATTTAAAGTGTGAAGGTGGAAAAATCTACACCATTCAAAGGCCAGAAAGATCAAAGAAAAAACTTTAATATGAACCTAATTGTGGGGGATAGCTGGATACAGTGCTATAAGCCTGTAAGGCAAGTACTTGGGACAAAGGTTATGGCCTTGTGAATGCAAGGCAAATGCTTTTACACTGACCTACAGCTCCAGCCCCTGGATTTTTTTCACATTTAAGGAGAGAAATGGGACACAAAAATATCTTAATTTTAGAGGACAAACAGTTGGAAGTGTACGGTGGTACGGCTGGATCTGGCAGGAATTAAAGAAAGAGTTGGGGTAAATATGATCAAAATACATTGTATAAAATTCTCAGAGAATTAGTAAGTATTGATTCTTTCATTTCAATATTCCCAGGATGACTCCATGTTACTATGTTTCAATAATAAAAGAACATGTTCTTAAATAAACCAGGATTCTAACTGTATATTAAATTACATCCCCAATGCACTAAAACTAAAGGTTGAAATAAATCAATCAAAACCATCTTCAGATGAGGCAGGGTCTTGTCTTAAAGGCTTGCCTCAAACTCATGATACCCCTGTCCCATCCTCCGAAGAGCTGGGACTGCAGCTGTGGTTCACCATTATGGACTTTTCTCAGCGCAAAATATAAGTTCTCAGAAAAGGGTTAGCTGTGTTTCACATGGAACAGCTTCGGATTTAAGACATCTGCATTCTCTTCATCACTAATAAAAACACATAAAGAAATAACTTATATGCTCTCCACGTTTCTATCTTGACTGTCTCTGAATCAGAAAGGAAGGGGAGGAGGAGGAAAGGGAGGAAGGAACAGGA
>NW_026068143.1:387627-430127 GCF_014885135.2 Alexandromys fortis | reverse complement strand
CACTCTGGTGATAGAGGAAGGAATATTAAAAGTTCCAAGTCATCCTCAACTACAGAGAGAATTTAAGGCAAGCTTGTGCTATATGACATTTTATCTCTTAAAAAAAGGTACAGGGTTAGAAAACAAGCGCAAGGAAAGAGGTATCTTGAATGAGAGAGCCATTATAGGGTTAGCAAGAAACCTGGTTCTAGAGAAATTCCAAGGAATCCACAGAATGACTCCAGCTGAGACTCTAAGCGATAGTAGAGAAGGTGCCTGAACTGGCCTTACCCTGTAGTCAGATTGATGACTATCTTAAATTCACCATAGAACCTTCACCATAGAATCTTCATCCAGCAACTGATGGAAACAGAGGCAGAGACCCGCATGGGAACACTGGACTGAGCTCCCAAAGCCCAGTTAAAGAGTGGGAGGAATAAGAACATGAGCAAACAGGTCAAGACCATGATGGGTTCACCCACTGAGACAGTTTGCCTGAGCTAATAGGAGCTCACCAACTCCAGCCAGACAAAGAAGGAACAAGCATAGGACCAAGCTAGTCCCTCTGAATGTGGTTGACATTTGTATGGCTGGGGCAGAATGAGGGGCCACAGGCAGTGGCACCAGGATTTATCCCTACTCCATGTACTGGCTTTTTGGGAACCTATTCTCTTTGGATGGATGCCTTGCTCAGCCTAGATATAGTAGGGAGGGCCCTGGACCTTCCCTCTGAGGATTGGATGGGGGTGGGGTGGGAGGGTATGTGGAGGGAATGGGAGGAGGAGAGGAAGTGGGAACTTGGATTGGGATGTATAATGAAAAAAAGATAGTTTGTTTTCTTTTTGAAGAAAACAAGATTTAGCATTAGGCTAGACAAGGAACTAAACTGTTTTCCTTAATGAAATTACCATTTGAAAATGCATTGCCATTTACGTATACAATCTCTAAAATCTAATTCATTGATTTAATTCCTCTAAAAAAAATTCAGTGAAAATCTTTTTTTCCTGTATTTTGAGACATGGATGCTCTGTGTAACAGTCCTGGCTGTCCTGGAGCTAGCTCTGTAGACAAGGTTGGTCCCATACTCACAGATATCTGTCTGCCTCTGCCTTCCAAGTGCTGGGATTAAAGGTATGCACCACCACTGCCTGAGAGGTGCAATTCTTTATAGTTACAAGCAAATTTTTTCCTAAAAAAATTATGACAGCAAGGAACAAACCTAAAATTAGCTAAAACATATAGACAAGGAAGTGTATTGACTTTCCCCAGTGTTAAAGTTATATTATACAACTACACTCATCAAAAGACACTGTTGATGACAGAGCATCAATACTTGGGACACTGGAACAGAAGAGAGAACTACTCAGAAACACTTATATAAGTATGTGCAACAGATTTCTCTCTCTCTCTCTCTCTCTCTCTCTGTGTGTGTGTGTGTGTGTGTGTGTGTGTGTGTAACATCTGTGTTTATTCTATATGTGTGCTGTATGTGTGTCCCAGGACAGAAAGCTATTTCCCCCAGGGCCCAGAAGCAGGGTCAGAGAGTGCATGCAAGTATTGCAAACTGTGGATGTAACCAAGCATCTTTTGCATACTAAGAATATGGCCGCATGGGGATGGGGGTAAGGGTTGAGGTGGGATTGGGGGAAGGGGAGAGGGGGAGAGAGAAGGGAGAAGGGAAGGATTGGGGAGAGTTTGGGGGAGTGGGAGGGCTGAGATGGAGGAAGGGCGGATATAGTAGCAGGGAAGAAGATATCTACATTAAGGGAGCCATTTTAAGGTTGGCAAGAGACTTGGCTCTAGAGGGGAACCCAAATTTCCACGGGATTGTCCCCAGCTAGGTCCTTGGGCAGCAGAGGAGAGGGTACCTGAACTGGCCTTGCCCCATAATCACACTCATGATTATCTCGAGTACCAGCATAGAATCTTCGTCCGGTGATGGATTGAGATAGAGACAGAGACCCTCATCAGAGCACTGGGCTGAGCTCCCAAGGTCCGGTTGAAGAGCAGGAGGGAGAAGATGAGCAAGGAAGTCAGGACCGGTAGGGGTTGGCCCACCCACTGACACAGTGTGCCTGATCTAATGGGAGCTCACCATATCCAGCTGGACTGGGACTGAATGAGCATGTGATCAAACCAGACTCTCTGAATGTGGCTGACAATGGGGGCTGACTGAGAAGCCATTGATAATGGCACAGGGACTTGTTTCTACTGCTTGTACTGGCTTTTTCGGACCCTAGTCTATTTGGATGCACAGTTTCCTAGGCCTGGATGGAGTGGGGAGGGCCTTGGACTTCCCACAGGGCAGGGCACCCTGCCCTCTGTTAAGGCTGGAGGGGGAGAGAGGAGGGTGAGTAGGGGAGCGGGAGGGGAATGAGAGGAGGAGGGGTGGAAATTTTTGAATGGAAAAATTTTTTAAAAATAAAATAAAATAATGAATATGGCCAACCATTGAACTATATTGCTATTTCATGAGCCAATTACCCTTTTTTTTAGAAGAATGCAAAAAAGCCTACCCATGAAGGAATAGTGGTAGAACCAGTAGATAAGCATAAGCAAATAAAGGAAAGGGAGGAAAGATTACAGGAGTCAGGGGTGAGTGGATCTAGGGGAGGGGGGAGGTGAGGGCTAGGAGAAGTGGAGGGAACAGGGACTGTGCTCAGGATTTATTGTATGAAAGAATATTTTCCAAAAAAATACATAAAAGTCAGGTGCCATGGCAATACCTGTAATTAGGAAGTGGAGGCAAAAGGATCACAAACAATTTTAAAGCCAGCCTCTGTTATAGTAAGCTAAAAATCAGAATGAGCTACATAAATTCTATCTCAAAAAAACACAATTACTTAAACCTTATATAAAATTAATTTAAAATGGCTTAGTATGGTGGATTATACTGTAATTTCAGCACCCAGGAGCCTAAGAAAAGTGTGTATGTACATGAGTTCAAAGCCAACCTGACCTATACATAACAACTTCCAGACCATTTCAACCTATATATCAAAGACCGTTATCAAAAGGCAAACCAAAACAGAGCCGTAGGGATTGAGATATGGTTTAGCAGTTGAGAACACTGGCTGTTCTTCTAAGGGCCCTCAGTTTGATTCCTAGCATCCGTATGGCAACTCACAACCATCTAGAATTCTAGTTCCAGGAGGCTCAACACCTTCCTCTAGCCTTTAAAGGTATAAGGTATACATGTACATGTACATAGACATGCGAGAAAGCAAAACATCCAGATATATAAAATAAAAATTAATATTAAAAATTAAGAAAAATTAGAAATGGATCATAGAACTAATTGTAAAAATTAGTCTTTGAAAACATTTGAAGAAAAACAATCCACAATCAGATTTGGTGAAACGTTTTTGGACACGACATCAAAAAAACAAAATATTGCTAATTTTTAAATTTTCAGTATTTCTAAAATATTGCCAATTGGAAAATATTGGGAATCATTAAAATTCTTTTGCTTTTGCATGGTGGGTGTTTGTGATCATGCCTATAATCAAAACGCAAGGGAATTAAAAACAAGTGAGTATAGAATCAAAGGCCAACCTCAGAGACAACTGGGTAACCAGTCTCAAAGTTTTTTTCATTCTGTGAAAGACCTTGCTTATACCAGACAAAACAATGTATATCATAATCTTATCAAAGGACTGATACCTATAACATATAAAGAACACTAAAAATTCAACATCACACAATAACCCAATTACAAAGACAAAAGACGTGTAGATATCACACAAAAAAGAATATATAAACGCAGAATAAACCCTGAAAAGAATAAAAACTGAAAAGATGTTTTAAATCATTAGCCATTAGGGAGGAGGGAAGGTTTATCACTACACCTTTGATGGAATGACTAAACAATGATATCGTCAAGGATAGGCAAATACAGGGGGAAGCTGAAGTATTCACACATTGCTTGGAAAAGTAGGAAACAATATAGTTGCTATGCCACCATAATTTGACCGTTCCTTATACAACTGACATTCAACTTAGCATTCAACTCAGTGACTGTACTCTTTGGATAGTCATCTCCATGTTAGACTTTTAGTTAACTGTGACAAAATATCCGACATGAACAATGTAAGTGAAGAACAAAGTATTTTGGTTCATGCTTTCAGATGTTTCTGAGTCCATGGTCTTGCCTCCATTGATCTTTAGCCTATGGTAAGGCAGAACTTCAGGACATAACAAGTGGCACATGGCAGAGACTAGTCTCTTCATAGTGGACAGGAACAGAGACGAAGAAGTGCATGGCACAAAATATAGCCCCAACGACACATCCTCGGTGACCTATTTTCTCCAGACAGCCTCCACCTCTTAAAGTTTCCAAAGAAGAACCATCCAGTATTCAATATATGATCCTATGCAAGACATTTCATATTCATACCCTAACAACTTCCCCAAAATAAAACTTACATTTGGGCAAGTAGTTGCACACAAATGTTTATAGCACCTTTATTTATATCAATAAAAAACTTGGAAACAAGCAGGGAGTTTAGCTCCATGGTAGTGCATGTGCTTAGGGTACTTGAAGTCAAATGTTTAACCCCCAGCAGGATGGTTCAGTGGGTAAATACACTTGTAACCAAGGATGATTTTAGTTCAATCCCTGGGACCAATATGGTGGAAGGAAATTACCAACTCCTGCAAATTGTTCTCTGAACTCCACTTGTATGCTATGACGCATGCATGCCACCCTCCAATAAACAAATAAAGGTCCAGTTCCTAGGCACGAGTGATTGTGCAAAACAAACCATGTACCAAACTGCCACGGTGTGGAGATGTTGGAACACTTTTTTTAAGCAACAACAAAATACAGCTGGAAATGGTCCAGATGTCCTCGAATGGATGCATTGTTAAATAGCAATACACCCACACCCACAGACTGCTGTTTAGCAATGAAAAGGAACAAAGAATGGATATATACAATATTCTGGAAGTCTCACCAGAAAAATACAGTGAATGAATAAAGCCAATTCCCAGGCTTGGTAGCCTATGCCTGAGCAAGCGCTGAGGGTGAATGATCACAAGTTCAAGCTAGGTTAGCCTGGCTCATAGTAAGGCATTGCATATAAATAAATTAAAAAGAGAGAAATAGAGGGGGTAGGAGGGTGGGAGAAGAGAGGGAGGTGGGAGTAAGGGAGAGAACTCAAATTCCCAAATGTCCCATTATATAGATTACAGAATTGAGAAAAAGTATAAAAATAGATAACATATTGGTGATTTCTGGGTTTCAGGAACAGGGGTGGAGGAAGGAAGGAAGTATGTGTTGTTATAAATGGAGAACAAAAGACACTTTGGAGGTGATGGAATGTTCTACATCTTGACTGTCTGTGTTAGTATCCTGAGATAGATATTATTATCCTGTTTTAGCAAGCGGCTAACAAGGGAGGAAATTGGGTAACACAAAATGTTTTTGTGTCATTTCTTATATTTATCTGTGAACCTACATTTATCTCAAAATAAAGTGAGTAAAAATCAAATTCAGAACTAAATAAAGAAGCCAAGTGTGGTGGTGCACACATTTAAGCCCAGCACCTAGGGGGCAGAGACAGGCAGTTTTCTAAGTCTTTGAGATTAGCCTGGTCTACTTAGGGTGTTCTAGACAACACAGGGCTTGTCTTGTGAGACTCTGTCTCAAAATATAAAACAATAAATAAATGAATAAAATATATACAGTAATCCAACTAACATCATTTTAAAAATTGTTCCCATAGTCTTTCCAAAAATTGGTATAAATATTGATAAACTACTCCCACTAAATTATCAATAAAAAACAAAACCATAAAAATCCAAAACATAATCAATTCCTGAATCCACTAGGGTATTTAACCTGCATAAAAATTTTTGATCTATACCAAAATTCAAAGGAGTGGCATAATCACTAAATATAACCAATGATAGATTCATAATCTGATGGCATTACTCAGGATAATAGAAATTTTTGAACAAAAGTGCTGAGGAAACAGGTCAACGAAGCCATGTTCTTGATGGAAGTATACAGTTTCGGGTCTCTTTCTTTCTGCCCTTTCTGGCTGACATGAAGTAATCTGCACCATTCACAGGGACCTAGTTATTCTGCCTTACCTCAAGTCCAAAGCAATGCAGTCAGCTTCTCTTGGGTTGAAATTGTCATCCAAAATAAATCTTTTCCTTTAAACTGTTTCTCTAATATATTTGCCACAACAACAAATAGTTGAATATACTTTACTAATGTTATTTTCGTTGCCACCTCTACTAGAATGCTAAGTTTCTTCCTTCCTTCCTTCCTTCCTTCCTTTCTTTCTTTCTTTCTTTCTTTCTTTCTTTCTTTCTTTCTTTCTTTCTTTGTCTTTTTTTGAGACAAAGTTTCTCTGTGTAGCTTTGGAGCCTGTCCTAGAACTCACTCTGTAGCCCAGACTGGCCTCGAACTCACAGAGATCTGCCTGCCTCTGCTTCCTGAGTACTGGGATTAAAGGTGTGTGCCGCCACCACCTGTCAATTCCAATTTACTAGAAGCCAGGAGTGATAAAAATCCTCTGATAGACTTGGAACATATTGAATTAGAGTTTTCAAAATGTTTTGGATGGATTAACAAATCAGATTATGAATTTGTGCTTGTTAACACACCTAGAACTATTGACTAAAGAGAGGACATAAAAAAGATTTCACTGTTCATCACATAACTGTTATTAAAGCATTACTATTAGCTAGGAACAAATTGTCTGGCCTAAGCTGCTTTGGTGATATGTTGTTGAGTTCCAAGGAGTTAATGGCAGTTTTAAAACATGTCATAGGATCTGCTGTTCTGTTAGTATCTGAAAGAAAACAGCAGTTAGTATAAACCGATTCAGGGAGGAAGAGGCAGTGCTTTCAGGCAGTTTGGAGCATGGGTATAGTATTGAAATGGACAGAGAATAGTGCCAAACTAGGTCTACTGCTAAAATCTGGATCTTTTGTGACAAAGAGGTTTTCCTCCACCAATAACCTCAACAGTTGTAAACTGAGGCTAGTCACAATCAGACTTCCATGGCTTCACCTGTAAAAATCAGTGCCTGAATTGAACCCCCAGCTCAAACGCTGGTACATTGTTTGATTAATCTTAGTATACCAGACATATTGTAGACAATTAACAAAGGTATGTTACAAGAATTAAGTAATTATACAGAAATTTCAAAATAGGTCTCCAGGAAATGGTCTCCAGGAAATGGTACTGACTTCTAGCCTTCCTTACACAGTGAGGCCTCTCCTTTCCTGCACAGTTTTAAGTGTCTGGGAGATTTAGGAGCTAGGACCCAGGAAGTTTTCTTTTTTCTCTTTCCTCCGCAATCTTTTAATTAGTCATTTGTACCCCCATCACACTGGCTTCCCATTCCTCCACTTATCTGCACTTATCCACCCCCTGCCCCCCAAAACCCACCAAGTCCAATTTGTGTTGCTCATAAAGTCACTGGAGCATGATCAAACTTGCAATGGCCAGCCCCTTAAAGATAACTGAGTCCTTCCCTACCCCACCCTCAACAGAACTCATCAATAGGAACGAGCTACAGTATCTTTCACAGCTCTTTTTTTCTTTTTATTTAGTTATTTATTTATTAACGATTTCTGCCTCCTCCCCGCCACCGCCTCCCATTTCCCTCCCCCTCCCCCGATCAAGTCCCCCTCCCTCATCAGCCCGAAGAGCAATCAGGGTTCACTGACCTGTAGGAAGTCCAAGGACCACCCACCTCCCTCCAGGTCTAGTTCTTAAAGACTATTTTCAATAGCTTCCCAGGAAGTATTCTTACAGATGAAGCCAGAAGACAAGAGCAAAATAGTGTTCTAGGGACTATCAGCTATTTTCTTTTCTTAATTCCTCTAAGGGATCTTGAGATAGGATCTCATGACAGCCCAGATTGGCCCCAAACTTGTGGCAATCCTCCTGTGCCAGTGTCCAAGTACTGGGGTTACAGGAGTGTCCCACCCCACCTAGTTTGCTATCATCTATTTTCACCTAACATCATGTGGGTGAGCCTGATATGCTCTCATATTCACTCCTACAAAGTCAACAGAGCCTTCCCACCACCATGCTTCTGAACCACAAAACACAAATCTCTTTTGCAAATGTCAAGCGTTAAGAGGATGACTCACTATATACTACGGTCCGTTGTAGCTTTTGAATTTTTTTTGTTCTATGTGAACACATTTGAAAAATAGAAGCATTCGGTAATTCTTTAGGTTAAAGATAACCATTGTTTTCAAGCATTTACTATTTAATATTGCTTATCTTTGCTCTTCAGTAGTCAAGAAGGTAATGAAACAAATATGTGTCTGGGTGTGGTGGTGTGCCTCTATTCCCAGTTACTGGGGAAGGAGAAGCAGAAAGATCATGAGTTTGAGGCCAGTCTTCGCCACACAGAGAGGCTAAAACAACAATAACACATATTTAACCGAACATTCTAAACATCTACCAAACAATACATTTTAAAGGCCTGCCTGACCCCACCCAAGGAAAACTAAGATCTTTTATTTACTTTGCATTACTCAAGGAAAGGGGAAAATTTACTAGAAGCAAATCACTGATAAATACATAGGTAGAAAATTAATAGCCAAATAATGAATAAAGATAATGAACAAGAATAATAATGAACAAGAAAATAATAGCCAGTCATTCACAGCTAAGATTCACATTAGCAGCATAGGAGGAATAAATGAGGCATTATCAGTATCTTTTACCTCAGAATCTTGCCTGTAGTAAACGTTTAATACTGATGTGTTCCATCATTTATAGTAACTGTAATGTAGAAACAATTAAAATGACCACCCCTGAATGAAAGGTGGATATAGCTAAATAACCAAACATTGATCAGGCATACAAAAACAGTAAAGCCTGAGAATGTGGATGATCTTAGATAGCACTGCAACCAATGGAAGAAGCCAGATGCAAAATAGACTTAATTCACAAAAAAACTAAAAAACAATTCATATAAAAATCCAGGATAGGGAAAAATTATGAAGATGCATAGTAGACTAGCAGTCCCTTAGGGTTAGGATGGTATGTATCTTGGGAGAATTATGGGTAGAAAGTCCAGCATTTTTGTCTGAACTAAATATATGAAAATGGATTGTAGGGGGCTGAAGAGATGGCTCAGCAGTTAAGAGCACTTGTTCTTGCAGAAGACCCAGGTTTAACTTTCAGCACTCCTGATATGGGAGTCCCCTCTGTATGTGGTGAATACTATTGGTTAATAAAGAATCTTCTTTGAGTCTATGGCAGGGCAAAATATAGTAAGGTGGGAAATGTGAACAGAGATATATAGAGAATAGGCAGAATCAGGAAGCTGCCATATAGCTGCCAAGGGAGAAAGACACTAGAACAGAGCTTTACCTGGTAAGCCACAGTCTCATGGCAATACACAGATTAATAGAAATGGGTTCACTTAAAATATAAGACCTAGCTAGAAATACCCTTGAGCCATTGGCCAAATAGTGTTGTAATTAATATAGTTTTTGTGTGATCATTCAGATCTGAGATTCTCTGCCTACACACTTCCTTGGCGACTCACAACTGTACCTAACTCTGGTTCCAGGGGATCTGACACCTTCATCTGACTTCTGTGGGGACATGGCATGCATATCGTACAAAGACATACATGAGAGCAAAACATCCATACACATAAAATACAATAAATAAATATTTTTTTAAAAAAAGAGAATGGATTGTAATGACATACAAGATGGGGGATGGACTAATAAGTGTTGAACTGTTTATCTGAAGAAGATAGAATGGGCATTTACATGCAGTTTTTCAATAAACCTATCAAAATGTGAATGTATCATACCTTCCTCTTTGATAATGAAGTTCAGCAGTTCTTACCATGTAAATACCATCCACACTGAGGGACAGAAAGATGACTCAGCCAGTAAGAGCACTCATTTTTGCAGAGGACTTGATTTTGGTTCTGAGCATCCACTTAGGGAAGCTTCTACACAATCAACTACAACGGCAGTTCCAAGGAGTTTGAGACCTTGTAGGCACGCATAATGTGCACATATGTACATGCAAGCAAAAAACACAGATAAACTAAATAAATTAAAAAGAAAAGAGAGAAGATACTAATCATATCTATCTGTAGGTAATGGAACATGCCTACACCTTCAGCATACGAAGAGGCTAAAGCAGGAGAATTACAGATTAGAAAATAGCCTGGGCAACATCCCAAATGTCAAGCCAGAATGGGGTTACATAGTGAAACTGTCTCTAAAAACAAGAAACAAGCTGGGTTGATGATGGTGCACACCTTTAATCCCAGCACTCTGGAAGCAGAGGAAGGCAGTTGTCTGTGAGTTCAAGACCAGTCTGGTGTACAGAACAAGTTTCAGGACAACCAGAGATGTTCCACAAAGAAACTCTACCTTGAAAAACCAAACCAAACTAAACCAAAACCAAACCATAAAACAAGAAACAAAACAAGGTATATCCAAAGCATTCACTCATAATCAATCATCTGAAATAGCTAAAGCCAGGTACGGTAATAAATTCCTGTGATTCCAGTCCTTAGAAGGCTTGGGCAGTAGTATTTTGAGTTTGCGACCAGCCTGAATGTACAGCACTTGGTAGAGTGCTTTCTTAATGCATGAAGCTGTGGTTTGGCTCTTCAGTACCACCTAAACCAGGTGTGGGGGTACATGCCTATAATCTCAGCACATGAGAGACGGAGGCAAAATAATCAGAAGTTTAAGATCATCCTCAATTACCTAGCAAGCTTGAGGCTAGCCTGTGCTACATGATTCTTCCTAAAATAATAGAAAACAAAGTTTGTTGCCTAGGTTTGTATCTTGAATTGTTTTTCTGAATTTCCTTCTAGCAATTTGCATGCATGTGTCACACACACACACACACACACACACACACACACACACACACGATGTGAATTTCAAAGGACTATTTGGAAAGAGTAAATAATCCTGTAGGAGAGTTGGAGGTTGAGGAAAGGAGAGGGTATTAGGGTGAATATTGTCAAAGTACATTATGTATTTGCATAAAGATTTCATGGTTAATTCTTTCATTTTGTACAATGAACTTATGGCAATAAAAGTTTTAGTAAGTAAATAAACTAGCATAAAAAGTAAATAAAAGCAAGAACATCATTTGATTATTGCCATGGCAGGAAGTCATTGTGTCATAAATCAATGGTCTTCCAATTTGGGTTTTTTCAATATGATTTATTGCCCCAACCTTTACTTTTTTTCTTTCTTTTCTTCTTTCCTTCACTCCATCATTTCTTTTTCCTGGGGATCAAATCTAAACCCAGTAAAAATTCTCCCACTAAGCCATATCTCCAGACCTTCAGGTCTATCAGCAGACATTTCAGGGTCATTCCTTTTCACCAACTAAAGTATATTAATAGGTACACTCTATCTATATGCTCCTTATGGGTTCAACCAACACCAGCTGGAAAACATTCAGAAAGACCTGTGACTGACTGTATTGAACTTATATAGATCTTTTCTTGTCCTCATTCTATAAACAATCCAGTTAACGACCATCTCCTAAGATATTCTATGAGGTATTGAGTAACCTAAAGATGATTTAATGTATGTGGGAGAGGGGTGTGAACGTAGCTCAGTGGTTAAGTACAGAATGTGAGATGCCTTTGATTCAGTTCTCACCTCCTCACACAAGGATGAAGACCATGCATGGGTTATATGCAAATACCATCTTACTTCATATAAGGGGCTGAAATATCTGTGAACAACAGAATCCAAGAGAGTTCCTGGAACCAATTCCTTGTGAATTTGAAGGGAAAACTGTAAATGGCACCCGCTGTGTGTCAGGCCACTATGAAAGAACCAGAGCAGAAGTTTTCCTTGGGATTTATTTGCTTAATCCCTACTTGCATAGCTCATCAGTTGGCAGGACTGTCTCACTGCCCTTGTAGAAAACCATATATATTGCTTTGATTCTGTCCTACAAGAGGGAGCAACTGTCAGATCTGAAATCCCAAGTACTCCTACCCAGTCTAAGGTCTGTGAAAACCATGAAGTGCAAGTTAGAAAATTAACACCATCAGCTATATGAGCTACTTGCACTTTATAGACAGGTAAGAGAGAACCTAAGAGAACAGAAGCTACAGAAAGGTTGAGCAGTGCTTATACAAGCCAACTTTTCTAAGGGCTTCTGTACACATGAATATCTGGGTGTTTCCACAGCAGCAGAACCAACTACTACTGTAGTTGGACACAGCATCTCCAATTTAGTAAAGCTGGAAAGAATTTTAGTTTCGTAAAAACAAAATGGGGTGTGGCGCATTTTCTAGCCAAAGGGCTATTTTATTCCAAGACACTGGTGTCTGCTGACCTTCATTTATAGGCTGAGCAATGTTCTATTTAAGTAAAATTAACTCATAGTGGGCTCCTTTTTTAGGATGTAATAATTATTGCAAAGAAATAACAATGTTTAAATGTGATTTGTTCTTAGTTTAGATTTGATTATACTGGGATATAAGTAAATGTCTTTGTCCATACAAAGTTTAAATTTAGAAATTAATTTATGTTCAGGAAAAAGACTATATTTAAATTCATTTCTCCGTGTAAACTATTTCTAAGAGGGAAAGGAGGTGTCTCAACAGGTAAAAGTGATAGCCATGCAAATCTGATGGCCCAAGTTCAATCCTGGAAAGAATGCAAAAAGCCAGATGTGGTGATACACATCTGTAAAGCCATCACTCCTACAGAGCAATGGGAAGTGGAGAGAAGAAGCACCCTAGCATCATCCATCTGGACTGGAAGAAACAGAGCTGAGCAGAAAGAAGAGAGACACTGCCTCAACAAGGTGGGAGGCAAGAACCGGTTCGCACAGGTTGTCCTGATGTCACATGCATGTATGCACATGCACACACATTAATTAGTATAATAAAAATTTTAGATTTTGTGAGAACCAATACTACCTTTGTGCCTTTTTCTTCTCCTAAATTGCAGGAGTTATCTTCTTCCTGTTTGTCATCTCAGCACATAAGCAGTCTTAATTAAATACTTTTTTTAATGATAGGGCTGAAGAGATGGTTCAGCAGTTACCAGCACTGGCTATTCTTACTGAAGACCTGGGTTTGGTTCCTAGCACCCACGTGGCAGCTTACAACTAGCTGTAACTCCAGTTTCAGAGAATCCAGTGCTCTCTTCTGGGCTCTGTGGACATTTATGTATGCATGCAGTGCACATGCACACATGTGGACAAAACACTCATACACACAAAACAATTAAAAGTAAACACTTTGGTTAACTGAATGGATTATAAAAACCACTCACAGATGTTGTTCATATTACTTCATGAGTTATTTATGTATGATATATATCTGTCTAGATAGATAATAGATAGACAGACAGGCAGAGATAGATACTTAAATGTACTTGAGAACATTTTATAGTTTACCTAAGTTTCTATTTATTAGTAGCCTAAAGGCCTTTTTAAGGAGACAGTGCCTTATGTATTCTAGGCTAGCCTCAAAAGTAATCTTGAACTTTTGTCACTCTTCTTTCTGCCTCCAAAGTGCTGGAATTTACAGGCTTCTGCTTCTGGCAACCAAACACAGGGCTTGCTATATACCAGGCAAATACTCTACCACTAAACTATATCCTCAATCCCCCCCCTTCCTTTATGTCTATACCTATAAACTTCAATTTACTAGACATACCAAACTTCCTTCTTTCTACAGATCTCTAGTTTGGGAAGGTTTCACTTGCCGGTACCATCAATACTACATGCTAGCTTGAGTTTCATTTGAGAGCTAACAGAAGCTAGACTACTTGGAGTTTAGATTTTTTTAAAAAATGCTTGAGGTTACTAGTACTTTTGAACATGTAATCTGTTGATATAACCTTTAAAACTTCATTAAGTTGGTTCTACTTTTAAATTATGATAGGACAGCTATTAGATGTGATTATTTAAACCATGTCTGTTAACTCATTCATGCCTGCAATCCCAGCTATGCCAGAGGTTGAAGCAGCAGGATCAAAATTTAAAGTTTATCAGGATCTTGTCATAAAATTTAAATAAATAAACAAATGAATAAGGGCTGAAATTGTAACTCAGTCATATGAAGTTTGCTCAGCATACACTAAGACCTGGGCTTGATCACCAGAAACATACTCAGACAAATGATAACTTCCTCATAACCACGAATAAAAATGGTACAGTTATAGCTGCAAGCTGAAGATTTATAAGTTGCTTAAACATTTTCGGTTTGGTTTGTTTTAGGTTTTTTTTTTTTTTTTTTTGAGACAGGGTCTTTCCACATAACCCTGGCTTTTCTGGAACTCTGTAGATCAGGCTGGCCTTGAACTCACAGAGATCAACCTGCCTCTGCCTCCCGGGAGTGCTGAGATTAAAGGCATGCACTACTATACCCAGTTTGTTTAAAATAGTTTTGAATGTCTCAAAACCTTTCATTTCCTGGACTTTGCGTTTGAAGACTTCTACCAGGGAAAAATGAAAATAATAAATTCAAATTTAATATCTAAATTTATCAATTTTCCAAGACTGTATGCTACCTTGGAAAAGATATTGAGATAAGTGCTTGCAGCAACCATGACGACCTGAACCCAGAACCATGGAAGGAGGGAATTGACTCCTGAGAGGATTCCTCTGCCCTTGAGCAATTACAAACACACACAAACATTTTTTTAAAGAAAGAATATTGATTTAATTTTTAATCCTGTGTCTTTTCAGATTTCACTCATTTATTTTGTCTATGCTATTTTTCTCTAAAGCAATCTTTCCAACATTGGTATTCTATTTCTGTGAAAACTGCAAACTCTTGAAGCCTCCTCTCCCATCGTCCAAACCTGACCTCAACATTAACCATTACCTTTCATCCTTGTTTAAGCTATATTTGCTAATGGCTATGAGTTTATTGTAAATAGTACATGTAACTTTTTAGGAGTCATGTTTCTAATTTTCCTTTGAAGAGAAGTTCTTTAGACTGCTGGATAGCATATCCTCATAAAAAGATGAATTCAATGAGAAACAGGTTTCTGAGCTAAGCAAAGCTGCCTACACCTTGGCTTAAATCATCTGCATTCACAATGAAAAGCAACAGAAAATGGAATTTTCATAATGGCTTTAAGTAAAACCAACAAGGGCTGGTGAAATGGCTCAGTGAGAAAGAATGTTTGCTGCCAAGCCTGAGGACCCAATTTAAATCCCAGGGACACCTACATGGTGGAAGAAGAACTAATTCACACAAGTTGTCCTCTGAGTTGTGAGCTTCACACACACACACACACACATCAATGCAAAATTTAAATCAAGCCAAAAATTTCACAGTCTTTTCCTGTTTTCGATTTATTTTTAACTTAATTATGTTTGTATGTGGGAGAGGTATATGCATATGAGTGTATTTACCCTCAGAAGCCAGAACAAGATGTTAGAGTCCCGAATCAGGAGTGACAGGCAGTTGTAAGCCACCCTATGTGGGTGTTGGGAATGGAACTCAAGACCTTTGTAAGAACAGCAAGCACTCTAATTGCTGAGCCATCTCTCCAGCCTCCCCCACAGCCTATTTTCTTAGTAGCGAATTGTATTAAGAAAAGGGTTCCAATTAGTGGAAAATTAACAGATTCAAATCTCTCACAAAGATAGTATAAAATATTAAGCTATAAATGAAAACGTTTGTTGAGAGTCTATTGCATTTTATACAAAGTAAGGACTTTCTATATTTACATATAATTATAATGTTTATATGTATTCATTTTCCATATGTGTATCACAACTTAAGCTAATCAAACTTCTATTTTCAATGCACTAGTTTCAGAATTACACAAAATGCCTTTCCTAGTAAATATTTTAAAACACAGATGGTTGAAGGAAGAGGACACAATTTAAAAATGAAAATGATTCTTAGGAGTAAAAATAGCCTACTCTTACAAACTAGTCATGATTCTTGGTTATTCTCAAGTCATTTAACTGAGCTGGCCCAATGGCTCAGCACGTAAAGGCATTTGCCAACAAGCCTAATGACCTGAGTTCAATTCCTGAGAGCCACAGGATAGAAAAAAAAGAACTCCACCCTCTCCAGCTTGTCCTCTGACTTCCATACGCACCATGAAAAAGGCACATACACAAAGTAACTAAATGTAAAATCTTACATTAAGTGAGAACTCCCATGACTCAGCTTTCATCATTTCTGGCATATACTAAAAGGGCACTGTATCCTACCACAGAGATACTTCTATTTTTATTGCTGTTCTATTCCCAACAGCAAGGAAATGGAATCAGCCTAGATGTCCAACAAGAGATAAATGGGTAAAAAAAAATGTAATACAAACATAGTGGGTATTTTATTCAGCTATAAAGAAAAATAAAATTTACAGAAAATGGATATCTGGAAAACATTATTTTAAGTTAGATCACCCAAATTCATATATGCATCATATATGCTCTCTCATATATGCATCCTAACACATAATATTTATACATATGTAGATAAGCAGAGGTGAGTGTGGCCATGGGCTGTGAAACTAGAAAGGAGACTATTAAGTGAGGAGAGAGGTAATGAGGAAGGGGAAACTGATACAACATATGAGATGAAAGCAGAAAGGAGCTTGAGGAAGTGGGGAAGGGTAAAGGAGGAAAGGGGAAAAGAGATGTATAGGAAAACAAACAAACAAATTGTCCAGAAATGACATAACAAAACCTAAATGTGTGCATGCTAATTAAAAATGATGAAAAAGAATGAAGTAGAAGACAAGAGACTTTGTACTGACAACCAATAAAGAAAAAGAACCATAGATTTGCAAGGAAAAAATCAATTGATGACATTAACATGATTTCTGCATAATATTTGAAAGAGGAAATACAAAACATATTACATGTAGGTTTTTATTCTGCTGTTATTAGATATTTCTGATTTTCCATTACATTCAACTGACTTAGTAGCATACCTTTGCTTGTAAGCTGGAGATCATATACATTCAAGTATAGATATGTTCGGGGCTTAAATAATAAGAACAGCCTCTCTCTCTCTCTCTCTCTCTCTCTCTCTGTGTGTGTGTGTGTGTGTGTGTGTGAGAGAGAGAGAGAGAGAGAGAGAGAGAGAGAGAGAGAGAGAGAGACTGGGGAATGAATTCAGAGCTCAAATGTTTTTCCATTGAGCCACACCCGTCTTCTGAAAGCCCTGTTAAAGCCCTAGCATAGTCATGATGCACTACAGTGCGCTGGATTTCTATAGCACCTGTCTGCTGAAGAGTCAAGGTTTCATGTAGCTCACTTATCCTTTCAGCAAGCTTATAAAATGCACAGATTAAAAACAGATGCCTCAAAAATCAAGTAAGCTCCGGATATGAGGACAACAGTGATTTACTGAAAAGGGCCTATCTGTCCAGTGGAGGGATAAAAGACCAGGGATTCCAAACCCAATGCCTTATTTATAGTAAACATTGCCACGCTTATCATCAATCACATTTCTAACCTTTAATATATTTTTTTGGGTTGTTTTGAGACAGGGTTTCTCTGTAGCTTTGGATCCTGTCCTGGAACTAGCTCTTCTAGACCAGGTTGGCCTCAAACTCACAGAGATCCACCTGCCTCTGCCTCCCGAGTGCTGGGATTAAAAGCATGTGGCACTACCTCCCAGCTAAGAAAATTTAAGTTTTACATATTATAAAATCAGTCTGTAGCCAGGCCTGGTGGATGCAAGCCTATAATCCAGAGTACTTGAGAGGCTGAGGCAGAAGGATTACAAATTCAAAGGCCTCCTTGGACTACAAAGTGAGTTTGAGACTAGCCTGGCATTTAAGAAAGACTCCATCTCAAAATAGAAAGCAGTAAGTGGGCCTGGCAGATAGCAATTCTTGCCTGACATGAAGGAGGTCCTGACATCCATATCCAGGCCTGAAGAAAATGAAACCAAGTTAAATGATAATATACCTGGGGAAAGGGGCTAGAGTGATGGTTCAGTGGTTAAAAGCATTGGCTAATCTTCCAGAGGACCTCCGTTTGACTCCTAGCACCCATATAGCAGTTTGCAACTGTATTTAACTTCAGATCTAGGGGTTTGACACCCCTATCTGGCCTCTATGGGCACCAGGTACTACAAGGGATACCCAGGCAAAACACTCATACACATTTTTTTTTAAAAAAATCACAAAACAGTGAACTGAGAATGGCCAGAATTCTGACATTTTTAAAAAGAAATTTCAGCCAACTGATATCATTGAGCTACTCCATATTTCCAAAGAGAAAATGCTTTGTGTCTAGTGCATGTATGGACTAAATGCTGTTTACCAATATAACAATTTTATTTGTTCCTCAAGGTTAAATTATGGTTCAGCAGCAACTTTTCTGAGACCATGTCCAATATACTTTCCACTTCATATTTTTGTTTCGTTTTGCTTTGTTTTTTGAGACTACATCCTATGCCACTGAGGTTGGCCTGGAACTCACTATATGCACTCACATCCCAGGCGCTGCGATTACAGCCCTGTCCTGGAAAACTGTTCTCCTCTCACAGTATTTGCTTTTAAATGTAATGTTTCTTCATCCCTAGAACAATCCATACTCACATTTTTTCTTACAAGTGCTAAGAATATGGGAACCTTCAATGTGACCGAAATTAGCTGTGAATCTTTTGAAATTGTTTCACCTCCATAACTGAAATAAATGGACCTACGTATTCTGAGACTGGCTTCTAAGAATGGCATTTAAGGACTAGAGAGATGGTTCAGCGGTAAAGTGTTTGCTGTGCGGGCTTGAGGACCTGAGTTCGGATTCCTTAGCACTTATGTAAAAAAGACACAGGAGGTAAGTAGTGGGCCCTTGTACTGAAAGCACTGAGGAGGCGGAAACAGGAGACTGGGGCTCACCAGTCAGCCAGTCTAGCCAAATAGGCGAGCTCCAGTTTCAGCTAGATCCTCTGTCTTTTTTTCCCCTTTGAGACAGGGTTTCTTTTTTTTTTTTAATATTTATTTATTTATTATGTATACAATATTCTGTCTGTGTGTATGCCTGAAGGCCAGAAGAGGGCGCCAGACCTCTTTACAGATGGTTGTGAGCCACCATGTGGTTGCTGGGAATTGAACTCAGGACCTTTGGAAGAGCAGGCAATGCTCTTAACCACTGAGCCATCTCTCCAGCCCGACAGGGTTTCTCTGTAGCTTCAGAGCCTGTCCTGGAACTCACTCTGTAGGCCAGGCTGGCCTCTGTAAACAGAGCCTGGAATTCAGAGATCCACCTGTCTCTGCCTCCCGAGCACTGGTATTAAAGGCTTCTAAATTTCTTCTAACCTTAGTTTTATTTTTTATCCATCAAACTTTTCCCTTTAGATCATATTCCACCAATATCCTGTCATACTAACAAGTAAAAAATAATTCTAAAAACAAGATACTCAAGCTGTCCTATATTGATAGATGTTCATTTTCAAATTTGATTTCATACCTGCTACTTTTAAAATCAGCTATACGCAAAAAAAAAATGGCCTGGTATATATACATTCCACCCAGAGTATACTAGACTGAATACAAAAATTCCTGCCATTGTCAAATATAAGAATATGATATCAAGAAATATGGAAAGTCAAATAGAAATGACACCTAAAACAGAATATGGAATAAGAAGTGGACTTTATTTATTCTTTTTTTCCAAGAGCATCCAGTCACTTTAGTGCTTAAGCATCGTTGCCAAACTGCCATTTTTTTTTTCTCAGTAGCAATCATACTATTTTGCCTAGGAGGAAAATTTCACTCAGTTTCTTGTTGTAGGAGGCCGCTTGCTTATTCATTCCCGGCTGCCCAGACTTGAAATAACCGCAGAGAAACCATATTATTTGTAAAACTGTTTGGCCAATAGCTTAAGTGTATTTCTGGCAAATTCATATCTTAAATTAATCCTTTTCCATTAATCTGTGTATCTCCACAAGGCTGTGGCTTACCAGGTCAAGTTCTGGCATCTGCCTCTGGCAGGGCTACATGGCTTCTCCCTGACTCTGCCTTCTTTATCCCAGCATTCAGTTTAGTCATCTTCCCAGCTGAGTTCTGCCTTGCTATAGGCCAAAGCAGTTTCTTTATTCATTAACCAATAAAAGCAACACATTGACAGAAGGTCTTCTCACACCAATTTTTGATAGTGCCCTGGACACTAACACTTTGCCAGAATAGTCAAGGTCAAGGCTAATATGTGTACTGCGTTGTAGAAGAGACTTATCTCAGTGCACACCTTTAATCCCAGCACTCAGGAGGCAGAGGCAGGTGGATCTCTGTGAGTTTGAGGCCAGCCTGGTTTGCAGAGTGAGAGACACCTGTCTTGAAAAACAAAACAGAAAGACTTATCTCGTTTAAAATACTACTCAATCATCATTACTAATCCTTGTACTTCAAATGCCACAAAACCTAAGAACATTTTAGCAATCAGACTTAAAAGAACGTCAAAGAGATTAGACACTTTAGATTTTAATGTTATTTACAATATTACAACAGAGGCAAAATATAATTTAGCTTGCACTCCAGGCAACTGGTTAGGTCTAAGGGTATGATTTAAGAACTGGACTCACACTTGGTAGTTGTGGTGTACACCTTTAATCCCAGTACTCTGGAGGCAGAGGCAGGAGAATCTCTGTGAGTTTGAGGCCAGCCTGGTCTACAGAGCTAGTTCCAGGACAGCCAGGGCTATACGGAAACTCTGTCTTGAAAAACAAACAAACAAACAAAAATATGAGTTAATTAAATAATGCTAAATCACAAGTCAGCAGCAATGAGGGTTGTTTTAAATGCATGGGCAATTTAAGAAGTGCTGCGGACCTGAAATTAGTGGTGATTCTGTTTAGCATGGATTGGGATGCAGGACATCTTACTATGTCTTGGCTCATATGTGGAGGAGGTGAAAGGACAACTTTCAGGAATCAGATCTCACCTTCTATCATGTGGGCCCAGGGGATCCATTTCAGGTTACCAGGCTAGGTGATGATATGTGCCTTTACTTACTGAGCCATCTTACAGGCTCATGATTCTGGTTTTCTATGATGTATAAAAGCTGCAGTCAAGTTTATCAGTATTCCACCTCTTAAAAAATGATTTAGACCTAGTATTTTTTTGTCTTAATTGTGTTGTTATTTATTTTGCTTTTAGAGAAAGAGAAAGAACAAATGAAGCTGAGTGGATAGGATCTGGGAGGAGTTGGGGGAGAAAAAATATGATCAAATTGTATTGCATAAAAATTAAATAATGATTAAAGAAGAAAAACTTAAGTATAACTCAACAAAACTCTGTAAAATACTTTTCTTCCTGACTTATTGAGACAGGCTCTTATGGAAACCAGGCTAGACTCAAGCATGACCTGGAATCCCTGATCCTCCTATATCTGCCACTTAAATGATGGAATGAGAGATGCATGTTACCATAACTGGCTTTAAACCAATTTTGAAATAACTTTACATTAACAAAATAACAACAACAATCATACAGACTGTGTTAATCTTCACCCAGCTATAACTAATATCATTTTATATATCTATCTAAACATTTTTCAAAGTAAGAAATTAACAATGGTTATTAGTGTTGAGTCATAGCACATAAAGCTGAGTTTCATAGACAATTTCTTTGACTGATTTTTTTAAAGTTAAATTTTTATTAGAAATTCAGTCAAAAAAGAAAGAATGAAAGGAGAAAGAAAGAAAAAAAGAAAAAAACAAAGAGATTAAGTCAGTCTAAAATTAACCAGGCAATGGTGGCACACACCTTTAATCCCAGAACTCCAGGGGCAAAAATAGGTGGATGTCTATATGAGTTCAAGGCCAGCCTGGTCTACAGAGCGAGTTCCAGAACAATCAAGACTGTTACAGAAAGAATCCCTGACCCAGAAAAAAAAAAAAAAAACATAAAAAAATGAATAAATAAATAAATTCTAAAATTATATTGTCACTTCACTTCCACTAGGGGGGCTCAACTCTAGGAGTTCATGTACAATTCAGACTTCTTCCTAGCTAATCAGAGCAACAGGCTGGTTAGGAAAACAGAACCGTATGCTTTAAGATAGCTGTAGTTTTCATGCTCAGAACCTTACGCACAGCTGAAACTGGGGTACAGAAGTTCTTCAGTGGTTAACAGAAGTAGAAAGTCTGGGAGGAAAGACACAAAGCAAAAATCTCTTAAGCATTCCCAGTAACTTTAAAAAATTATTAGAGTGTGTGTGTGTGTGTGTGTGAATATATGCACACACAAAGCCAAGGAATGATGTGTAAACATTAGAGTACAAATTGCAGGAGCAATTCTTCTACCCAATAGATCGAGATTAGACTCTGGCAGTCAGGACTGCCAGCAAATGCTTTATCATGTAAGCCATCTGCGAAGCCTCCTCAACCTCCACCCTCATTTCATTTTTGTAGCTTCTGCATTCATTGTTTTTAACAACTAATATGTGCAAACAGCCTATTTTTAAAAGTGAGTAAGTAAGTTCCTTACCTTGGAGACGACTCTATATGTTTCTTTTCTTCCATTTGTTTGTTTCCATAACTTATTTACTTATGGTTTTAATCATGTAGTTCTTCTAGGTTTTGGATTCCTGATTCTGCTGTCCCTAGCTTCTAAGAGCTGGGATTACAGTGTCTGCCACAACCACACCTGGCTGCTCTACCTTGTTTCCATAGTTATAATATACAACTGAAATAATGAAACAGCCATGTTTTCTCCAAGGAGCAATTACAATATAGGATAATATGGGAAAGTCATTTCATGGTCTTCTAACCAAACCACTCTGGAACACAATCCCTAAGCAACTTGTGTCAACTAGTTTTGGCTAGGATTTCTGAGCCAATTTAGTCCAAACTACAAATAACTGATAGTTAATTTTAGTCAAGGGATTATTCACCACCTTTAAGTAGATGCCCAATATAGAGAAAAGTTCAATGGCAGTATAGGCCAGACCAAGGAATATGGATATTCTTTATATTTTTAACACTATCTTGTGAGATATGACTTCAAAATTAGAATTTAGCAATGAAATGGGACATGAGATAAAGGTTAGCTTTCTCAGAAAATTATTTTAAAATATTTTTAAAATTTAGAAAAGCCATATGGAATTGTTGGAAAGCGGATGTCATGTATTTCAAGCTTTTGTTCTTAAAACAGTGCCTCTTTTTTCATTTTTAAAATATTTTGCTTAATTTTTATTTTGTTTAAAAATCAGAGCAACAAATCCCCGTCCGTTCCCTCCAGCAATTACAAGAAATCCCTTCAGTGGAAGCTAGCTGACACACATTGCCCCCTCCCCCTGTTTTGTCTTGGTAGCTTTTGGAATAAGGGCCTCAGCCATTGCATTCCTGTTTTAACGTCTGAAGTCACGTGACCATTACCCTCGGGGCATCAGACACTTAAGGCATGTGATGTCAATGGCATGTGTGAGACCTCAGCCATTAAGTTGCAATTCACAGTAAACATCTCCGGGATAAATTTTTAGACTCTCAAACACGTAGCGATGTTGAAATGGAGCAAATGCTGACTGTTCAGTAGATTTTAACTTTATCTACATCTTCTAACTACTGTGGCCACAAAGACCTCACCCTGTCTACATTACCCCTAACAGGAAGAGCAATAGCAGCATCCCTTCTGTATGGTCCTATACAGTTAGGCTCCCCAATTCAAATTTAAGTTAGACCTGAACGACTTGGGTAGTTAAGTTACACAGCTCAAGTGAAAATCAAGAAGTCTTTAGGATGGAAAGTGTCAGCCAAGTTGTAACAGCTAGGGCCTGGAGCCAGGCGGAGGAACGGAACCGCCAGCACTTGACCAAGCAGAAAGGCAGCAGCAACTTTGGGACTGGCGACCCGCCAGGGCGGGGGTAGTCTGTGTCCCCAGGCCTCTCATTAGGTCGCTAAAGTAAGGCGGGTGGAGAAAAGTAAACACAGGCAAGTGCAGCTGTGCCAGGGAATGGGGTTCCAGCCACCCTGTTTGCTCAACCTCCCAGGGATCCTAAGCGGTCCCCGGTGCCGAAGCTGGGCTGGTGAGCTCTGGGTTGCAGAGCCTGAGCAGTTGGGACGCCAGAGGACCGCCAGCGCGTGGCTAGGGGAGAGAATCGAAAGATACCTCTGGGCTAGCCTGGAGAAATTCTGCAACGGAAAGAAAAAATAAAAATAAAAAAAAAATAAAACTGCTTACTCATAGGGAGTCGCGGCGCGGTCCCGACGCCCAGGGTAAGAAATAGAGAGGTGAGCGGGCGGAAGGTGGGCAGCCAAGGCCAGGTTTCTTCCAAGGGCCACCGCACCCTCTAGGCGTCCCTCCCTTCCAGGAGCCACGGGGTCCTCAGGAGCCCGGTGGGTCACCCTTAGCAGTTGACCGGAAACTAGCTGAAGGCAACCTAGGCTGCGGGCTCCGGGATTTCCCAGTGGCTGAGGAGGGAGGGAGGGATGGATTGGGGAATGGCAGTAGCTGGGAAAGGACGGCAGAGGGAAGTTAGGCACTCGGTTTCCACTCCAGGGCAGTTGCTGCCTTAGGGAATCTGGGTAGGGGTTGGCTTCTAGGACCGGCGGTGGGCAACATGTTAAGAGTAACCAGAGAGCAGGCACAGTAAGCAGAAAAAGTGGTGGCAGCGGGTGGGGGATAAGGAACCCTTTGGAGCTCTCACCCACCCTGGAGGCAAAAGATCGTCCTGGAGCCTCAGACCCCAGATGAAATTTTCCCCCGTCTCCCCCTTTGCCCAACCCCCGCCTTCTGGTGCAAGGCACGTTCCTGCTGAGGTTCCGGGAGATGCTCTCGCCAGGACCCACTCTTGCCCACGCCCAGAAAACCCTTTTCCCCTCGCGCTGGAGGTGGAAAGCACTTACGTAAAGTCGCAGACTCGTGGATCTGGCCCGAAAGCTTCCCACCAAGCACTCAGACAACTTCTGGCCCTAGGAATCTCTGCAGCTGTGGTTCTAAAGCCAGCGCTCCCTCCCCTCCTGCCAGCCCCCTCCGCCCTGCGGCCGCAGCCATTGGCTCGGGTGGTGTTCACCAGCCGCCTGGGAACCAGGAAGGGGATTGGGCCAGGAGCCTGTCACATCAACTGGGCTGAGAGCTGAGAGACTAGGCAGAGGGATGGGCACTCAGGAGAGATGAGAACTGGAACTCTGTGTTTGCAAGTATTATTCTTCACTCCCTACCTGGTGTAAGAACTACTTATAAATCTATAGTGCCTGGCTTGGGATACATGTTTAAAAAAAAAAAAAAAACACATTACTGAAATAAATGTAAGGTTAGGGGTTTCGGATCGTGTTTGAATGTTGCCTATTTACGTCAGCTATGCGGGTGAAGGTGCAGTTTCTCCCTTCATTAAGAAGGTATAGTACAAAATGTTGCTCTGTCCAGACCTGGCGTCAAAGAACTTTGCGGGGGAAACCTCTATCCACTTTCCCTTTGTTTCTGCCTTATACGTTTTGAGAGAGGGTCACACTTTGTAGCCAAGGCTGGCCTCAAATTGGTGATCTCGGGGCTCAACCATCTAGTACTGGGCTAACCCCCTAGCACTACCACGCCCATTTCATCATAGTCAGGGCAAGGCCTCTGTGTATTTGGCTCCAGCCAAATGAATTGTTGGCTTAAATCACCTGTCTGGTAGCTTTGTACTTGAAGCGTGAGAGGTAGGTGAAAGAAGGAAGAGGCAGTAGAAATCCCTTGCCTGCATTGCAAGAGTCACTAGGTCTTCTCCGTGGCCTGGCCCCTGAGAAAACTTGGAGACCTGTGTGGTTTCATTTTATCTTTTCCCTTGCCCATAGTCCCGCCTCCTTGTCACTGTCACTACACGTTTCCCCTCAGGATCTCTTCCAGTCGGCTGCTCATCCTATGTCCAAAATCAGCCTGGAGGCCCAAAGGTGAAAGTTTCCCCTGAATCCTGTCTAAATTGAATTATAGGAGAGAACAGTAGAAAAAAAAATCATTACCATTCCAGCCCTAGACATTTTTGTTGTTGTTCAGGAGGTGTGCGCTTGATAAGTTTGGTAAAAAATTTAAAGTTGGTTCAGTTAAGTTCTGTGTTACATATGCCAGGAAAGAATTGGAAAATAGGAGATGCTTAAAACTTGGATGCAAGTGCCAGTGAGATGGCTTGGTGGGTAAAGACACTTGTCAAACCTGTCTACCTGAGTTCCAACCCTGAACCCAAACGATGGAAGCAGTGAACTGCTCTCTCTATGTGACCTCCATTCTTGGGCCTTGGTGCGTGCACACACACATACACACACACACACACAAGTAAATAAATAAACATAATGTTTTAATTAAGGCAAATTATATGCTATATGAAATCTTTTCAAAGATTTTGTTATAGAAAGTATAAAAGTAAAGTTAATTTAAATAATGTATGCTTTCTTCCAATATGTTTAAATGCTTTCATCATTGTGCTTCTCTATCGAATAGTTACTGTGAATTTTGCCAGAGAAACTACTCTATTCGGGTGTGGCATTTTATACCTGTGACCCCAGGAAGGGCAGGATGAAAGAGGATTGCTAAAATGTTCAAAGCTAACCTGTGCTACACAGTGAATTGAAGGCAAAGAGAATAGGGGAGGACAGGACTTGTAGTGAATCCAAGGCCTTTTTTTTTTTTTGGCTTAAATACAGGGTTTCTCCGTGTATTCCTGGCTGTCCTAGAGCTCACGTTATAGACCACACTGGGCTAAAAGAGATCTGCTTGCCTCTGCATCCCAAGTGCTGGCATTAAAGGCAAGTACTACCACCTTGGCTCTAGGCCTTCTTAAATGAGGGGGATACACAGTGCCTACAAACTAGACTAGCAGGCAAAGACTTGGCACTGGAGAAAATGGTTAATTATTAGTCAATGATTAGCCAACTATGAGACCTTAGAAAAGGCCCAGAAAGGTGAATAATGAGAGTGCACTCGTGCTTTTAAGAGACATTAAATTTCTGTTATGTGTCACGTTGCATTGAGTCAGGCAGGGTGGAGCATGCAGTGTGCTATCACGCACATTTACAGGAGGCTCCAGAGTGAGATTCCTAGCTTTCCGTAATTAGCCCAAGGCTTGGTATGGTCACTGGCACACTTTACACTCCATTTTTGGACACATTAAATAAGAAAGTTTGGTTCTCTACCTTTACTATGCCCGTCACTACTGAACAATTCCCACCCACTTTTGAGGTAGAATCACTAACGTCACAACAGTGAATCAGGTTTCTGGCAGTGTTCCAGTACAGAGGAGTTTGTCTAGTTTAACTTTGTATTTGATTTTACTTTACTTTTCTAGTTCCAGAATTTAAAATAAGGCAGAGAGGGACAGCAAAGTGGCTCCATGGGCAAAGGTGCTTGCCACAAGGTCTGAAGATGTGAGCTCAATTCCAGAAAGTGGTGGAAGAAGAGAACCTAATCTTCAAAGGTGTCCGCTGACTAGCACATAAGCTCACCTCACAGGTGAATCGCACTCGAATGTGTATAAGCAGGTGCATAATGAATGAATTAACTGTAAAATAAAATAAGACAGACTGTAGCAATGCTGCGATGTAGAATGATGGCACTTATCTCTAGCCCCAGTGCTCATGAGGCAGATGCTAGTTTGGGCTACAGAGTGGAAAACTCTCAAAAAAAGGTAGAAAAAAAATGTTAAATGTTAAGTGTATGTTTTATTTACAGGTATCTGTTTCTTAGTAAAAACAAACCCAAACCTTATGTACCTTGGAAGGTAGTATATTTGGTAAGGTATTTGACTAGAATTGGGAAGCCCTGAAGTGAATCTCTGCCTGAAATCCTAACAAGTTGGAGATCTGGGCAGGAAGTTCAAGGTCATCCTTAGCAGTTGTGAGCAAGGCCTGCCTGGGGGTACTTTAGGCCCTGTAAAACAAACAAAACAGAAACCATCTTGTCCATTTTCAGGTTTTATTTGTATGCCCTTGTGTGGAGGTTAGAGGAACACCCCAAGCAGCACACCTAAAGAGATGGTGCCACACATCTTTTCTTTTCTTTCTGCGTGTATGCATGTGGCGTGTGTGTGTGTGTGTGTGTGTGTGTGTGTGTGTGCGAGAGAGAGAGAGAGAGAGAGAGAGAGAGAGAGAGAGAGAGAGAGAGAGAGAGGTCACGTGTAGTGGCAGAGTTCTTTGTTTTTTAAGGCAGGTTTCAGGCTGAACCAGAACTTAGGCAGCTTTTCCCAGGGATCCTGTCTCTACCTCCTGAGCACCAGGATTTTCAGGAATTTGCTACTTGCACTAGCAAGAGCTTTATCCAAAGAGGCATCTTCCCAGCTATGCTTTAAAGACCTCTAACTGGGATTCCCCTGTTTGTCAGACCTGCCCTTTATCAACTGAACTATCTTTTTACCTTCTCTAAAAGTCTCCAAGTTCAGTCAAAAGAGGTGGGGTGTGTCCAATGGTAGAATGTTTCCCCACAGGGAACAGCACACGGGGATTAATCCTCAGCACCAAAACAAAGCATCCTCTACACAACACACACACACACACACACACACACACACACACACACACACACACAAACCCTCAGTCAAGCTTCACTCTTTAATGGCAGTTTAGCAGTGCATACTTTTAAAACCATGGTGTGATAGCTCATTACCTCAGTAATTCCCAAGAGATAATGTGAGCCTTATGCACACAGAAGCAAACTTTTGGATTGTAGTTGAGATTCCTGTTTGACAAGCCCAACAGTATAACCCCAGTAGAAAGCCTTTGTAATGCGTACCACGAAGATAGCCAAAGATATAGCCAAGCTACCTTTCATTCCAAGGGTATTTTCAAAGGTCAGCATTTTGATCTCTGGAGCCTCACTCAGGGAGAGGTGTTTTTAGACTGCTTTCCTTTCTGCCCTTTCACTCTGTGAATTGAACACACAGAGGATAGTTTACAAAGGTAACCTAAAGTTGCTGGTTTTCTTATCTATGTAAATCACCCTGCCCAGATGCTCTTTGGTGTCCCCTCAGGTGCTTACAGGCAGGTAATAGGCTCTAAGTCCTCTAACAGCTCCTTACAAAGTCCTCTGGTCTGTAGAAGTTCAGTGAATGTTTATTGTACTAATGGTTATTTTATGGGTCTCTTCTTGTAAAACAATAGTAAGGAAAAGCTATATACAGGTCTCTTAGGACCTTGTGAATCAATAACCTAGTGTTTTTAGTTATTTCCCTCTGTCTCCAATTTTCTATCCACCACAGCTTTGTGATAAATAACTTCAAATCAATATCATAAAAAGTTGAAAGCATTTCCTCCTATCCTTCTTGAAGCTCATAAAAGGATTCAATTTCTCTCTTAGGTTTTTTTCTCTGTCCATTCTACCTTTCTGCATGTGTGTTTCCATTTTCATTATTGCTTTTTCCAATACTTTTTCAATCTAGTCCACAGGTTTTCTCTGACATTTTCTGAGGGTTTTGGTCTGTATGGTCCTATACCAATGTGTTTGATGTTATCTTATAACTTATTTTGTTATTGAAGAGTAAATTAAAAAATAAATAATTTAATCTGGCATGGTGCTGCTTGCCTTTAGTCCCAGAACTTGGGAGGCAGAGGCAGGTAGATCTCTGAGTTTGAGGCCAACATGGTCTACAAAGAAAGTTGTTAGGATTCAGGCATTATGCTGGCCCCTGTCACCTGGCAAGATAAACCCAGGCAGTACCCTGGCCAACCCAGGGTCCTATGGCTGTGATATCACTACATATGTACACAGGTACAAAGGTTCCTTTAAGAGAGAAGCTCTCCCCACTCCCCCTCTCTGTTTTCTGGCAGCTCTTCTGAAGAGTCAGACTGATCCTTGCCTCTTCTTCCTTTCTGAGTTTCTCTTTCTCTCTTCCCTTCCCCACTCCCTTTAGCTCAATAAAACTCCCACATAAGCTCTTCCTGCATGGTGTATTTGTCTCCCACCCATGGTGAGGCCTCTGGCTCCCACCCCACAAGGTCCACTTTGCACCGTTTTACAAGAAGAGTTTAAAACAGATAGGGCTACACAGAGAAAACAAAACAAAATAAAATAAAAATACTATTAGTAATCCAATAAAAGGTCTTGAAAGATCATGGCTCAACAAGTAAAGAAAGGTGTTTGCTACCAAACTAAGTAACCTGAGTTGGATACCTGGGACCCACATGGTAGAAGGAAAAATGCCCACTGACTTCCATGGACATAACAGCATGCACAACTGAGCTCACACACAATTTTTTTGAGACATTTTCTCTGTGTAACTCTGGCTGTTGTTAAACTTGCTCTGTAGGGCAGGCTGGTCTGAAACTCGGAGATCTGTGCCTGCCTCTGACTCCAGCGTGCTGGGATTAAAGGGGAGTGCCATCCCCATCTGGCAATAATAAATTAATACATATAAAAAGTTGAAAACTAATAATAAATTAAAAAATGGTATCATTCTTTCTATACTTTATTCCAATGTAATTCGATTACACAAACTTTATATAATAGAATCTTAAGAGAATCTTGGTCAGTTAAATACTAAATTATTTATCAAACAGATTTATTCTATTGGTTTTAAGTTATAGGTCATTTTTGTTTGTTTGTATTTGAGATTGAGCTTGAGGCTTTGAGCATAGCTGGACAAGCACTCTACTTTAGAACCACACAGAGTCCCAGTCCCAATTGCATCAATTAATTGTACCTATTTCACAATTTATTTTCAAGAACTCAATATTTCCTGGGTCGTAGTGGCACAACACTCAGGAGACAGAGACAGGCGTCTTTCTGAGTTCTAGGCTAGCCTGGTCTACATGGTATGTTCCAGGACAGCCAGGACTACACAGAGAAACCCTGTCTCAAAAAAACAAAAAAACAAACAAAAAAAAACCCAGCCGGGCGGTGGTGGCACACGCCTTTAATCCCAGCTCTTGGGAGGCAGAGGCAGGCGGATCTCTGTGAGTTTGAGACCAGCCTGGTCTACAAGAGCTAGTTCCAGGACAGGCTCCAAAAACCACAGAGAAACCCTGTCTCGAAAAAAAAAAAATGAAAACCATCATTATTTTTAACAATTATGTCGTATATGAGAATTGTATTCTGTGTATAATGCATTAGATTCTTGGACTAACTCTTGATTCTATATTTCTCTTTATCATGTCTGACACATCATTTTTATTAAAATGAAGTGTGATTTTAAAAATTTCTCAGGTAATTAAAATATTAGTCATGGAGTAAATCTTGGTAGAGCTGGAAAAGTCTTTAAATCTTTTTGAACCAGAGAGCGATAATTTCAATAAGCAATCTTATTGTTTAATGAGGACTGCTTTTCACGTTTCCAACTCAAAATAAAAATATATGTGAATCATGGATGCTAATTCTTTAACTCGGCACTTGTGAAATATTTTTCTAGCTGCAGAGGCTACACTGAGTGTGAAGGTCTTGTAATGCAAGCCGGTTGTTCCATAGACATTTTGTCAAAAAAAAATTACTGAGACATATCTGTAGCTACTTAAGAATTTTGTTGAAACTAAGAATAAAAAGCAAAAGCTGGTTGAAATACATGTGATAGGCTTTGGGCATTTTAAACCAACATTAGCTTTCTACTCTACAGCTTCACTGAAAGTCATTGTCATCATTGGGTGGGTTAAAATTTCCAGTGTCCCTGTGCCCCTTGTCTTTGTTGTCTGTTAAAAGATTGATTTAAGCAATGGGCATGTGGATACACACCTGTGATTCCAGTAATTTGGGAGGCTGAGGTAGCAGCAATGAAGGTTTGAGACCAGCTTAGGCAAAGTTGTCCTTCCATGAACTAACTAATAAATAAATAAACAGCTAAATAAATGAGTGGGTGAATCTATGACTATTCTTTTATAAGTGCTTGCTAGGTACTACCCTTGAATTATCCTAAGAAGAATGAAAAAAGCATATTTGCAGAACACAAAGACTTAGTCTTCTACTACTAGTTCAATGGCAAAATCAAGGCAAGTGAAATAATGAGAAAAAAATGTAAGATAAGCTATATTGAATGCATGTTGTAGGGATTATGAAAACAATGTATGAAAATAGCAGGGCTGAAACCCCTAGAGGATAATTCTTTGTGGCAAGCTCAAGGAGGTTTGGAAAAAGGGTAAAACATTAAAAGCTAAAAAGAAGCTTCAGAAGTCCTCTTATGATGAAAAAAGGGGTGTTTTAAGCGTGTTTTTGGGATTGGGCTTCCTTTCTGGCCTCCTAGGTTCCATTTGCAAAACAAAAGCTAGGGATTTGCCCAAAGTAAAGGACTCCTGATACCATCAATGGGAAAGCAGATTGCTTGAGCTGTCATCTATTTAATCCATTGAAAAGATAAATTACCAGGGGTGCCAGACCTCCTCCTATTTGCCAGATTCAGTCAACTGTGAGCAGCAAATATCTTTGGATTTTATCTTTTACTAACCACATAGAGTCCTTTTCTCTTGTCACTGTTATTTTCTAAATAATACAGCTGCCATTTTATCCAATGATTTAAAGTACACTATAGGATTCGCATAGGTTAGATGCAAATGCAAGAATCCAGCAACCAATCTACCGATGTGCGCTGGAGACTGTATTGGATGTACTTACTGTAGAAACATAAAACACTTGTGACTCTTGTCTTACAATCATTGAATACTACATTATAGAATGTCTTGCTTTTGTCTACAGATATTTTGTGTTACTTTTTATATGGGGCTATTAAGTACCTAATGCTGGCTACCTAGTTGACACATACTACATTTTTTTTATTTATTTTTTATTTTTTATTTTAGGTATTAAAAACTTTTTAAAAAATAAAACAGTCTATGTGGCCCTGGTTTGTCTGTAGCTCATATAGATCCTCCTGCCTCTTCCTCTTGAATACTGGAATTAAAGGCACATGCAACCATGCCTGGTATTGTTTTATTTTAAAAATTATTATTATTATTACTATCATCATCAGTATCATCGTTATCACTACATGTTTCACTGTGTCTAAGTTCTGGGTTGCCTTGAAAAGTCAGCTTGCATCAGAAAAATGAGAATTGCCTTCTCTTCACCAACCCAACACTATGACCACCAAATACAGCCAATCCAAAACGTACTCAGGAAAGCTACTGAGTATGCCAGTGAATACATACAGTGACTACCTGTAGAATTTAGTTGACTATTTCCAGGAGTTTGCTCTCTCCTGCCAACATGAGTTCCAGGCATGGAATTCAGGTCATCATTAGGCTAGCACTGCAAGGTTTTTGGCAACTGAGACATCTTGCAGTCCTTTTTTGTTTGTGTTTTGAAATCTGTCCTTGCGCTGCAGCCTAGGTTATCCTGAAACTCAAGGTGATATTCCTGGTTCAACTTCTTAAATACTAGGATTGTAACACTTTGCTTTTGGAAGACATATGAATAAGGCTGTAACTTGTAAGAATGTCAAGGTAGGTGAGTGTGCTACTCTCTATTGATCAACTTGTGTGTCTAGGTTATAAAGTATTGTTTTGAGTGAAATACTTCAATTGAAATCTTAACCAGAATGTAAATTTCAACCACTGAAGGTTTCACGAAAAGAAAGTTCTGCTAAAGATATCTTGAATAATGTTGGGAATAAATCATAAAGCACATTTAAAAACCTATAATCATCATGCTTTGGGGTCTTAAAGAAATTATGGCTTATCTGTTAGAATTGGTTGCTTAATTCTTGAATATGTTCAGAACACATTTTGGTGAAGTTCAGAGTCTGTGTCTCTTTTTCTTGGGGGTATGCCTGTGTGTGTGTGTGTGTGTGTGAGAGAGAGAGAGAGAGAGAGAGAGAGAGAGAGAGAGAGAGAGAGAGAGAGAACATACATACATAACCATTTAAAATACTATCACTATTTACTATTTCTGCAACAATTCCAATGTTTCAATATTTGAGTCTGTATCTACTAAATATGCAAAATAACATACTAAAAAACAAAGATACTGACAATGTTGAATGAGTGGATGCACTTTGCACAAATTGAGCTAACTCAAAACCAGCTACAAAGATCATGTGTTGTTTATGATTCTAGTTACATGCAATTTACAAAAAAAGGAAGCTAGTGGTTTCTAGGGAGGAGAAGAGTTGGAGGAAAATAAGAAATTGGAGCTCATGGGGGAAGGGGTTCCTTTTAGGGCAATGGTTCTCAACCTGTGGGTTGCAACCACTTGCATACCAGATATCCTGTATATCCGACATTTACATTACATTAACAGTAGCAAGATTCATTAACAGTAGCAAAATTACAGTTACAGTTATGAAGTAGCCATGAAGTAATTTTATGTTTAGGGTCACTACAACATGAGAAACTGTATTGAAGGGCCACATCATTAGGGAGTTTGAGAACCACTGCTCAAGGGTTTGAGGGAAACGATCCAAAAATAGATTGTGTTTGTTGCATAATGAATTGGCTAAAAATTATTTAGTTATACCCTTAAGAAGTGAACTGTATGGTATAAAAGTTAAATCTCAGTAAAACTGTTGCTGCAAGGGAGGGGGGAGGGAGAGAAAAGGGGAGACAGAGTGTGAATGAGGGCTAGGGGAGCTTAGGCACAAGGCAAACAATACTAATGAGACCACAGCATGACAGCAGAAAACAAGTAGTAGATCTGAAATCACAAGATGTTTCTGAACTCATAGAACTCAAATGGGCCCTTGAAGATAAATAATCCATTTCTTGATCAGTGTGAACCCCTGTTAGGCAGATATTGGGAAAAAAGATGCAATTCAGTTTACCAAACTGGAAGCAGAATTCTGGTAGCAAAAGATGACGTGTTTTTTCTTTAATATTTTTAGAACAGTTTGAGTCACCATATGACAAGCAGTTCAAAGATTTTAATCATAGACCATTTTTAAATGTAACTTGCAGTTATAAAGTTAATTGGGTATTTGTCTAAATATCGGAGGGGTTCTATTACAAATGTCACAGAAGAATTACCTACAAGAATTTTTGCTGGCACCAGGCAACATCTCTTGGTAGCACTTTTCGTTCAACTAGTGGACAAAGGCAAAGAAACAGGTATAAAAATCAATCCTTTTTCACAACCTAGTTTCATATGAGTTCATATGAGTTTTGATACATATAAAAAGGAACATGATACTTAAACAAGAGGAAAGAAACATCTCTGGGTTATTTCAACATCAAATATGTGCTGGCTGGGTTGTTTACCAATGTCATCCGATTACCTGGTAGAAGGGTGCAAGCAGACAGGAAAGCTGTCTTCCCACTAGAGCACCCCATTCATATACTGAACAGGCAAGATAACTTCCAGGTAGTGGACAAGATGTCATAGGCTTTTAACTAAGCCTAACAAAGTGCCACAAACATTTGTGTTTATGTAGACAGAAGGGTGTACATGTGGGCGTGCTTCTGTGTGTGGAAGGCCAGCTGTCATACTGTGTCCTTTCCACCCATAATTTTTTGAGATAAGATCTCTCACTGTTAACTGAGGCTTTCTCATTAGACTAGACTGGATAGTCAGCGAATCCTAGGGTTCTACTTGTCTTTCTAGCATCAAGATTACACATGGGTGCCTCTGTGCCCAGTTTTTTGAATATCTTTTTAGTATTTTGAGATTATACTAATGTGCTGTCTAGTTTTATGTCAACATGACACAAGAAGGAGTCATAATCTCAGTTGAGAAAATGCCTCCAGAAGACGAGACTGTAGAAAAGCTTATAGGGTATTAATTAGTGATTGATGGGGGAGGGCCCAGCCCATTGTGGATGTGGATACTCCTGGGCTATTGGTTCTCGGTTCTATATGAAAGTAGGCTGAGCAAGTCATGGGGAGTAAGCCAGTAAGCAGCACCCCTCTTGACCTCTGCACCAGCTCCTATGTACTGGTCTTGTGTGAGCTCCCGCTCTGATTCCCTTCAGTGATGAACAGCAATGTGAAACATAACCGAGATAAACCCTTTCTTCCCCATGGTTTTTCATCACAGCGATAGTAACTAAGACAAACATTTTAATCCTCAAACCTTTCCTATGTCTCCCCTCTCCTTGCTGTCTCTCAAATTCATGGTCATTATTGTTGTATGCATGCCTTCATGTGTGTGTGTGTGTGTGTGTGTGTGTGGAAGTGTGTGCTTATATTTTGAGACATGTCTCTTTGTGCAGTCTGGCTGGCTTTGTGCAATATGCTACGCTTGAACTCATAGCGATCCTCCTGACTCTGTCTCTTGAAAGTTGGGATTAAAGTCACGTAACCATCATGCCCAACACATATGCCTAAATATATAAATAAAATCTGCTCGGTCTGGATAATGTTACTTGCATGTATGTTTTCAGGGCTGACCATATAGTATTAGAAAATCCCTCTGGCAGTGAGTGGGGAGAGTGTTGTTTAGGAAGCAGGAGAATGGGGATAGGACACAGAAGATAGAAAAGCAGAAGGGAAGATATGAGGAAGGACATCAGGCTTTTAATGTGGATGATAGGAATCTTAAATCAGGTCCCTATGTTTCCTTGGCAAACACATTACTGACTAAGCTATCTCCTACTTTCATACAAAATTAAAATAAAAAAAAATGGGCTGGAGAGATGGCTTAGTTGGTAAGAGCATATCATTGTTCTTGTAGAAGACATGTTTGATTCTCAACAACCACACTGGATGACCCACAATTGCCTGTAACTCCAACTTGAGGGCATATGATGACCTCTATAGATAGGAACACTCTTGATGGAAATACACCCCGCCTTAATTAAAAATAATATTAATTAAAAAAATAAAAATTCAAACACATTATAGACTCCCCAATAAAGTATATCATATAAGATCATATTACTAAGAAATATTTTTAAGTCAAAAGTCAGCAATATTTGTTGAAAAGGACTGGGATTTTCAATGTGTATTCGTGGGTGATGGGTGGTATTACTCCAGGGCTTGAGAATGCTAGCCAAGTGTTCTGCACTCAAGCCACACCCCAGCCTATGCATACCAAGTATTCCTTGCATGCAGGTCATACAATCTCTTTTAAGGATTCAGGTCTGTTGTAGTAACACAGAAGCAACCATACAAAGCAGGTAAGCAAATGGGTGTAGAAGTGTAGCATACAGTAGATAGGCCATCTATCACCAAGTGATGTGTCCAGTCTATAGCTGTTTTCTAGTTCTAGTTCTTTCTAGTTTGTTTATCTGTTGTGCTTTAGAGACAGGGTCTCCCTGTGTAGCTTAGGATTGCCTCTTGCTCACTGTATAGCTCAGGCTTGCCTGTATATACAGAGACCCTCCTTTTTCAGTTTTCTCAGTATTGGGATTATAGACACTGCTCCTGGCTCCAGAATTGTATGTTTTTTAATGTTGTTTTAAAAATTAGTATACAAAATATTAGGTTTTGTTTTCGCACTTTCAAACAAAAGTCTACCCTACATAATCTCCCCCAGTCCCTTTAGTCCCCTCATATCCACCCCACATCTTTTCCTGCTTGTCTTACATGCCCTATTACTCTTCTCTTCCTAAATACCTCTCTTTTGCTCCTTTGTAGCTCATAGGGTATACTCACATTGGTAACCATTCATACACATGTCTATTCATTAATAAATACAATCTGCATATGCAATAAAATGGAACTTTTGTCTTTCAGACTCCAGATCACCCCACTTAATATTTTCCAGATTCATCTATTTTCTTAATTTTGTTTTTCAGTGCAACTGAGTAAATTAGTAGTCTCAAGGGGTATTCATTAAGAAGTGTATCATTATATGATATGAAATAGATTAAAATATGAATTAGAGCCTGGTGTGGAAACTCATGCCTCTCGTCTTAGCACCCAGTGGCCTGTGACAAGAAGCATACAATGACTGAGGCTAGCTTTAGCTGTGTACATCAAGGTTAGTTTGGACTATAGTATATTACCCTATCTCAAACAAACAAGCAAACAAACAAACAACAACAACAAAGGCCAGCATGATAGAAACCGACTGCAATCTCCGCACTCAAGAGGTATATAGGGGAGTATTAGGAATTAAAAGTCACCCTTGGTAACATACCGAGTTTTTGGCTAGCCGGGGCTACATGAGACTGTTTCAGTTAGGCAAACTTTAATTAGTGAATCAAATAGAAATAAGCATCCTTGCTTTATCATTTATAATCTTCAATAGCAAACTGACAGATGACTATCTGCTTCCTTTTCTTTTCACTTTTAAAAATGTCAATGCAATTCTACTGGTAAAATTTTACTGCAGAGAAAATGCAAATCATAACTATAATCACTACTCGTTATGAACATGTGTCTCTATGACATGTTCCTTCAAGAATTTTATCAACATTGCCATGTTTAATGCTAACCATTCTTCCCTACTAGTAGCATTATTCCCACTTTCAGGTAAGAAAATAAGGTTTACAGAAACTTCTATCAGGCGTAATGGTACACACCTATAATCCCACCATTTGAGAGACTGAGGCAGGATAATCATGAATCCCAGACCAAATTAGGCTACATAGTAAGTCTGCCTGAAAGTGCAATAATAGGGCTTGGGATGTAGTTCAGTTGGTAGAGTACTTGCCTAGCATGCACAATGAAACCTTAGTTTTGATCACCGCCACTATGTAATGTGGGCACAGTAGCACATAGCTGTAACCCCAGTACTCAGAACATGAAGGCAGATGGATTAAAAATTCAGTGTCATCTTTGGCCACATAAAGTTTTTAAGGCTATAAGCCAGGGAGAATTCGCAGTGGTTACACATGTTTGTCATCTAGCTTGACTAGCAGAATTCGATCCTAGAAACCCACATAGTGGAAGAGAATTGACTTCCCCAGATATCCTCCACAAACCTATGTAATATACATATATGTACACACAAAAGGTAAACAAATGTAATAATAACAACAACAGCAATAAAAATAATAATAGAAAGATTGAGGCCAACTTGGTCTACTTGAGGTCTTATCTCGAAAACAAATAAACAGGTCTGTGAGATGGCTCCGTGACTTTTAAGCTACTTGCCACCAAGCTTGATAACTTGTGTTCAATCCCTGGAGTTCAAATGGCAGAGAGAAAGAACAGACTTCTACATGTTTTCTTTGACTTGTAGATGCATGCCGCAGCATGCATGCATTCTGCTACACCAGCACTTGTAGCCCACAAAATAAAGTAGTACTTTAAATAAACCCAAATTATAACACTACTTATGACTCCACCTTTCTTCTCAATTCCATGCTCAGGTCTGAATGTTAGTAACCACCCCCCCACTTCCATTGAAGTACTAAATTTTCATCAATAAGGAGTTGGTATTAAAAAGTGGGACATTTGGGGGTCAATAAATAAATAATAAGTGTAAATTTTATTTAAAAATTAATAAGAAGAAGTAGACAAACAAAAAAACACATCAAAATTCTGTGGAAGCAGAGGCAGGAAGATTAACACAAGGCTATTCTGGATACATAGTAAGTTCCAGGCCAACTTGGCTTACATAGGGAGATCCTGTAAACCTCCCCCCCCCAAAAAAAAAATCAAGTGAAAACAACAAAATAAAATGAACTAACAGATTAAGTAACTTTTGCCCAAGATAAGTTTAGCCAATGAAAGAAGACTTGGGGTATGTGGAAGCAATGATTCTGTCTCATGTCTGACTATATAACCCATAATTGCAGCCAGGGGATTTTATAGAAAACATTGCTGAACTTCAGTCCTATGAAATAAAGCATAAATAACACTACTTACGACTTTACTTTCTTCACCCTTCCATGAAAAATTAATTCACTCATAGGCAGTAACTTTCTTAGCTAAGCATATTGATTTCATGCTTTGATGTGAATGTTAGTAAGTTTTCTACCCTCCATTCAACTTTTGAATGTTAATTGAAAATTGGGGTATTTGGGAGGTGATTTGGTCAAATGGATGGAACTCTCATGAATGGTATTACCGTCCTTATAAAAGTGACCCTAGCACCAGTCCGTGGTGTACATGCCTTTAAACCCAGCACTCAGGAGGCAGAGGTAGGTGGATGCTGTGAGTTCAAGGCCAGCCTGGTCTACAGAGCAAGTGTCATTACAGTCTCCAAAGTTACACAGAGAAACCCTGTCTCAAACAAAACAAGTATAACAAAAAGTGGCCGCTGGCAGCTGTCTTGTCTCAGCCATGTGAGGACACTTGATGGCATCATCTATACTGCCGTGTCCTAACATGACCTGCAGTCTGTCTCCGGGAACTTGATCTTTTTTAGATGCCTTACTCTCTAGTTTGTGACCAGTGAATTTCTATTGTTTAGAAATCATAAGTATTAGTCTAAGACGGTGGTCCTCAACCTTCTTAACGATTCAATCCTTTAATATAGTTTTTCATGTTGTGGTGAGCCCCAACAAAAAAAATTATTTCATTACCACTTCATAACTATAATTTTGTTACTTCTATGAATTGTATGTAAATATCTAATATGCAGGGTATCTGATATGTGACTCCCAAAGGGTTGAGAGGTTGAGAACCACCAATCTAAGGTAATTTATTAGAGTAACACAATCAGGATGAGACATCACATTTATAACTAGACTGCTGGTAGCTGTGTATAATAGCATTCTTCTTACTTTGTCTTCATTCTCCCATGGCATTTCTTTTCACCAAATAAAATTCTTAGTTTTCAGCAAGTAAAAAAAAAAAAGTACTAAGAAGGAAAGTAGAACTATATTCCTCCTGCTCAGGAATACTAATGCTGTGGGACGATGGTCTTATACCCTGTCACTTGTATTGTTTTAATAAAACACTGATTGGCCAGTAGCCAGGCAGGAAGTACAGGTGGGGTGACCAGGCAGAAAGTGTTGCAAGGAGGGAGGCTTGTTGGTTCCTGGCCTGCCCAGCTAGCTTACACCTGAAATAATTATACTGAAACTGCATTAATTAAATTACTGCTTGGTGCATTAGCTCTAACTTCTTTGTAGCTAACTCGTACATCTTAGTTTAACCCATTTCTAGTAATTTATATATCACCATGAGGTCATGGCCTACCAGTAACGTTCCAGCAGGTCTATTTCTGGTGGTGGCACCATGGCATCTCTCTGACTCTGATTTCTTCCTCCTAAAATTCAGTTCCACCTTCCCTGCCTATCTAAGTTCTGCCCTATCAATAGGCCAGGGCAGTTTTTTATTCATTAACCAATGAAAGATGCACATAGACAGAAGAACCTCCCACACCAAGGAAGTATGACCAAAACAGGACAATTCTGGGAAAAGGAAATGGTTGGTCTGCAGTTATCACCCAGACACAGAGGAAGCAAGATGAGAATGCCTTGCTGATAAAAGGTACCAAGCCACATGGCTAACACAGATAACAATTATGGGTTAATGTAGGATGTAAGTGTTAATAAGAAGCCTGAGCTACTAGGCCAACCAGTTTATAATTAATGTAGCTCTTTGTGTGTTTCTTTGGGACTAAACGGTTTTGGGATGGGTAGGACAGAAATCTTCTGTCAATATATTAACAGTGTTGCTTTTGTACTATTAAGACTAAAAGCAGCCAAGCATGGTAGTGAATATTTGTAATCTTAGAATGTGTGGGCTGATACAAGAACATCACCGGGAGTTTAAAACTAGCTAGGGCTACAAAATGAGACTCTGTTCAAAACAACAACCACTACAACAAAAACTAGAAGAATGAAGAGTTTTAGGTTTCAGGCTGTATTCTATTAAAATATTACTATATATAATAATTTTAATGAAAGGTCTTGTCATATCTGTTATTTGGTACAAATACAAACTGATAGATTCTCATCAGTACATTAAATAGAATAGAGACAGGAAGAATTTACTAAAATTTGCAGAGAAAACAATGTTGCAGCCCAATTTTCCCCACCTGATGAACTCTATATTATGGATCAGATAAATCTTTACAAAGGGGTTGTTTTAAGCAAATTCAATACATTCAAGAACCAATGTCTATAAGCAAAGTGCCTAAGTATCACATTTCCTTTCATTTTATTTAATACAGAGGCTCTTTCCACATCAGATTCAGCTGATAATGGAAACAATATTGTTTCAGTGAAAGAAACATTATGGATCATCTCCTTCAGGATAGAGCAGTAAAACAGAGGACTGTAAGAATCTAATGACTTCTTATGAGGCCTGTTTGCAAAGTTGTTTTAAGTAATGCCATTTCACTGCCTGGTGATGGCATATGTCTAGGGTCCCAGTATTGAGGATGCAGAGACAGGAGCGTTGTGATAAATTCAAGGTCTCTGTGGTCCTGTCTCAATGTCTGTCCTCCCAAATTGTGGTATCCTGGAGGATTACAAATTTCTTTTTCTACGCTGGAATTTAGAGAATGGTTGTGCAAATATGCTAGATAGTTATACTTTCCTATTTTACTGGCTCATGCCTTAGAGTAGGCTGGAATGAGAGGTCTAACACCCAAAGTTGTCCTCTGACCTCTACAAGAATACCAGGAACATGCATACTCTCAAACACAAATATGTACAAACATAAATAAATGAATAAATATTAAGAAAAGATAAGAGACAGACAAACAGACAGTTCAACAAATAGGGGAAAGAAAAGTGGCTGAGCTTCGAGAAGAATGGATGAAGAAAGTGTGGAATATATACACATTAGAATACTACTCAGCGGTAAAAAACAATGACTTCTCGAATTTTGCATGCAAATGGATGGAAATAGAAAACACTATCCTGAGTGAGGTAACCCAGACCCAAAAAGATGAACATGGGATGTACTCACTCATAATTGGTTTCTAGAGATAAA
>NW_026068143.1:377943-386013 GCF_014885135.2 Alexandromys fortis | reverse complement strand
TATCTTGGAAAACACTCAGCAGCCTTTGTAACTAGGGACATGCCAATTAAATATACTTTGAGATTTCATCTTAACACTAGAATCAGAATGGTCAAGTTCAATACAACAACCCACCACAAATGCTGGAGGAGGTGTGGAGCAAAGGGAACAGGAACCCCCCCCCTCCCGCCACCATTCACTGTTGGTGGGATTGCAAACTGCTCCAAGCAGTCTGGAAATCAGTGTGACAAATTCTCCAAAGGATGAAACTAAATCGGCCATATGACTCAGCTCTACCTTTCTTCAGCATATGTTCAAAAGAGTTGATATCTTTCCACAGAGTCACTTACTCAGCCAAGTTCATGGCTGTTCTCTTTACAATAGCCAGGAAATGAAAACAACGCAATTGTCCTTCAGTTGCTGAATAGATAATGATAATGTGGTGTACAGACACTACAGAGTTCTATTCAGCTTTTATAGAAAAAAAATGAAATTTGCAGTTAAATGGATGGAGCTGAAAAATAATGTACTGATTAGGGTAACCCATGGCAACCCAGATCCAGAAATACAAATGCTGAATGTTCTCTCTCATCCGTAGATCCTAACTCTGAAGGAAGCACATAAATTAGGAAAGCAGAAAGTAACCATGGGATGAGGAGGTAAAGGAACTCTAGATAGGGGGTTGGGTGGGTAGTAGAACACAGAAACTATGAAGGACAAAAATAGGAAAAACTGGGAGGGAGGACAATAGAGAGGAGGGTAAGATAGTAACATGCAAAGGAAGAGACTGTACAATGAGATATCTTTAAGAAGGCATTAAAGATGATTGCAAACGCCATAGAGAAATATATTATTTTATATGCTCACATAAAAATACATACATAACATATATTTAATTCAGACTACTGAGGAATTATATATACATATAACTGTAAATTAAATTAAATGGAATTAAACCACATGTGATGATAATGCTCCATAGAGTAGCAAAAAAAAAAAAAAAAAAAAAAAAAAAAAAAAAAAAAAAAAAAAAAAAAAAAAAAAACCTAGTGCCAGGGATGGAAAACGTCCCTCTAAGTCGTTGGGCAGAGGTGTCCATGAGAGTGCATGCATGTGTGTGTGTGCTATGTGTATGCTATTGTGGCTGCAGAGACCAGAATAAGACGCTAGATCCTCTAGAACTGGAAATTCAGGGGGTTGTGAGCTACCATGTGGCTGCTCAGAGTTGAACCTGGATCCCCTGGAAGAAGCAACCAGTGCTCTTAACCACTGAGCCATCTCTTTAGCACCCCATGTATGGCATTTTTAAATAAAATAAAATAAAAATTTAAAAATGCAGGAAATCAGGAAAAGTACTGTCAGGAAAAGTACATGTTGCAATGAAACATCATGAGCAAAAGCAACTTGGAAGTAAAATGATTTATTTCTACTTACACGTCTGTGTCACAGTCCATCATGGAGGGAACTCAAGGCAGGAACCCGGAGGCAAGAACTGGAGTAGAGACCACTGAGGAACTCTGCTTACGCGCTTGCTCCTCGTGCCTGGCTCAGCCTGGTTTCTTCTATCACTCAGGACAATCTGCCCAGTTGGTTTAGGCCTTCCACATCAATCATTAATCAAGAAAATGTTCCCACAGACTTGCATACAGCCCAATCTGATGGGAGCATTTTCTCAACTGAAGTTCCTTCTTTCCTAACAACCCTGACTTGTGCCAAGCCAGCAAAAACAAAACAAAACAAAATCCACAAAAAAAAAAAAAAAAACCAGCCCCAACTAACTCTCACAGGAAATGCAAAATGCAAGCTTTAAGTAACTAATCCATGGTCAGTGGAAGCAAGGCAGCTCCAAGGAAAGCTGAAGAGAAACAGCTCAGGGGATAAAGGGAGAGTTGATGATTTGTTTGGCTTGAGACAGCTTGCCTTCAGATACATCAAAGCATGCAAAGATCTTTTCTTTGTACTGTCCTTTGAGTCTGCTCTTCACTAATGACTGCATCGTACAGCTTGCGTTGCCTAGGGAGGCTGGAGTCAATTATTCACTTCATTTAAAGAAACCCTGAGTCTGCAAAGAGGTTGCTAGTCAGGTCACTGTCCCACACAAAGCAAAAACTTAATTAGCTTTCTTTCTTTCCGTCTCCTTTCTCTGTTATCTTTGAATATATAAAATCCTCTCCTGTTTGGTAAGTGCAAAGCCAGGCCTTTTCCCACAATCAAACCTGAGCAAGGTGTCTGACATGTGGTACTTTCCTGTAATCCCAGGCCAGGTGAAGCCATCCAGGCAACACAGAGACACTCTGTTTCAAATACTAAACAGAAAGCAAGCAATCTGGGAGACAAGATCATGTTGTATCTCTATTCAAAAGCATTACAAGTTCTTAGGTGGTGCCAGCAACCAAACCCAGGGTACCATGTGAGTTAGGCAAGCCCTCTACCAACTAAACTACATCACCTGCCTCTCTCTCTCTCTCTCTCTCTCTCTCTCTCTCTCTCTCTCTCTCTCTCTCTGAAACTTTGAGTGAAGCAAGTGCTCTTCAGTAGGTTGGCAGCAACACTAGAATAGTGTAAACTTCAAAAAATTCACGAGGAACAAAGGTGAGTAAGGATTGCTAATGGTTGGCATTACTTCCTTTGTTACTTGTTTGTGAACACAGAAGCAATACTATGCTGGATCACAGGGCCCCTCACATTCTAGAGGATCACTTCATCACTGAACTCCATCTCTGGTATTCAGGCCCCAAATGATGTCCAGCCTTTCCTTGCTTTCAGCAACATGATTATATGCTGGAGTGTCCCAAGACACCTATGAATATGCAATAACTCAGTTGTTGCCTAGAATTCTTTTAATTTGGCTTGCATACTTAAAATAGTAATAGTAACATTTAAAATAGTAACAGAATGATTTAGAATTTTAAAGCCTTTCCCATGCCTTATTTTCACTTTAAATTTAGTAAAATATTTTTCAAAAATAAATCAATATCTTACTTAGTATTATATTAATGTGTTTTTTGGAGACAGGGTTTCACATAGCCTACCTAGGCTGATTTCAAGATTGCTCTGTAGCCAAGGATGACCTTGAACGTCTGATCTTTCTGCTTCTACCTTTGGAGGCATGAGTATTGCAGGTATGTACTAGCACACATAGTTTTATGTGATGGTAGGTTTTTGAACCCAAGACTTTGTGCATGCTAGGCAAGTATCCTACCAATTGATTTCCATTTTTAGCCCTAAGCCTCATGCTTGTGGAATAAACAAAGTCCTCTGAAAGTTTAGACATGCTCAGCATCTAGAAAAATGAGCTTATTGAATGCTTATTCACAATACTGTAATTTTTTCAAATGTCTTATAGGATTTTATTCATAATTAGCAATGTAAGTTTTGTTTCTAAAGGGAAATTTTATACATTAGTGAATAATATTCATGAAAGCAGAAAATATTATATAAATTCAAAATATGCACAATTATTAGTAGGTTTTACAATTATCTAAAAATTATATTAAGTGATAGTTTCCTGTTTATAATTTCTGTTTCAGTTATTTATATTAAATTATTAAATCTTACATTAATCTATTAAATTTTAAATTAATCACAATGACTAGGTTCTAAATGTTTGCCTGTCAGCAAGCCAAAACTCAAGGTTTTCAATCTCAGCGTGAGCCCCCTTTTCCCCCAGTGATCTCCTAGATTCATGGTTTCACTTATAGTCCTGAGGCTTAATATATATCCTGTGAAAGGGCTGTGGGTCTGTCCTGCACAGCAACTGGATCTTTTCTGATAAAAACGCTTCCTTTTTCTGTGTAGCCCCAGTACCCTGCCAAATCATTCAGTGAGATTTCTTTCTGATAGTGTGAGTTTTCACGTTCTATGCGGAGTCTGACAATGTGTCTAAGATTGTGAGAACATGACATAACCATCCACATTACAGCTATGATTCAAGGTGCAGGCTGTTGCCTGTGCTTGGCACTCATATCCTATTTGCTTCAGAGAGCTGTTCTCTTATCGTTGCTTGGGTTCTGGCATCTTATCTGGGGAGCAATGAGATGCATAATCATGATTCACGTTTTAAATTAATTCCAAGTAAACATAAATGGCTGAATTGAAAAATCAATTGAATTCCTGCTTGGTTTCTGTTTTTTTTCCACCATCAATTATTCAGGGTCATAAGTCTGTTTAAGCTTTAAAAGCTGTTGTAGGACTTGCTCCAGGATCTTCTTGAAAAGGCTCACACATGAAAAAAAAAATTTCCTCCTTTTCTCAAGCCAAACACAAATCATCAGATATTGAAGACAGCATACAAAATACTAGTACATTCCATAGATTCTTTTTCTGCTGCTGCGTCTCATTCTACCCCAGCTTTCACATTCCCTTATATATTCCAGCTAAACCAGATAATCAATCATTTCCCAAATATACTTGCATCCCTACATTATAAGCTTTCGGAAGTGGAAAGGATATCTATGCTCAGGAGCATCAGAACACTTTTGTAGGGCTAAGTCTCTAACCCAGGATCTAGTACATGTTGCTTCCCCAGACTGAGAGTCAGAATTTAACATTTGTCTCATTAATATACTATCTCTGTGACTTTGGAAAAGTCACCTTATGACTTTCTGAAACCAAAGAAGACTGCATCGAGTTGTCTATCAGAGCTTTAGCTAGGACACAGGATTTGAAGCCATTTCTGGTGGCACATGAGTATTGCAAGGAACCACTTGTTCGTCCCAGCCACCCAGAACTGAAATAATCACACAAATACTGTATTAATTAAATCACTGCTTGACCCATTAGCTCTATCTTCTTATTGTCTAACTCTTTCATATTAATTTAACCCATTTCTATTAATCTGTATATCACCATGAGGTTGTGGCCTATCAGCAAAGTTTCAGCGCCTCTGACTCCAGTGGTGGATCCATGGTTGCTTCCTCTCCACCTTCCTTCTCCCAGAATTCAGTTATGTTCTCTCCACCTACATAAGTTCTGCGTTATCAACAGGCCAAGGCAGTTTCTTTATTCATTAACCAAAAAAAGCAACACACAGAAAGAACCTCCCACACCATTTCCCCTTTTCTGTTTAAACAAAAAGGAAGGCTTTAACATAGTAAAATTACATATAACAAAACAGGTATCAAACAGAATTACAGTTACAATATTTATACTTACATTATCTTTTATCATAACTAAGGAAAACTATAACTATCTATTCTTCAATTCCATCAAAGACTCCAGAAGGATATAATATTACATAAGTAAATAGGAAATGCATGGTCAGCAACTTCTAAAACTCTAGAATTGACAGAGACATCTTGCTGCCTGGACAGTTACCCAAAGTTTCTCTGTACCATTGGGGCCTCCATCTTTAGCCTACAGGCAGTAGACTTTTCCACAAAGTAGGGAATTTCAAAAACAGTTCAGCTTAGACTGGCAGTTTGTCCATCACATTTTTCTGTGTCCGGCAGAATGTATAGCAGACTCTTGTAGGGATAAGCCCTCCCCTTGGGGGCGGGCTCGCCTCGGGCGAATGTTTACTGATAAATTGGGTGCGTAGACACTGCGAGCCCCTTCCTGCTTCTGGTACTCCGCTGGAACCTTGGTTTTGTGAGTCTGATTTTGCCATTAAAATTGTTCAAATATCAATTACTATTGGTATTCATTAATCTAAACCGCCACAGACTCTTTCATGAAGCAAGAACCCCAAAGGATATGTCTCACCTTTAGGCAAGTTCAGCAGTCATTTCTCTGTGGATCCTGCATGTCCGGTTCATCTAACAAACTCCATAAGGAGCTTCTCCAATGCCCATCTTCCTCTTGAAGTAGATTGGGGCTTCCAGGAGCAGATGTGTCTCATTGTCATGAAAAGTCCTAAGTTATTAAAACATTTTAAAGGCCATATTCTGAAGGTCTCTGAAGGATTTTAAGAATACTTATCTAACTTAAATATCTCTCTATATATCTAGAAAATATAACTAATATGACTATAAGCGTGACTATTATAGATGAGTATTTATTAACTTATATTTCTTAATTATACATTATATTTTGAAATGAGCTACACAAATACAATACCTTAATCAAGATCAGAAATACATATACATATAAAAAATTGACCTTAAATTTGTATCAATAAACCAAAATCCATACTAATACAAATTATTCATCTCTATAGCACTTGAGGGGTACAGGTTTGTAATCTCAGCATTTAGAGGATTTAGAATTACCATAAATTCAAGGACAGAGTAGTGTACATACTAGTTTTTCAGGCCAGCCTGAGCTGTGTAGTGAGATCCTGTCACACAAAAGAAAACAAAATGTAGGATTTGATTATGCTTTTTACAACAAATATTAACTCATTCATTCTCACTAAACTATAAAATCTTTTTTTTTTGTTAGCACAGTGCCTGGTAGACAAGGGTATCTTCAAGTTCCCTATGTAGTTGAAGATAACCTTGAACTTCTGATCCTTCTGCCTGAGTGGTGGGACTATAGTCATATGTCATTGCCTGGTTTATGGAATCCTAAGGGCTTAAGGTCTTTGCATGAGCTACATCTCCAGCTCTAAACCATGAAATCTTTAAGACTCTCCCTTTGTGTATTATCATCCTGGGCAATAAAAGTTGGTGGTATTTAAGTAGACCAATAACTGGCTTTAGGGCTCGTGTCCCCATTCTTTGTTATGTAACTCTTCTATCTTCTGATCACACTATCTGCCTTATAGTGCGTAGATGAATGGCCGGCTGCATCCTGCCACCCCGCTAGCTTTACACCCGAAATAATTACACAGAAACTGTATTCTTTTAAACACTGCCTGGCCCATTAGTTCCAGCCTCTTATTGGCTAGCTCTTACATATTGATCTAACCCATTTCTAATAATCTGTGTAACACCACAAGGTGGCTTACCAGAAAAGATCTTAACCTGCGTCTGTCTGGAGTGGGAGAATCATGGCAACTGTCCGACTCAGCTTCTTTCTTCCAGCATTCTGTTCTGTTTACTCTGCCTACCTAATTTTCTGTCCTATCAGGGCCAAGGCAGTTTCTTTATTTAACCAATGAAATTAACACAAAACAGAAGACTCTCCCCCATCATTTCCCATTTTTCTGTTTAAATAAAAAAGAAAGGCTTTCACTTTAACATAGTAAGATAACATATAACAAAACAGTTACCAAACAAGACTTACAGTTACAATATTTATATCTATTTTATCTTATATCATAACTAAGAAAAAACTATCACTGTCTATATATTCTTCAACTCCATCAAAGACTCCAGAAGGATATAATATTACCTAAGCAAACAAGAAATCCAAAGCTCTAGAAATGATAGAGACATCTCACTGCCTGGACAGTCAGCCAAAGTTCTTTTGTACCGTTGGGGCATCCATATTCAGCCTTCAGGTCCATAGTATCCAGCAGACATTTCCATGAAGCAGGAAATTTCAAAGACAGTTCAGTCACTATCTGCTGTGTCCTGCAGAATGTCTCGCGAATTCTTTTATGAAGCAGGAACCCAGAAAGACCACCTCACCTTTAGGCAAGTTTAGCAGTCCTCTCTCTGTGGGTTCTTTGTGTCCAGTTTATGCATCAGTCCAGGTAAGAGCAGTTTCTTGCCCAAATGCCTATCAAACTCCATAAGGAGCCTCTTCAATGCCCACCTTCCTCTTTAAGTAGCTGGTGCTGCCAGGAGCAGATGTGTCTCATGGTCTTTAAAAGCCCTAATTTTTTAAAACATTAAATGCCATATTCTGTAGTCTTTAAAAGATATGAAGAATGCCTATCCAACTGAAATATATCTCTATATATCTAGAAAATCTAACGAACATGACTACAAACTTGACTATTATTGATGATTATCCATTAGCAACCTATATTTCCTAATTATACATTACATTTTTAAATGAACTACACAATCACAATACCTTAATCAAGATTAGAAATATGCATATACATATAACAAAACTGACCTTAAAATCTATACCAATGCAAATTAGTCATATCTATATCAATAGTGTACCCACTCAGTGTGTTTAAGGTTTCTTTTCTGTTTTTACTTTTTTTTTTTTTTTATTTTTTTATTTTTATTTTTTTTCTTTCTTTCTTTCTTT
>NW_026068143.1:340252-372215 GCF_014885135.2 Alexandromys fortis | reverse complement strand
GCGCCTCCCAGCTCCGTCTGCCGGCGCGGGCGCCTCCCAGCTCCGTCTGCCGGCGCGGGCGCCTCCCAGCTCCGTCTGCCGGCGCGGGCGCCTCCCAGCTCCGTCTGCCGGCGCGGGCGCCTCCCAGCTCCGTCTGCCGGCGCGGGCGCCTCCCAGCTCCGTCTCTACTTTTTTTTTTTTTTTTAGTTTTGCAGTGGTGGGGATGGAACCCAGAGCCTGAACGATGTTAAGCAAGTTACTCTATCCTTATTTATTTTCTCAGCTTGTCCTTTTACCTATGGAAAATTGAAGTTGCAGAGCTGGCTCAGAGGTTAAGAACACTTGCTGCTCTCCCAGAGCATCGACATTCCCTTCCTAGCACCCACATTGCTTGGCTCACAGCCTCCTATAACTGCAATTCCGGTTTAATCCTAACCCTCTAATCCTTCCAAGGATATGAGAACACACATGGCACACACTTACATGGACACAGACACCAGATATATACACAAATAAAGATAAATCAGAAAAATCTTTAAAAATATGAGAATTTCACTGGGTGTGTTGTGCACACCTTTAATCCCAGCACTCAGAGGACTGATGCTAGTAGTTTTCTGTGAGTTCAAGGCCAGCCTGGTCTACAAAGTGAGTTCCAGGACAGTCAGGTCTACACAGAGAAACCCTGTCTCAAAAAACTTAGACAAACAAACAAACAAACAAACAACCGAAAAACCCCTCAAAGCCCCTAAAAACAAAACAAAATATAACTATGGTGAATTAAACTCACCGAATCATACTCCCTTTGAGTATGGAAATGATTAATACAGGACTGGAATAAAAATCTTGGTTTTTCCTCCCTCCCTCCTTCTTTCCCTCCCTTTTTTCCTTCCTCCTTCTTTTTTTGTGGCAGGGAGGGGGTGTCTCATGGTATCCTGGGTTGGCATTGAATTCTTTATGTTAATAATTTGTTTAATTTTTGTTTGCTTGTGGGCTATTTGCCATTGTGATTTTTGTTGTTGTTGTTGTTATTTATTTCATTTTCCAGAAACAGGGTTTCTCTATGTATCTCTTGCTGTTCTGGAACTCACTCTATAGACCAGGCTAACCTTGGACTCAGAGATTCACCTGCCTCTGCCTCCTGAATGCTGGGACTAAAGGGCCTAAATTTGTGCTGTTGGGATCACCATTGTGATTTTAATATGAAATGATTTGGGTTCTAGGTGAGTTTTCAGCAAGCAAGTAGCCTTATTAGAAATATTTTTGTGCTCTTGGGCTATCTATGAACCATTATCCATGTGGAATCATAGGACTGTATGACTAGAATTTTCTCATGCAAAGATGGTCTTTAATGCATTGGTTCAAGAAACTTACTATGGACCATCTTTGTGACGATTTGAAAGAAAATGGCCCACTGAGAGAGTGGCACTATTAGGAAGTGTGTCCTTGTTGGAGGAAGTGTGTTACTGTTGAGATAGTCTTTGAGGTAACATATATGCTCTGAGCTAACTACTTGTTTCCTTATTTATGATGTAGAACTCTCAGCTCCTTCTCCAGCACCATGTCTGCCTGTATACTACCATGCTTCCTGCCATGACGATAATGGACTAAAACTGTTATTCAACCCCAACTAAATGTTTTCCTCATGGGTTGCCTTGGTCATAGTCCATCTTCACAGTAATAGGAACACTAAGATAATCTTCCATTTCCATTTTTTTATATTTTTGATCATGAGCCTAGTCCTTAAAAGCTGAGCCATCTCTCCTGCCGCCTTTCAGTTTTTTTTTTTTTTTGATCATTATGCACCAAGTGTGGTGGTACCTGTCTGTATTTCTTGTATCTGGGAGGTAGAGCAAAGAAAATTGCCAGTTATAGGCCAGACTAGACTACATAGAGACCCTTTTCTGAAATCAAGTCAAAGGAAAGAACAACAAAAATTATTTAAAAAAATATTTTAAAAAATAATCCTGACTTAATGATCAGAATACCAGGAAGAAAGCAGGCATTTCTTACATAATTATGGCTTAAAAATTCAGTGATATCCACTGTTAGTCTTCTTTAAGTTAACAGGAAAAGCTGCAGACATTTTAATACTTGCCCAGCATTCCTGAGTTCTAAGATTTCATCTCCAGCATCTGCGCCTCTCTTAAAAAATGACAGCTCATAAATACTAATAGTGTTACTTGTGTTGATCAGTCATTACAACAGTTTTTACTAGAGAGATGTTTTGATCTAAGAGTCCTAAACTAAAATCAAATTAGACTAAGTATTGTTAGTAGAGTTTTCCTTCTCTTTTTCCCTTATAATTGTTTTATCTCACTTCAGACATCTTTTCCCAGGGACTGCTGAATTTCCTCCATGTCCTCCTCTTTAAATTAAGGAGACAGATAAGCAGTTGTCTTGCAAGTATAAGGTCATTGGCATTCCAACTCTGCCTGCTTAAGGAACAAATGGTGACTGCTATTTGTCACTTGCAAACTATAAATTAAATAAGTTGAGAACTCTTTTGCTTTTATAATACTTTTGAGAAGGGTTTATAGATATTTTATTTCCTTTTCTGATTATGCAAGCAGCATATGGTTCTTGTATGGAATTGGTAGCATGGCAGTGCCAAAAGGAAATAAAAATCCCAACACCCAGAGATAATAACTGTTAGCACTGTGATGTCTCTTTCACACATTTTTAATGTGCATACAATTGTTTGAAACATAATTGGGGGTCATAGGATGGATATACATAGATAGATGTTTTAGACTATGGTGCAATGGTGCACAACTCTAGTTCCAGTACTTGGGAGATGGAAGCAGGAGGATCAGAAGTTCCAAGGCTAGCCTCAGTTACATAAAGAGTTGAGATTAGCCAGGGTTATATGAGACCCCGTGTCAATGTTTCCTTACATTTCAAACATTTTTTGAGTCTGTGTCACATATTGCATACTGGGCTCAAAGTCAACACATAGTCAAGGATGACTTTGAACTCGTGATCCTTTTGTTTCCCCCTCCCAAGTGTTAGGATTGCAGATATTTGCTACTACACTTGGTTTGTTTGGTGCTGAAGATCGAACCCAGGGCTTCCTGAATACTGTATAAGGCCCCTACCAACTGAATTACATGCCAACTCTTGAAACAATTTTAAGTGCTATTAGATGCTTTAAAATACCAATTTAATTTGCTATACATCATTACGATATGTGGATACCCCATGGCATAAATATCTAAAACATTCTTTGACTCCAAATTCCCTTCTTAAAATATCTGTGCTATATCCTTTGTCTGGATTGTCCATTATTTTTATTAGAGTAAAACCCTAGAGAGAAACTTACTAGTTATAAGTGTGTAATTAACAGATTATGACAAGAATTTAATTTTTTGGCTGGGTGGTGGTGCTGCATGCTTTTGGTTCACGCAATAGGGATGCAGAGGCCATCCTGGTCTGCAGAGTGTGTACTGGGACAGAGAAGCCCTGTCTGAAAAAAAAAAAAACACAAAAATCAAATTTAAGTTTTCTTAAGTTTATATATAATTAAAAATACAACTAATCTATGTATGTATGTATGTATGTATGTATGTATGTATGTATGTACCTTACATTTCTGAGACTGCATATCACTTTGTAGCCCTGGCATGCATGGGATTCATTGTGTACCTCAGGATGACCTTGAATTTAACAGCACTTGGATTATAAGTGTCTGCCACCAAGCCCAGGTTTAGAAAAATTTAAACAATCAAAAATTTCTTTGTACCAATTTATTCACTTATTAGCCATCCATTCAACTATCTCTCAATTTCTTTGTTGACAGAATGGTACACATTATTTGTGTTCTAAAACGTTTAACCTAGGGCTGGAGAGATAGCTCAGCCATTAAAGGCTAGGCTCACAATCAAAAATATAAAATGTTGCCGGGCGGTGGTGGCACACGCCTTTAATCCCAGCACTTGGGAGGCAGAGGCAGGCGGATCTCTGTGAGTTCGAGACCAGCCTGGTCTACAAGAGCTAGTTCCAGGACAGGCTCCAAAACCACAGAGAAACCCTGTCTCAAAAAAAAAAAAAGCAAAAAGAAAATAAAATTTTAACCTGTTTTTGCTGTTTCCTACAACAATATTTGAAAGAAGCTTAAGGTATTATTACAGTTTAACTCAGTGATAACAGCACAGTGATGTGTTAGATTGCAGTCCCGGTAATGTCATTTTTGTTATTTAACAAAATGAAGTATGTCAACAAATTGACAAAGAAAATGCTTGAAGAGATAATGTTCACAGGTTTTTTTTTTTTTTTCAGGATGAATGGCTGATGTAAGATTTCTCAATGTGACAATTTTGGTATGATATATAAAGTACCTACTTCTCTGACCCACTGGTTTCACTTCCACTTCTCATATATGCTTATACAAACACTCTGCATGGACCCTGGCTGGTTGAGGATTTGACTTTCTGGAGTATTGTTCTTACCACATTGATTAATTCCTTCTTATTTTATGTTGTTACTAATATTTGTGCTTTTCTTATGCACTCTCACTTTGTTGCCCAGGCTGGCCCACAAGTCACTATGTATGCCCGGCTGGCCTTAAACTCATGGTAACCCTGCTATTTCAGCCCCCTAAGTGCTAGGATTATAGGAATGAGTAACCCCACCCAGAAAAACCTCCTTACTTTATTTACTTATAAAAAGGAGTCAACTAGGGAGCTGGGAGGCGCAGGCGCCGGCAGACGGAGCTGGGATGCGCAGGCACCAGCAGACGGAGCTGGGAGGCGCAGGCGCCGGCAGACAGAGCTGGGAGGCGCAGGCTCCGGCAGACGGAGCTGGGAGGCACAGGCAGGCAACGACAGCGGCGGCCTAGACTGGAGGGGACCGGCGCGGTGGCAGAGGTCGCAGGCGGCAGGGACCAGCGCGCAACACCGAGAGCACATCACCCCAATACAATTAAATCAAAGAGGTAGGCCTTTGGTTGGCGAGGGCCCTGGCAAACGGGGAGCCGGGACCGGTTCCGGAAAACCCTTCTTAGGGGTGAGAGGGTTCTTGGCCCCCAGCAGGAGCCAGGAAACAGAGCGAGGGCAATTAGTAAGAGAAGCCTCTGGCCAGCAGAGAAACCTGATCTGATTTTAAAAGACCAATTAGATAGCATTGAAAGGAGGAGATGGGCAGGCGCCAAGGCAGAACATCACCCATTAATCAGAAAAACAACATGAAAACACCAGATCCCAAAGATCTTACAACAGAAAGATTTGAACACCCTAACACAGAAGAAGTGGAAAAAATTGACTTTATGAAAGCAATAGAATCCCTTAAAAAATATGTAATAAACACCCTTATAGAAATGGATGAGAAGAATAACAAAAAGTTCGAAGAATTAAGTAAATATGTACATGAGACCCTGGGAAACCAAGAAAAAACGATCAAACAGGTAATGGAAACAGTGCAAGAATTGAAAACTGAAAGGGAAGCAAGGAAGAGAACACAAAGGGAAGAACAGCTGGATATGGAAAATCTAGGCCAACGAGCAGAGTCTACAGAAACAAGCATAATCAATAGACTACAAGAGATAGAAGAAAGAATCTCAGATGCTGAGGACACCATAGAGAAAATAAATGCACTGATCAAAGAAAACAGCAAAGCCAACAAATTCTCATCACAAAACATTCAAGAAATATGGGACACAATAAAAAGACCAAACCTAAGAATTATAGGAATAGAAGAAGGAGAAGAATCACAGCTCGAAGGCCCAGAAAATATTTTTAACAAAATTATGGAAGAAAACTTTCCCAACATAAAGAAAGTTATCCCCTTGAATATTCAAGAAGCATACAGAACACCAAACAGACTGGATCAAAGAAAAACTTCCCCTCGCCATATAATAATCAAAACACAAAATAGACAGGTTAAAGAAAGAATATTAAGAGCTGCAAAGGAAAAAGGCCAAGTAACCTATAAAGGTAAACCGATCAGAATTACACCTGACTTCTCTATGGAAACCATGAAAGCCAGAAGGTCCTGGATAGAGGTACTTCAAAAGCTAAGAGACCATGGATGCAAACCCAAACTTCTGTACCCTGCCAAGCTAGTGTTCACTATCAATGGAGAAAACAAGACATTCCAGGATAAGAACAAATTTAAACAATACGTAGCCACAAATCCAGCTCTACAGAAAGTAATAGAAGGAAAATCGCAACCCAAGGAATCCAACAATGCCAACACTGACTACAATAACTCAGGCATCTAGTGAACCTTCACCAGCACAACTCAAAGAAGGGACACACACACAAACTCTACTACCAAAAAAACAATAAGAATAACCGGAGTAAACAACAATTGGTCATTAATATCACTTAATATTAATGGTCTCAATTCACCTATAAAAAGGCACAGGCTAAGAGATTGGATACGAAAACAGGATCCAACATTCTGCTGTTTGCAAGAAACACATCTCAACCACAAAGACAGGCATCTACTCAGAGTAAAAGGTTGGGAAAAGGTCTTTCAAGCAAATGGTCCTAAGAAAAAAGCAGGTGTGGCCGTACTAATTTCCAACAAAACGGACTTCAAACTAAAATCAATCAGAAGAGATCGAGAAGGACACTTTATACTCATAACAGGAACAATTCATCAGGATGACATCTCAATTCTGAATATCTATGCCCCTAATATAAAAGCACCCACTTATATAAAAGAAATATTACTAGAACTCAAGGCAGACATCAAACCACACACACTAATAGTAGGAGACTTCAACACACCTCTCTCTCCAATGGACAGGTCAATCAGACAGAAACCTAATAGAGAATTAAGAGAATTACTGGAGGTAATGAAACAAATGGACTTAACAGACATCTATAGAACACTCCACCCAAATAGGAAAGAATATACCTTCTTCTCTGCAGCTCATGGAACCTTCTCAAAAATTGACCATATACTCGGAAACAAAGGAAGCCTCCACAGATACAAAAGAATATCAGTGTCCACCTGTGTCTTATCAGATCACCACGGATTAAAGTTAGAAGGCAACAACAATGCTGCCCCCAGAAAGCCGACAAACTCATGGAAACTGAACAATCAACTACTGAACCACACCTGGGTGAAGGAAGAAATTAAGAAGGAAATTAAAGTCTTCCTTGAATTTAATGAAAATAAAGAGACAACATACTCAAACCTATGGGACACGATGAAAGCAGTGCTAAGAGGAAAGTTCATAGCACTAAGTGCCCACTTAAAGAAAACGGAGAAAGCATACATTGGGGACTTAACAGCACACCTGAAAGCTTTAGAAAAAAAAGAAGCAGATGTGCCCAGAAGGAGTAGAAGACTGGAAATAATCAAACTGAGGGCAGAAATCAACAAAATAGAAACACAGAAAACAGTCCAAAGAATCAATGAAACAAAAAGTTGGTTCTTGGAGAAAATCAACAAGATAGACAAACCCCTATCCAAACTAATTAAACAACAGAGGGAGAACACGCAAATAAATAAGATCAGAAATGAAAAGGGGGACATAACCACAGACACAGAGGAAATTCAGAGAATCATTAGATCTTACTACAGGAGCCTGTATGCCACAAAACTGGAAAATACAAAAGAAATGGACATCTTTTTAGATAAGTACCATATACCAAAGCTAAACCAAGACCAGGTGAAAGATCTAAATAGACCTGTTAGTCGCGAAGAACTTGAAGCAGTTATCAAAAATCTGCCCTCTAAAAAAAGCCCAGGACCAGATGGTTTCAATGCAGAATTCTACCAGAACTTCCAAGAAGAGCTAATACCTATTCTCCTTAATGTATTTCACAGTATAGAAACAGAAAAGTCATTGCCAAATTCCTTTTATGAAGCTACAGTTACCCTGATACCAAAACCACACAAAGACCCAACCAAGAAAGAGAACTACAGGCCTATCTCACTCATGAATATCGACGCAAAAATTCTTAATAAAATACTGGCAAACCGAATTCAAGAACACATTAGAAAAATTATCCATTATGATCAAGTAGGCTTCATCCCAGAGATGCAGGGCTGGTTCAACATACGCAAATCTATCAATGTAATCCACCATATAAATAAAATGAAAGAAAAAAACCATATGATCATTTCATTAGATGCTGAAAAAGCATTCGACAAAATCCAACACCCCTTTATGATAAAGGTATTGGAGAGACTAGGGATACAAGGGTCATACCTAAATATAATAAAAGCTATTTACAGCAAACCGACAGCTAACATTAAATTAAACGGAGAAAAACTCAAAGCCATCCCACTAAAATCAGGAACAAGACAAGGATGTCCACTCTCTCCATACCTCTTCAATATAGTGCTTGAAGTTCTAGCAATAGCAATAAGACAACATAAGGGGATCAAAGGGATTCGTATTGGAAAGGAAGAAGTTAAGCTTTCGTTATTTGCAGATGATATGATAGTATACATAAGCGACCCCAAAAACTCTACCAAAGAACTCCTACAGCTGATAAACACCTTCAGTAATGTGGCAGGATACAAGATCAACTCGAAAAAATCAGTTGCCTTCCTATACAGTAAGGATAAGGAAACAGAGAGGGAAATCAGAGAAGCATCACCTTTCATGATAGCCACAAAGAGCATAAAATATCTTGGGGTAACCCTGACCAAGGAAGTGAAAGATCTATATGACAAGAACTTTAAGACTTTGAAGAACGAAATAGAAGAAGACACCAGAAAATGGAAGGATCTCCCTTGCTCTTGGATTGGGAGGATCAACATAGTAAAAATGGCAATTCTTCCAAAAGCAATATATAGATTCAATGCAATCCCCATCAAAATCCCATCAAAATTCTTCACAGATCTGGAGAAGACAATAATCAACTTTATATGGAAAAATAAAAAACCCAGGATAGCCAAAACAATCTTATACAATAAAGGAACGTCTGGAGGCATTACCATCCCTGACTTCAAACTCTATTACAGAGCTACAGTATTAAAAACAGCTTGGTATTGGCATAAAAACAGAGAAGTCGACCAATGGAACCGTATAGAAGACCCTGACTTTAATCCACAAACCTATGAGCAACTGATTTTCGATAAAGGAGCTAAAACTATACAATGGAAAAAAGAGAGCATCTTCAACAAATTGTGCTGGCAAAACTGGATTTCAATCTGTACAAAAATGAAAATAGATCCATGTCTGTCACCATGCACAAAACTCAAGTCCAAGTGGATTAAAGACCTCAATATCAGTCTGAACACACTGAACCTGATAGGAGAGAAAGTGGGAACTACACTACAACAAGTGGGCACAGGAGACCGCTTCCTACGTATAACATCAGCAGCACAGACAGTAAGGGCCTCATTGAATAAATGGGACCTCATGAGACTGAGAAGCTTCTGTAAAGCAAAGGACACTGTCGCTAAGACAGAAAGGCAACCCACTGACTGGGAGAAGATCTTCACCAACCCCGCAACTGACAAAGGTCTGATCTCCAAAATATATAAAGAACTTAAGAAACTAGACTGTAAAAGGCTAATCAACCCAATTATAAAATGGGGCACTGAGCTGAACAGAGATCTCTCAACAGAAGAAGTTCAAATGGCCAAAAGACACCTAAGGTCATGCTCAACTTCCTTAGCGATCAGGGAAATGCAAATCAAGACAACTTTAAGATACCATCTTACACCTGTCAGAATGGCTAAAATCAAAAACACCAATGATAGCCTATGCTGGAGAGGTTGTGGAGAAAGGGGTACACTTATCCATTGCTGGTGGGAATGCAAACTTGTACAACCACTCTGGAAAGCAGTGTGGCGGTTTCTCAGAAAATTTGGGATCAACCTACCCATGGACCCAGCAATACCACTCTTGGGAATATACCCAAGAGAGGCCTTATCATGCAACAAAAATATATGCTCTACTATGTTCATAGCAGCATTGTTTGTAATAGCCAGAACCTGGAAACAACCTAGATGCCCCTCAATTGAAGAATGGATGAAGAAAGTATGGAATATATACATATTAGAGTACTACTCAGCAGTAAAAAACAAGGACTTCTTGAAGTTTGCAGGCAAATGGATGGAAATAGAAAACACTATCCTGAGTGAGGTAAGCCAGACCCAAAAAGAGGAACATGGGATGTTCTCACTCATATTTGGTTTCTAGCCATAAATAAAGGACATTGAGCCTACAATTCGGGTTCTTAGAGAAGCTAAAGAAGAAGGAGAACCCAAAGAAAAACATATAGGCATCCTCCTGAATATTAACCTTCATCAGGCGATGAAAGGAGACAGAGACAGAGACCCACATTGGAGCACCGGACTGAAATCTCAAGGTCCAAATCAGGAGCAGAAGGAGAGCGAACATGAGCAAGGAACTCAGGACCGCGAGGGGTGCACCCACACACTGAGACAATGGAGATGCTCTATCGGGAACTCACCAAGGCCAGCTGACCTGGGTCTGAAAAAGCCTGGGTTAAAACAGGTCTCACTGAACATAGCGGACAATGAGGACTACTGAGACATCAAGAACAATGGCAATGGGTTTTTGATCCTATTGCATGTATTGGCTTTGTGGGAGCCTAGGCTGTTTGGATGCTCACCTTACGAGACCTGGACGGAGGAGGGTTTTCCTTGGACTTCTCACGGGACGGAGAACCCTGATTGCTCTTTGGGCTGACAAGGGAGGGGGACTTGATTGGGGGAGGGGGAGGGAAAGGGGAGGCGGAGGTGGGGAAGAGACAGAAATATTTAATAAATAAATTTAAATAAAATAAAATAAATCTTTTCAAAAAAAAAAAGGAGTCAACTAATTTTTTTGTGTATGAGTGTTTTGCCTGCATGCATTTATATACTCTGAGTGTGTGCTTCATGCCTGTGGTGCTAAGAAGTGGGCTTTAGAGTCCTTGGTACTGGAGATAAAGCTGGTCAGAAACCACCATGTACGTTCTGGGAAGTGAACTCAAGTTGTGGGGGAGAGCTGGAAGCAACCTTACCCACCAAGCCATGTTTCCAGCCCCAAACTGTCTTCCTTTAAATTTAGGCCTTAAACCTTCAGGGGAAAAAAAAAGAATCGAGCATTTAAAAAGCATAGTCTTTAAATTTTGAACTGACTTATGAATGTTTGTTTTTGTTCTTTCTTTTCCTCATTTCCCTTATTGACTTTTGTGTGCTTTTTTTATACTTTAAATCTATTTTTCAGTTTGAATGTTTGCTGCAAATATTTTCCTTGGTTATTGCCTGTCTCTCAGGTGTCCTTGTTCAGTACTGACCTTTGAGGTTTATTTTTTCCATTTTTGTATAAACAAAATCTAATCATATTTCCGCTTGTTTTATATACTTACCAATTCTGTTCAGATGTGGTACAGGCTATCTGGGGGGAGGTGCTTGCTATAGTTAGCTATATAATTGTGAATGCAATAGTTTGGTTCCACACCACTGCAACTATAGCTACATTCACACTTTGCTCCTTTTAAACATTCTTCAAACAGATTTGGCAGTGTATAGGTTATTAAAGTAGGAATCAGTGCAATTCCCTTTCGACAGGGCAATATGTGGAAAGAGCAATACCTAAGTCTTTTTGCAGAGGTAGGGGAGGACACTTGAAATGTTTAGATTTTAATGCACTGAAGAGTATTCAGTTCTTACTGTGTCTGCTAACTCAAAGCAACACAGGGAGACACTGAAGAATCCTACAGAATTTTCATTTCAAGGGTGACCTGATTGTAGCCTTTATTTAGAATATTTTAAACCAGACACCATTTTCCAAAGAGCCCTGTTTATGGCTATCAGCTGGATTACTTAATCAAATTGGGATTCCTGAGTCATCCCCTTGGCTAGCATCCTAAGTCATAGCTCCTGGGACGGAGGTCCCAGAACCCCCATTTTAATAACCATCCTAGATGATTGTGATTTACTCTAAATTTGGGGGATCTCTGATCCAGGGAGGCACAGTACTTGGAGAAATAGAACAAGAGAGGCAAAAGACCAAAAGCACACATGTGGGGACTTGAGGTCAAAGACAATTCTAAACCCAACATGGCAGATAACAGAGCCATGATCAGAATGCAATTTTGTCAGTTGAAGGCCCCCAGCCTATCCATAAAGAGAGTGTCTTTAGCTTCATAGCTTACATCCTAAAGCAAGGGACAACTCTTCAGTCTTACCTTTAAAATGAGGATGAATGACATGTTTCAGGTATTCAAAGCATGATTTAGTTGTATGGGGCTTGCCTAGCATATGCCAGGCCCTGAGCTCCTTCACCAGTAGAAAGGAAAGAGAGAAAAGTAGTAAGTACAGAGATTCTTATTCCAAAACTTTAAACATTTGTTCATCTAGTGTGCATATGTTTGTGGTCAGTCAGTTTCTTTCAGGAGGCAGGTCTTGACTTCCACCATGTAGGTTCCAGGGATCAGACTTTGGACACCAGGCTTTGTGGTAATTTCCATTCAGATCTGTTCCTGGAATTAGAAGATTAAGGACTCTATGAGTCTAGAAGCAGTGAAAGGTATATAAAATATTCTGTTGTCATACATTCAGGAAACAAGAAATATGCCTTCTGATATGTTTTAGATTTTTAATTAGCATAATGTGTGTATCTTTATGTGCATGGTCACCTACATATGGGTGCCTACGGCGTCTGGAAGGGGTCAAGTCCTCTGGAGCTGGAGTCACAGTCCTCAACTGATATGTTGATCTAAAATGTAACCCCCAGAACATCTGTAAATTAAACACACTTTCCAAATAACTCTTTTTTTGGTTACCCTTGGATTATTTATTCAAATTGGGATTCCTGAGTCTTCCTAGCATAAACGTGTGTGTGTGTGTGTGTGTGTGTGTGTGTGTTTGAGTTAGTCTAATGCAAACTGTGTTCATTAAGTAGGAAAGGAGCCCAGAATCTGCTGGTAACTACCTAAATTATTCCCGAGTAGAAATCCTCTTTTCAATTTCCACTCTGCCTGTTACCTTGAACATGATGTGATAAATTATTGTTGTAAAAAGGTGCCCAGCTAGCTTAACCCCTGAAATAATTACATAGAAACTGTATTCGTTTAAACACTGCCTGGCTCATTAGTTCTAGTCTCTTATTAGCTAACTCTCATATCTTGGTTCAGCCCATTTCTAATAATCTGTGTATCACCACGAGATCGTGGCTTACCGGCAAAGATTCAGCATGTCTGACCTGGCAGCTTCATGGCTGGTGGCTCTCTCTGACTCTGCTTTCTTCCTCCCAGAATTCTGTTCCCCACATACCTGAGTTCGCCCTATCAACTAGACCAAGGCAGTTTTCATTATTCAACCAATGAAAGCAACACATCCTACACCAAATTATCTATTTTGAAACCTCAAGAACATCCTTTGATTTGTTTTTTTGGTACTAGGCACCTAAAGAGGGCTTGTACCTTACACTGGGCCTAGGGTCAAAACAATTAATTGCATTGTTATTTGAGAAGTAAATAAGATTTTAAAAAGCCCATGCAATGACTACTAGCACCTAATAAGTGTCTTCTGTTCTTTAAAAATTAATTAGTGACATTTCAACCATTCTTATCAGATTTTCTAATATTCAAACTAAAAACATTGCTTTATCTTCAACCCTCTAGGATACTTCATTCTCTGGGATCCTTATCTCTCTTTTCCTCTTGATCCATCTCACATCCTTGTTTTTATTTTTTCTCTTTCATGTTCATTTGCTTTTTCTCATCTTTGTTTATAAAGAAGGACTCCTTTGAATCAAAATCTAGGACCACTTCCATCTAAACTAAAAATTCCATTATTTCCTTGAATTTTAAATATAGCCCCTTAGAAGTCGTCAACTAAGAAGAATGCCTCAAAGTTAGCCTTCCATTTTTATTGTGTTTTTTCCTAATATTGTATTACTATGGTATTATTATATATTAAAATCTTCTCTCTTATTACTATCAGATCCGAAGTTTTCAAAGTTTGCCTACAACCCTCTCTCTCTAGTCTCCTGTAACTTTTTCTATTACTCTTGTGTCTATCTCCCTTCTCTGTTTACTTTTGTGTTTTCTTGCAAAATACAATGACCTAAAATAATCCCGCCAGTGATGGAAGATGTCTAAACTAAGCTGACATTTTTATATCTGGCCTTGAGAATGCTATAAAAGTTCTCTTTCTTTTTCTTCTTTCTGTCTTTTTTTCCTCCCTCTCTCCCACCTGCCTGCCTGCCTTCCTTCCTTCCTTCCTTCCTTCCTTCCTTCCTTTCTTCTTTTTTTTAAATTTTGATACAGGGTTTCCCCATGCCTCTCTTGATGTCCTAGAACTCACTGTGTAGACCAGGCTGCCCTCAAACTCACAGAGTTCCCCCTGCCTCTGCCTTTTGAGTGCTGGGGTTAAAGGCATGTGCCACCACTGCCTGGCCCCCTTTTCTTTCTTCCTCTTCTACTTTCCTTTCCTTCCTCCCCGCCCTTCCTCCTTCTGTCAGTCTCCCCTCATCCCTCTTATTCCCCCATCACCATGTTGGCCTCAGACTCACTATGTTGTACAGGATAACTTTGACCTTCCGATCCTCCAACCTGCATCTCCTGAGTGCTCAGATTGGAGGCATCTATTACCATGGGTGGTTAATGTAGTGGCAGAGGTTTAAGACAGTCTTTGTACATGGTAAGCATGCACTCTGCCAATGGAGCTACAACTCCAGCCTTAATTTAAGCTTCTTTATTTATCCATAGCCTCCAACCCATTTTTTTAGTCATTGAGTATTACTTGTTTTTTTAGATTTGTCAGTGCCAAAAATGCCAACCCTTCTCCTCCTTCCTTCTTCATTTAAGTAGCTCCAGTTAATAGCACTCCAATGTATTTTATTTACAGCTAATGAAAGAGAAGCTATTTGCTTTTACACATCTGAATATATCACTGTTCATGCTAATTTTAGTATGAAATAAATCAGCCCACTCATCCATTCACATATTTATCACGTATTTATCTCAATAACTTGGAATATTCCAGACATGGTGGTATTAAACTGCAGTCCAAGCACTTTGGGGAGAGATACATGATAATTGCTCCTTTCCTCTGAGTTAAAGGCCAGCCTGTTCAAGGCTAGCATGCTCAAGGCCATCCAGGATCGCATAATAGTACCATGTATCAAACAAACAAACAAACAAACAAACAGCAAGGTCCAGTGTAGTATGTGAGGCAATTTTCTTAATGGGCAGATTAAGACAAGAGCCTAGGTAATATTTCAGTGGAAGAATGTGTGCCAATCATGTACAAGGCCCTTGGGTAGCATCTCCAGCAATGAGCATACTGGCAGGCCTGTTCTCTTGGAGGAAAAGGATGAATGAGTGGTATAAGTAAAGTAAAATAGATCTTTAGAGGAGAGATTCCTCTGAGCTGAAAGCCTCATGTAATTAGCTTCCTTCAGTAGCTGACCAAAGCGACATGTCAGTTTCATGAAGCCAGACAGCCTCGGCAACAAGATTTTAAAATATTCTAACTCAACATAGAGAAGAAATGGGATTCAATAGTCTCAACAATGGGCACAGTATCATTGGACAACGGCAGCCTGTGCACAGTTGCAGTACTCCAGCCAGAAGGCCTCCTTTCTTTTTCTTAGGTTGTGGAAATGAAATAAAACAGGCCTGAAGAAGAAAACACGGATAATTTCCAATTTTGTCGTTTAATAAATGGCTTATTGGCACTGAATATAATGGAAAAAAAGATAGTTCTTTTGCCACCAAAGTATAATGACCCTGTGGCCTTTCTCCTTACTCTGTACCCTGTACTTTAGATGGTAAACAGCAATTTGAGTGGCAGTATTAAAGAGATTAACTCTCTGTTGCCCAGAACATGAGAAGCAGATTCATTGTGTTCATTGTCATGGCAAAATCATGTTCCTGGGTCTCTGCTCACATGTTCACTGAAGATGAACATTCATAAATAGAAATGGCTCCCCTACTGACAGGAGAGAGACCACCAAAATCCCCTTAAAATTAAACGTTACCTTTACATTGATCTTGAATTGCAGTGGAACTTAGATTCTGTCGATAAGCTTCTATTATCCTAAACTCAAAGGAAAGTATTGCAACAGTTAAATTTCCTATATGCCCCTATGTGTAAGTACAATCAAGAAAGGAACCATTGTTGTTTTCTTCTTGTAGCATAGTCATTTTTTTTTTAATAATGTTATTTTAGTGGTGTGAGTGCCTTTAATCCCAGTATGCAGGAGGCAGAAGTAGGAAGATCCCTTTGAGTTTGAGGATAGTCTGGTCTACAGAGTGTATTCCAGGACAGCCAGAGAAGCTACACACAGAAACCCCATCTTAAAACAGACCCCAAAGTTATATTAGTATATATCCAAGCTAATACAAAATTTTAAAAATTAAAAAGAAAGAAAAAGATTGTTAAATAAAAATTGGGCTTGGCGATTGACATCTTTAATACCAACATTCATAAGATAGAGGTAGAAAGAGTGAAAGTTCAAAGATTATCTAAAGCTTCATAGAGAGTTTTAGGCCAACATGAGATCGTGTCAAAATCAAACAAAATAAAACAAAACCCCCAAAACATAAAGACTAAAACAATTTTATATTACAGAAACTAATTGTGAACATTAAATTTTATTCATTGTTATTATTAATTTGTTGTTATTATTGCGTTTGTGTAGGATATGTGGATATGTAGGTACCTATATGATACATTGAGCATGTGGTAGTCAGAGGTCAACTTATTTATTTATTTATTTATTTATTTATTATTCTCATTACATTCCACATCTTTTTTTTAAAATATAATTTTTTTATTGAAAAAAAAGATTTCCGCCTCCTCCCCGCCTCCCATTTCCCTCCCCGTCTCCCTTTTCCCCCCTCCTCCCTCTCCTCTCCCCCTCCCCCCCACTCCTCTCCCCCTCCCTCTCCAGTCTGAGGGGCAGTCAGGGTTCCCTGCCCTGTGGAAAGTCCAAAGTCCTCCCCGCTCCATCTTGGTCTAGGAAGGTGGACATCCAAACTGGCTAGGCTCCCACAAATCCTACTTCATGTTCTGGCTTTGTGAGAGGTCAACTTTTTGAAGTCAGTTCTCTCTTTCCAATTTTATGTGGGATTCAGGGATCAAACTCAAGTCTTCAATATTGTATAGCAAGTATGCCATCTTGTTGGCTCTTGTCTGATATGACAGTATGAAACTTTATTTAGTAGATTTATCAAACTCAAATATTGAATGAAGAGGTTGGGGAAATGGCTCGCTGAGTAAAGTAATCATCACACAAGCATGGGAACTCTAAATTCATACTCTCAGCATCCATGGGAGAGCAGAAATTGGTGGCTTGGGTCTGTCATTCCAGCACTGGACGGCACAGACAGGTGGATCCTAGAATTCACTGTTCACCCAGCTTAGCTAATTGGTGAGCTCCAGGTTCATTGAGAGATCGTGCCTCAAAAAAAAAAAAAAAATAATAAGGTGGGGAATAACTCATTCTCAACTTCTGACCTCCACACATATGTACATGTATGTACAGATACATAAACAATATTGTTGATGGTTACTTAAGCTTGATTTTGAGATAAAGAAGAAATAATTGTTTATTATGATTTTGCTACACCGACCTTAGAGAACATTCTTTGTTATGTAGCACTTCAGCAGGCTGGCTGATTGTTAGGGGACAGGTTTGCTTTCAGTGTGCAGCATCATAGAGGTAGTTTATGGTTTCTGATTTAGACATTTACAAATGTGATAGGACAGATTCCAAACTGATATTTATAAAGTCCTTTAAAATAGCAGTTAAAAAATACTTGTAGTTTTATTTTTATGTTAAACATCTGAGCTGTGTTTTATGGATTCATACAGCTTTATTTTATTTACTTACCTTTGAGACAAGTTCTCATTATACAGGCCTGGCTGATCTGGAACTTGGTCTGTAGGCCAGGCTGGTCTTGAACTCACAGAGATCTGCCTGCTTCTGCCTCTTAAGTGTTGGAATTAAAGATGTGCACCACCATTGCTTAGGTTCCAACTGTTTCTTTAAAATTTGTTTTTAAAACTATATTTGTGACCCGGGCGATGGTGGCGCACGCCTTTAATCCCAGCACTCGGGAGGCAGAGGCAGGCGGATCTCTGTGAGTTTGAGATCAGCCTGGTCTACAGAGCTAGTTCCAGGACAGGCTCCAAAGCCACAGAGAAACCCTGTCTCGAAAACCTCCCCCCCAAAAAAAAAATTATATTTGTGGCTGGTCTGTGGGGGCACATGCCTTTAATCCCAGCATTTGGGAGGCAGAGGCAGGAGGATCTCTGTGAGTTTGAGGCCAGTCTGATCTACAGAGTGAGTTCCAGGACAGGCTCCAAAGCTACAGAGAAACCCTGTCTCGAAAAAATTTAAAAAAAAATTATATTTGCGTGTGTATGTGTGTGTTTGCTTACCATAGCACATATGTGGAGGTAGGAGGACACCTGGTAGGAGTCAGTTTTCTCTTCCTACCATGTAAGTCCTTTGGATCAAACTCAGGTCTTCAGTGTTGGCAGCAAGGGCCTGTATCTGCTGAGCCCCCTTGCATGTTCTTAACATTAAGTTATTAGAGCCTAAAATATGGTACCAGTCTTTAACTTTTTTGAGTAACTTTATGTTTTGTAAAAAGAACAAAAATTGATGCAGCATGTATTATTCCATGTGAAATATAAGTGTTAGCCTGTAAAATGTCCTGCACAATTGTGTTTCCTCTTCTTTTTTCCCATTTGATCCTAAAAGTTAATCTACTCATCCATTGATATCTAGCAATATAGTCTTGTTTGTACTTAGTTTGTGGCAATTGCTAAGTGACTTAGGATCACATCTAAATTGGGGCATGGTCTTCTTAGCTACCTCATGAAACTTCTAACTTTTGGATAGTTTCAAGAAATGTCAAATATTTTCTTCCACTACAAGTTTGTATTGACTTTGAGTATTTCAACATAGTTGATCTTTTCTCTTTCTCCCCATGGCTGGAGATGGAATTTAGGGCCTTGTGTATGCTAGGTGGATACACTAGTCTTAAACTGTGTCCCCAGCTTCAGCTACATAATGAAGCCAGGCACAGTCACACATTAAAATATAACAAGTTGCTGAGCGGGCAGTGGTGGCACATGCCTTTAATCCCAGCACTCAGAGGTAGGTGAATCTCTGTGAGTTCAAGGTCAGCCTTGTCTACAAGAGCTAGTTCCAGGATAGGCTCCAAAGCTACAGAGAAACCCTGTCTTGAAAACAACAACAAAAACAAAAAATATAACAAGTCTTCATCTGTCCTCAAAGCAGGGCTCACATATTTAACAAAAATGTAAGACTGTAAATAAAGTTGATGATCTTGAATGTGTCGAAGTCTCTTCAGATTTTTGAGTGGGTAGCAAGCATCTCTCACACACACAAACATTACTTTTTATACAATTTCTGCAACTTTGAATTTAACATATGAGTCATGTTGTTTCTGCATCCAGTTTGATAATTCAGCTTAATGCTGGATCATTTTATTCCATTAAAAAAGAGAGAGACCTACATTTACTGGCAAAGCAAATGGCTCATATGGTCATATGAGTGATGCAGAAAAAACAGCTCCCCTCATGATATGAAACTATATTTCACTAAGGGAAAAATAAAATTACAGAAGATTCTCATGTGTAGCTAGTTTTTACAGTTGATGGTCTGAAATAAAGCCTTTAGTGTCTGTAGTATCTCTAAATACTGAGGTTTTAGAGTGTTAGTCATCATTAAGAGTATATAATGTGAGAAGTGGCAATGAGAGGCCTACCTTTACTTAGGGTTTGAGGCTGGGCATTATATTATGTCTACTGCATTTTTTAAACTTTAAAAATGTCACATATTTCTTCATAAATTTCCATAGAAACATTTAGATTTTTAAAAACATGATATTTCCTAATACATGTTTGTTTTGTGGTATCAAATTGATCCAGGGAACTCTACCAAATAGTAAAACAGCCTACCATAAAACAAAGATCGAGAGCTATTATCTAACATCAGCGTCTTTTCGTAATTTCAGTGTATTATTGAAGTCCATTAATCCCTCTAATCAGAGTTATTATCTTGTTAGCAATTATACGTAAAAACTCTTTGAATCATGACTATTAGGCAAATATGAAGCATTTTATTACAAAGAGCTACCAAAATGAATGTTGTGTTTTATGTTCTCTGAGGATGAGCCAGGAACAAATGCAGTGTGACAACACATAAGTATTAAGAGCTTAGACATGTGGCTCTTCCTTTGGTTGAAATCATATCAAATTCTGGGCTTTTTTCCTCTTTAAGGAAGAAACATTTTTTTTGTAGTGAAGTAGACAAGTCTTATACACTTACCATGTATTATACACACACACACACACATGTATGTATTTGTATGGAAGTAGGTAATCCTTATGTACTTACTATGTATTTAAAATATATATGTATGGGTGGATGAAAGTACATAATCCTATGTACTTACTGTGTACAATGCCTGTTACAAAGCCTTTTCCACACCTTATATAACTGAGCCCTTGAAATAGCCCTACAGTGTGAATTTTATCATTAGTGCCACAAAGAGAGAGATCAAGGCTATTTGGCTCCCCTCTCAACCATCATGGTTTTATGTCTTCTAGTACTCTTGAAAATCTGTTATCAATCAAGCTTTTGATTTTGGTGGATCACTGCACAGAATACACACAATATATATACTCCAGAAGGGGTTCTGAAAACAGTGGACTACAGGCAGTTCCCCACACCCCTGAGGAATCTGGTAAAAGAGAAAGGGGATGCATATGCTGCTTAGTTGTGTAGCTCCTTATAAGCACTTAAGCAGAAAACTAACTAGAGAAAAATTGTTTGGCTTTCATAACAGGACATTATGCTAACAAGAGCTTGTCATAGCATAAAATACAGGCAGAGTAGGAACTCCTAAACAGAGACATTAAAAAAAATCTTCGAAGCGACGTGTGCTAGCACACACTTGTACTTCTAACATTTTTGAGGCTGAGTTCAAAGCCAGTTTGGCTCTACAGAGACCATAAATTTCAAAAAGGATTCTTTTTTTATAAAACAATCAATATGACACCAAAGGGAAAAGAATATAAAAGCTTGAGATAGACAGTAGTTGACTGAGGAATTACCTGGATAACAGTGCCACTTTGCAGTTAGATGCAACTCGTCAGTTATCCAAGGTCTTCCTCTCTTTGTACTTAGTTCATAATGACAATAATCTTGTAGGGAAAATGCAGTTCAGGTTACCATGTCATTTAGAGATATTCTACTTTTTCAAAGCTATAACATTGCTATTTATTTATTTTTATGGAGCATTGATTGAACCCAAGGCCTTACACATGCTAGGCAATTGCTCTACCACTGGACTATATTCCAAGCCCTGAGATAATTTAGTTGTCTCCTTTAAAAATTATTTCTACTGAGATAAATATTTTTCTATGCACCCTTTCTTTTCTCTACACCCCCTTTTCTGCCCTCTCCCATGCTCACCATTCTCCCAGTTTATTCAGGAGATCTTAACTTTTTCTACTTTGCATGTAGAGTACATCCATGTATGTCTATCTTAGGGTCCTATTTGTTGTCTAAATTCTCTGGGATTGTAAATTGTAGGTTGCTTTTTCTTTGCTTTATGTCTAAAAGCCACTTATGAGTGAGTATATATTACATTTGTCTTTCTGTGTCTGAGTTACCTCACTCAATATGATGTTTTCTACATCCATCCACTTGACTGCAAATTTCAAGATGTCATTTTTTCCCACTGTGTAGTGCTCCATTGTGTAAATGTACCACATTTTTCTTATCCATTCTTTGGACAAGGGGCATTTAGCTTGTTTCCAAGTTCTGGCTATGACAAATAATGCTGCTATGAACATAATTGGGCACATGTCCTTATGGTACTGTTGAGTATTCTTTGGGAATATACCCCAAAATGGTATTGCTGGGTCTTGAGGTGGGTTGTTTCCTAATTTTCTGAGAAATTGCCATACTGACATCCAAAGAGGCTCTGCCAGCTTGCACTCCCACCAGCAATGGAGGAGTGTTCCCTTTACCCCACAACTTCTCCAGCATAAGTTGTCATCACTGTTTTTGATCTTGTCCATTACTGCAGGTGTAAGATGGAATCTCAGAGCTGTTTTGATTTTCTTTCTCTGGTGGCTAAGGATGTTAAGCCTTTCCTTAAGTGTCTTTCAGCCATTTTAGATTCCTCTGTTCTCTGTTTAGGACTTTACCTCATTTTTTATTGGATTATTTGTTCTTTTGATGATCAGTTTCCTGAGTTCTTTGTTTATTTTGGAGATCAGTCCATTGTCTTATGTGGTGTTGGTGAAGATCTTTTTTTCATTCTGTAGACTATCATTTTGTTTTGTTAACCATGTCCTTTGCTCCATAGAAGCTTCTCAGTTTTAGGAGATCCCATTTATTAATTGTTGCTCTCAGTGTCCGTGATACTGAGGTTATATTTAGGAACTGGTCTCCTGTGCCAATGTGTTTGGTGTACTTCCCACTTTTTCTTCTATGAGGTTCAGTGTAGTTGGTTTTACATTGAGGTCTTTAATCCATTTGGACTTGAGTTTTGTACATGGCTATAGATAGGGATCTATTTTCATTCTTCTACATGTTAAAATCTAGTTATGCTAGCACCATTTGTTGACTATGTTTTCTTTTATTCCATTTTATATGGATTTTTGGCTTCTTTTTCAAAAACTATGTGTTCAAAAGTGTATGGATTAATATTTGGATCTTCGATTTGGTTCCATTGGTCCTCCTATCTGTATTTTTGTGAATACCATGTTGTTTTCAGTACTGTAGAGTTTGAAGTCAGAGATTGTGATTTCTCTGGAAGCTCCTTTATTGTACAGGATTGTTTTGAATATCCTGGGTTTTTTTCTTTTCCATATGAAGTAGATTATTGGATTTTTATGTCTGTGAAGAATTTTTCTGGGATTTTGAGGGACATTTCATTGAATCTGTAGATTGCTTTTGGTAAGATTGCCATTTTTTGCTATGTTAATTCTGCCTACCTAAGAGCATGGGAAGTCTTTCCATTTTCTGGCACTTTCTTCAGTGTCTTTCTTTAAAAATTTAAAGTTCTTGTCATACAGGTCTTCCACTCATTTGGTTAGAGGTACTCCAAGATGTTTTGTGCTGTTTGTGGCTACTGTGAAGGGTGATGGTCTCTGATTTCTTTCTCAGCCCATTTATCATCTGTGTAAAGGAGGGCTATGAAGAAGTACCCTAAAATGAAATCCCACACTCGCCCGGAATTGAGTATAATAAAGGGTTATTTATTTAGAGGCAGAGTCACAGATCACAGTCCTCTGTAAGAATGAGGAAACAGGAACCAAATTCAGAAGAGTGAGCTTTACGTCTGCATTTATAGTATAAAAGACCAAACCCAAGTGGGTTGGTAATTTATAAGCTGCTGCCTGAAGGACTTCCTACAGCACCTCCTTCTTTTGTTTAAATAAGAGAGTTCTAAGCCTAATACAAAATTATATACAATATAAACAATATCAACTATAAAAATTAGAATTACAACAGCATAAACAATATCAAGCAAGTAATACATGATGTTTCAATAATTATCCTATCCTAAAAAGTCTAAGTCTTCTATTATAAATGACTTGGCCAAGTATGAGAGGAAAGTAACTATGACTATCTAGTCTTCAACCCCATCAAAGACCTGAGAAGGGAAATAATATTACATGAGTAAGCAAGAAGTACAATCAAGCAACTTCCAAAATGTGCAACAAATGACAGATACAACTCGCTACCTGGGCAATCAATCAAAGTCTCATTTGCAATGTTGGAGCAACCAACTTTAGCTAAGGCCTAGCGCAACTGAAAGACCATTTTCAGAGTCAGAAAATTTTTCAAAACTGTCTTACCCTATCTTGGCAAGATTTGACAGTCTTTTTTCTTGTATCCGGCTTGTCCTATCTGGACATCATGCATTTTGTCAGTGGCCAATGCAAGGTCAGTTCCTTGCCCAAAGGTCAATTTTGCCAAGAAGAAAACAAGTTCCAAGTGGAGTGTTTTCAGTGCTCAACATTCTCTTGGGAAATAGATCAGTGCTGCCAGAAGCAATCATGTCTTATGTCAACAGAACCCTAAGTTATTTAAATGCCACATTTAACAGCTCTTTAAAGAGGTTGAAGATTACCTATCTATTCAGAATACAATCTCTATGTATCTAAAGAACCCGAGTAGTCTAACTATGAGTATGCCAAACATGGATGACTATTAACCTATAATTCTTAATACCTATATTACTTAAAAACTAAGACTTCATATTAGAATATTAAACAATCTTTAAACAACTGTGCAGCAAATGAGGACAATGATCTCAAAATGTAAACAATGTATAAGTATCTTGAACAGAGGTATAAATGTACAGTGCAATATAATAAATATATCCTAAAATTATATCAATATACAAAATGTCTTAAGCAGAAGTAGAAGCATACATAAAATATGACAAAATAACTTTGTCTAGGTGTACAAATATTGTAGACAGAAATAGAAACATATTCAATATAATTTGAATTTGTATCAGCATACAATAATCTATACCAATGTGTATTTTCAGTATATAATAGCTCACAAGTATTTACCCTATTACTCATTATTATTATTAGTGTGAGTAATCTCATGCTAATCTATTATTCCATCCAATTTACCTCCTTTTTTTCAAAGAGATCCTTGAGAATACATAATTTCCACCCCAACCTTCAACCCTATACTAACTAAAATCAACCCCTAATTGATGTTCCTAACCCTGAGGACAAACTTTGTTTGGAGAGGGCACATCATCTTCTAGAACTACTTTCAGTTGTCATGGAGGTAATGTTCTTTGTATGGGATAGTGTGAAAGTAAAATGATGCGTACTGATTTTTTGAGTAAATCTTATATCCTGCTACATTATTGAAGGTGTTTATGATTTGTAGAAGTTCCTTGGTAGAATTTTTGAAGTTATTTATGTAAAAAACCAACCAAACAAAACAAAACACAACAAAACAAAATGCTTTATGATCATCTTTGCGCAGGGGCCATGTTAATCTTCTCTCTATCATTCCAATTTTAGTATATGTGCTGTGGAAGCAAGCACAATAATTTTATTGTTAATAACACAGTCCTCCAAAGATCATCTCTAGGTTTGGTGTAAATGATTATTTTGATAAGCCATCTGTAAAAGTTTTTATAAAGGTTCTTTTATTTTAAATATATGTGTGCTTTGCCTGCACATATGTTCATGCACTGTGTGCGAGCCTGGTGCCCATGAAGAGCATATCAGATGCTCCAGAACTGGAGACATGGCTGGTTGTGTGCCACCATGTGAGTGTTGGGAACTTAAACTGGGTCCTTTGCAAGAGCAACAAGTGCTCCAAATTGCTGGACCATCTCTGCAGTCTAAGCATTAACTTTAGCTTTTAGGGATATGATTGTTGAAGCTACTAGGCAAGCACTGTACCACTTAGCTAGATCCATGACTTCCATAAAATACCTGCAGTTTCTTCTAGATTCATAACACTGAGTCATTAAGACTGTTAGTTACCGGGCAATGGTGGCACACACCTTTATTTTCAGAACTTGGAAGGTAGAGGAAGACAAGTCCCTGTGAGTTTTAGGCCAGCCTGATCTACAGAGCAAGTTCTAGGAGAGTCAGGGCTGTTACACAGAGAAACCCTGTCTAAAAAAAAAAATAGATCAAATATTCCATATTGCAGTTACTGCTTTATACACTCGAGCATTTTAAATGAGTTTATGTATGCCATAAACGTAGGTAATGGTAATCAGTAGATGTGGATAGCCACCCTTATTAAAAAGCTTCTTACCTGCTTTAGCAATCAAATCACTGAATGGCTAGAAGAAAACAGAACAGTGGTACTGACTAGGCTCAGGACACCATTTCTATAGACTCCTGCCTAGCTATTGGCCATTTCGTTTTATAGTACACCAGTCACAGTAGTACATCTTCACACAGTGTACAAATATCCCACAGCACAAGGCCAAGTATGGGCTAATCATATATAATATTTCCAGAGAAAGCGGCCAACCGTAAGCCTCCTCAGACAGCACTGTGACTGCCAGACTTTGTCACTGGTATGCCACCAGAGTATATATGCATGCTGAACAATTTCTCTTACTAAAGTCCTAGCCTTTAGCTCAAATTTAACTGTTACCTTTTGTTTACGTTCTTTCATTTGAAGTGGGTTTGGTTCCTCACATCCTCACTGAGTGGGAGCTTTTTAATTCCAGTGTGAGTAAGGTCAGGATGCCCTTGTGGGTTTTGCTCCTATTTCCCCTTTCTTTCATTCTTGTTCTTTTTCCTATCCTCCCTTTCCCATTTCTCTCCCTTTCTGTTAAATATAATATTTGTTCTTCTTCACATATTTATATTTATACAATGATTTTTTTTTATCTTATTCACCCTCTTCCAAAAATTCCTTCTAGATTTTCCTTTTCCTGTCTCCTCCATATTTTAATGTCCTTTAAAAGCTTGAAAAATATATGGATGTTTTGTCTGCATGGATGCCCATATACCACATGCATGCTTGGTGCCCAAGGACGCCAGACGAGTGCATTGGATCTCCTGGTTCTGGAGTTACAGATAGTTATAAACCACAACATGGGTGCTGGGAAAGGAACTTGAGTCCTCTACAACAGTAGCTCAGGGCGTTTAACTACTGAGCCATCTTTCCAGCCTCTTCTACTGACTTTCTTATTTTATTTCATTTTATTTTAAAAACAAATCAAACTGTCTTTTTTTCATTTTACATACCAATCCCAGTTCCCCCTCCCTCTCCTCCTCCCATGCCCTCCAAATACTCCCTACCCCACCCCCATCTTCTCCTCAGAGAGGGTAAGGCACATTGCTCCCTACTATATTTAGGCTGAGCAAGATATCCCTCCATATAAAATGGGTTCCAAAAAGCCAGTACAAGCAGTAGGGATAAATCCTGGTGCCACTGTCAGTGGCCCCCCAGCCTGCCCCAGCCATACAACTATCACCCACATTCAGAAGGCCTAGTTCAGTTCTTTGTTGGTTCCTTCCCTGTCAGGCTGGAGTTGGAGACCTCCCATTAGCTCAGGGAGACTGTTTCAGTGGGTTTACCCATCAAGGTCTTGATCTCTTTGCTCATATTCTCATTTCTCCCATTCTTCAACTGAACTTTGGGAGCTCAGCCCAGCACTCTGCTGCTGGCCTCTGCCTCTGTTTCTGTCACTCATAAGTGGATACTAGCTGTAAAGCAAAGGACATTGAGCCTACTGACTTTCTTATCACCATCTACTTCATCAGATTCTTTTGAAATTAGTTTGCCATTTTAATGGTTTCCAGCTCATTACAAGATTTGACTTGTTTCAAACTTGAGTGCTCAAATAATCTTTTTACTGGGCACAACTGGTTTTCTTTTGCTGGTGATCTAACCTAGGACCTTGTGCATGCTAGGTGAGCTCTTTCCCACTCAGCTACAATTCTGGTGCCAGAAAATCCCTGGCTACATGTAAGGTAGCAGGTGAGCAATCCCGAAAGCTAGTTCATAGTGGGTCTGGGTTGATTTTTTCTTTAGTCTCTATGAGTCTCAGTGAAGTTGTTCACTTTGGCATCGCCTAGGGAATTGTGAAGCTATGAATCATTTAGCACTTAGCTTTCCTATTGTCTAAAATTAGAATGTCGAATGTGTGTTTATTTAATATAGAATATATCTAAATAAACTATGAAGCTGCGTCAGCCAGTAACTAAGTGCTTCAGATTTGAGGTGAGAATTCAATTTCGGTGACAGGAAGGCATTCAAAGTTGAAAATGTTTGCAAGACAAGGCTGTGTTTGGTTGCCATTAGACTTGGGCAAATAACCAGTTTAGTAAGTGACTCCATTTGGCAAGACCAACCCCCATTATTTACAGCCTTTCTTCTGTAGCTCTCTACCTGTACTATCTTGTTTGTTCAAATCAGTTTCACACCAACCTTGTTATCATATACATCACTGTCTATTTAAAATAAGGAGGCAGGGGAGATGGCTCAGTTGGTAAAGTGCCTGGTGCACAAGGATGACAACCTTGGTTTAAAACACAAGCACCCATATAAAAGCCAGGTGTGACGGTGAATGTCTCTAACTCTGAATCTGGGCAGCCAGGTAAGGGGCAAGGGGCAGAGAAGCAGTGGCAAGAGGAACTCTGAAACTCACTGGACAGACAGTCTAGCCTAGGACAGACAAAGCTGTTCTGTGTCCACACCCTGTCTCCCTGTGACATAGAAAAAAGCACTATTATGATGCAGTACTAGGTCATGATAGCTCTTGGGTTGCTTATATGCCATTTTTAATTCTCTCATGCAGGTATATTTGTGCAGTGAATGTGATGGAGTAAGCTTTATTAGTGGCATGAATTCTTCAAAATCCATAAATTCCTGTATAAAGGAGACATGTTGTGTAGATGTCTGTGCATTGAAAGCTATGAAGTCTTGCCTCAATTGGGAACTGCAATTTCTAAGTAATCAAAACTTCCAGTCTGGCCTGAAGAAACAGAAGGCTGGGTGCAGGTAAGAGTCGACACCGTGTAGACATACTATTTTCTAACACTTTAGCTTAACACACTTGCATGATAGCAAATGTTCAGAATCCCAGTACTTGGGATGCTGATGAAGGGGGTTTCAAGATTTCAAGGCATTAAGTGAGACATCAAAATCAAAACAAAATCTAGAAAAGAAACAAACCAAACAAACTGAAAACCAAACCAAACAGAAACAAAACCTCAAATCCTACAAGAGTAACAATAAAGGAAACAAGGAAACAAAACCAACATCAATGGATAAAGACTGGTTTATAAATATTTTTGCAATCCATGCAACAGTTCCATTTCTTCAGATCTTTAAGAAAGCTTCCAAGGCAGGTGTGGTGATGCATACCTTTAATCACAGTATTCAGGAGGCAGAGGCATGCCACTCTCTGAGTTTGAAGGCTGCCTGGGACACGGAGCTAGTTCCAGCACAGGATTACACAGAGAAATCCTGTTTTGAAAAAAAAAAAACTAAACAAATAAACAAGCAAAGCAACAACAAGAGCAAAACCACCACCAACACCAACAAATCCAGCATCCAGTTGAATGCGACACTTTAGTAGCTCATGAAGAGTTTCATACAAAACAATGTCATTGCTTAAGGGGAAAACTTGAATTTTCATGTCTGTTTTCATTCTACATTTCTTCTTTGGTAGGAGAGTCTGAATAGGGTCTCATATAGGTGAGAATGGTCTCAAACTTGCTAGGTAGAGGCTGGCCTTCAACTTCGGATCCTCATCTCTCTACTGTCCAAGTGTTGGGACTGCAGGCATGTACCACCATCCTCTATAATCCTAGTGTTGCTTTATCTGTAAGTATAAGTGAAGAAAAGCCACATGTGGTCATGTCTGCTTGTAATCCAATTCCTTGTGAGGCTGAGACATGAGCATCATGAATATGATGCTGGACTGGGCTATTTCGAGACATCCTGTCTGAAAACAAGCAAACAAACACAAAGTTACATACACATCAACAACAAACTGAAAAGGTAGCATTTGAACTGAGTTCTTAAATTATGTGAAGAAGAAAATCAGGCTTCCAAGTAATGTAAAAAGTACTCTGCCTTGAGAATGAGAAGTGAGTTTATGCCTGTCACCCCACCATGGAAGCTAAGGCAGGAGGATCATGTTGTTCAGATCTGCTGTTAAAAGGAAAAGAAAGCAACAACCAGGGGTAGGAGTAAACTTTGCAAAAACCTTGCTTTGTCTACTAAGGACAATAAAACCAATATTTGTGAAGTCCAGTGGACAAAAGAGATGAAAGAGAACGAGAACTGCAACTCCCTCCTGTAGACTAATATATATATATCTTGCCTTTGACCCCTACTTTGTCTTTTATTGTTAGTGTTAGCCAAGGGAGGTTTTTAAGCTAAATAAATAAATAAATGCCATTTTCAAAATGGTCACTGTGTTTTGTATTGAGTCAAGGATCACACTCTGTAGCCCAAAGTGGCCTGGGACTCACTATATATCCCAGGGAAGTCTTCAACATGTGGCAATTTTCCTGCCTCAGCCTCCCAAATATAAGATTATTGGTATGTATGCACTGCTGCACCCGCCTTAAAAGGGTCACTATGAATGCTAAGTAAAGACAGGACAGGACAGTATGACTTCATTTAAGACTGTATTAGGGAGTGATTAAAGCATCTTTCTTCAAATTATGTCCAAGAAAGGTGAAATTACATTCTTGTATGTATGGGCCACAATCACCACAGTTTCCTTAATCACTCACCTATTGATTAGAAAGCCTAGGCACAAATGTTGTCTGAGGATAAAAGCACTAATTACACTGGTTTTAAGGAAAGGGTGGGATGCAGAAGTAAATTTTGTCAGTGAATGATAATAACAAGTAAGTCCATATAGACCATGGGGTGACCTGATTATTTAGTGGATGGCCACATATACCATTTTACAAATGAGAAAAAAATGTGTGTGTGTGTGTATGTTTGTGTGCATGTGTATGGGTCCATTGTGGACATCCATGCTGAATTTCAGGAGTCATTCTTTAGAAGCCATTCATCTTTTAAAAAACAAAGCAAAACAAGGTCCCTCCCTGGCCTGGATCTGACCATACAGGCTAGCCTAGCTGGCCGGTGAACTCAGGGATTTATTTGTTTCCACCTCTCCAACACACTGGAATCCAAGGGGACAGACACCACCACTCCTGACTTTTGTTATGTGGGTTCTTGGTATTGCGCTTGGTCCTAAGGCTTGTGAAGCAAGCACATTATCAACTTCTTTACACAAGCACATTATCAACTTCTTACAAGTAAGGCTATTTTTAGGTTGGGTGGTGGTGGCACGTGCCTTTAATCCCAGCACCTGGGAGGCAGAGGCTGGCAGATCTCTGTGAATTCGAGGCCAGCCTAGTCTACAAAAGCAAGTTCCAGGACAGGCATCAAACCTACACAGAGAAACCTTGTCTCAAAAAAAAAAAAAAAAAAAAAAAAAAGAAGAAGAACATTTTTAGGAGTTTAGCTAACTGGATAAAAAAAAATCACATAATTATTTGGTGTATAATTTAGGGCATAAATCTTAATGTTTATAAAAGTAATTGCACCATTGATTTCTAACTTAAAAAAAAGTATAGCTCTTTTCTCTGGAACAGTAAACTTATGCAATGCACCATAGGTCATGAACTCCTACATATCGAAGTTGTTCTTGAGAAAGAATGTACTCTTGGCTAGTATTTTCTATCCAACACAGGGCTCGATTTTCTGAAGACTGTTTTTCTTTTTTCCTTCTGTTAAATGTGGTGATGGAAGACATACTGTTTGCTGATAAAGGCATGCCTGAAAGCAATGTACATTTTTAGTGAGTTAGCAGAGATAGTCAAACGTTTTCATAAAGCATATGAGAATTATATTTAGACTTGCAGGTATGGCCATCTACTCTTCTCTGCATTTCCACAAATGCAACTGTGCACAATGTGAGTGAATGGTTGTGTGTCAATACAGCCTCACTTATCCAGCTATGGATGTTTGTCTGGGGAAGTAGCTTAGTAATAACATACTTACTAGTATGTATGAGGCTTAGGATTCAATACCTGGTACCATAAAGCAAAGAAAAACAAAATAAAACAGCAACTATAGCCATAAAATCTAACCCCAAATACACTGCTGGAGCTCGGGTCATAGTTTTCTGGCCTCTGGATGATAGTGGCTATAATTTGTTGCAAAAGCATAATGTTGTAAAATCTAACATTCTTTTGTTTGTGCCTTACCCTGTATTTGTGTTCTTTTTTGTGCGTGTATGTGTTTGTATGTATTTGTGTTGGTTTGTGTGTGTGAAAGCCAGTACTCAATGTTAAGTGTCTCTTTTCATTCTTGTTCCACCTTATTTAATAAAAAAATTGTTTATTTTGTATCATCTATCTATCTATCTATCTATCTATCTATCTATCTATCTATCTATCGTGTGTGAAATGCTCATTGTGCTAAGGCAGGTTTGTGGTGGTCAGAGGGCAACTTTTTATTTATTTATTTATTTATTTATTTATTAAAGATTTCTGTCTCTTCCCCACCGCCGCC